>NC_136058.1:337044976-337259976 GCF_964261635.1 Lissotriton helveticus | reverse complement strand
GACCAAGGACAGAGCCCGGGGTGGGGAGGCCGCCCTCCCCGGGCCCTCAGGGGCCCTAGCCACTGCTCCTGAACCCAGCCAAGCAAGGGGAGGCTCCCCGGGAACAACGGAACCCATTCCTAGGCCCTTGGCAGTGCGGTAGGCTGGGAGACAGGGACCAGGGCCGGAGCACCCGACCCGGGGCCCGCCCTGGCCCCTGGACCGAGCCGGGGCTCCCAAGCCCGGAGGTGCATGGGACGCCTCCCCGGTCCCTCCGGACCCCGTCCCGGGCACCCTGCCACGCAGCAGGACCAAGAACAGAGCCCGGGGTGGGGAGGCCGCCCTCCCCGGGCCCTCAGGGGCCCTAGCCACTGCTCCTGAACCCAGCCAAGCAAGGGGAGGCTCCCCGGGAACAACGGAACCCATTCCTAGGCCCTTGGCAGTGCGGTAGGCTGGGAGACAGGGACCAGGGCCGGAGCACCCCACCCGGGGCCCGCCCGGGCCCCTGGACCCAGCCGGGGCTCCCAAGCCCGGAGGCGCATGGGACGCCTCCCCGGACCCATGGAGCCCGTCCTGGGCATTGAGCCATGCCGTTGGCCTGGAGATGGGTGCCCCGGACGCCCGGGGGAGGTCTGTCTGGGACACATGGAGCCCGTCCTGGGCATTGAACCATGCCGTTGGCCTGGAGAAGGGAGCCCCGGGCGCCCGGGGGAGGACTGCCCGGTACCCGTGGAGCCCTTCCCGGGTACTTTGCAACGCCGTTGGCCTCCTGGAGATGGGTGCCCCAAACGCCCGGGGGGTGGGCTGCCCGGGACCCGTGGAGCCCATCCTGGGCACTCTGACCTGCTGTTGGCCCGGGGGAGGGACCCCAGACGACCGGGACCCGTGGAGCCCGTCCTTGGCACTCTGACAAGCCGTTGGCCCGGGGAAGGGAGCCCCAGACGACCGGGACCTGTGGAGCCCGTCCTGGGCACTCCTGTATGCCGTTGGCCCGGGGAAGGGAGCCCCGGATGTCCGGGACCCGTGGAGCCCGTCCTGGGCACTCCTGTATGCCGTTGGCCCGGGGAAGGGAGCCCCGGACGTCCGGGACCCGTGGAGCCCGTCCTGGGCACTCTGAAATGCTTTGGCCCGGGGAAGGGAGCCCCGGACACCCGGGGGGGAGGACTGCCCGGGACCTGTGGAACTCGTCCTGGGCACTCTGACATGCCGCTGGCCCGGGGAAGGGTGCCCCGGATGCCCGGGGCCCGTGGAGCCCGTGCTGGGCACTCTGACAAGCCGTTGGCCCGGGGAAGGGAGACCTGGACGCCCGGAACCCGTGGAGCCCGTCCTGGGCACTCTGAAATGCTTTGGCCCGGGGAAGGGAGCCCCGGACGCCCGGGGGAGGACTGCCCGGGACCCGTGGAACTGGTCCTGGGCACTCTGACATGCCGCTGGCCCGGGGAAGGGTGCCCCGGATGACCGGGGCCCGTGGAGCCCGTCCTGGGCACTCTGACATGCCGCTGGCCCGGGGAAGGGAGCCCCGGACGCCTGGGGCCCGTGGAGCCCGTCCCGGGCACTCTGCCATGCCGTCAGCCTGGATGGAGCCCCGAACGCCCGGGGGGGGGCGAAGGCCCGGGACGCATGGAGCCTGTCCCGGGCACTCTGCCATGCCGTCGGCCTGGATGGAGCACCGGACGCCCGGGGGACGACTGCCCAAGAGCCATGGAGCCCGTCCTGGGCAATTTGACATGCAGTTGGCCTGGAGGAAGGAAGCTCCGGGTGGCCTAGGGAGGTGTTGCCCAGGCATATCCCATCTGGTCCCCATGGCAGAGAACCACCAACCCTGGAGGGGTGTCCGGGCATACCCTGCCCCATAGTAATCCGGAGGCAAATTACCCCCCTTTCTTGCAATCTGTGCACGCGAGGTGACAGAGGGGACCCAAGGCGTGAAAGAACCCGACCTCATGGAGCCCTCGCTGGGATCCGGGAGGCGAATGGCACCTCATTAAGACTTCCAGGGAAGTTCGGCCATCTGGTCCCCCCATAGGAAAGCGTTGCGGGCGACCAGATGCCCGAGGGGATCCGGGCGACCAGATGGCCGAGAGAATCCGGGCGACCAGATGGCTGGGCATGGAGGTGAAGCCGCCTGGACTCTTCCCCACCCCGTCCCCGTCCCGGGACGAATGCCCGGGACGCATGGAGCCCGTCCTGGCCACTTGACGTCCCGTCCTGGGCATTGAACCATGCCGTCGGCCTGGAGAAGGGAGCCCCCGGACGCCCGGGGGAGGACTGCCCGGTACCCGTGGAGCCCTTCCCGGGTACTTTGCAACGCCGTTGGCCTCCTGGAGATGGGTGCCCCAGATGCCCGGGGGTGGGCTGCCCGGGACCCATGGAGCCCGTCCTGGGCACTTTTACATGCCGTCGGCCTGGAGGTGGGTGCCCTGGACGCCCGGGGGAGGCCTGCCCGGGACCCGTGGAGCCCCTCCCGGGTACTTTGCCAATGCCGTTTGCCTCATGGAGATGGGTGCCCCGGACGCCCGGGGGAGAACTGCCCGGTACCCGTGGAGTCCTTTCCGGGTACTTTGCAACGCCGTTGGCCTCCTGGAGATATGTGCCCCGAACGCCCGGGGGGAGGGCTGTCCAGGGCCCATGGAGCCCGTCCTGGGCACTGTGACATGCCGTCGGCCTGGAGGTGGGAGCCCCGGACGCCCGGGGGAAGGCTGCCCGGGACCCGTGGAGCCCTTCCCGGGTACTTTGCCATCCCGTTGGCCTCCTGGAGATGGGTGCCCCGGACGCCCGGGGGAGGTCTGTCCGGGGCCCATGGAGCCCGTCCTGGGCAGTGTGACATGCCGTCGGCCTAAAGGTGGGAGCCCCGGACACCCGGGGGAAGGCTGCCCGGGACCCGTTGAGCCCGTCCCGGGTACTTTGCCGTCCCGTTGACCTCCTGGAGATGGGTGCCCCGGACGCCCGGGGGAGGTCTGTCCGGGGCCCATGGAGCCCATCCTGGGCAGTGTGACATGCCGTCGGCCTAAAGGTGGGAGCCCCGGACGCCCGGGGGAAGGCTGCCCGGGACCCGTGGAGCCCTTCCCGGGTACTTTGCCATCCCGTTGGCCTCATGGAGATGGGTGCCCCGGACGCCCAGGGGAGGTCTGTCCGGGACACGTGGAGCCCGTCCTGGGCATTGAGCCATGCCGTTGGCCCGGAGAATGGAGCCCCCAGACGCCCGGGGGAGGTGTTGCCCAGGCATATCTCATCTGGTCCCCCGGGCAGAGAACCACCAGCCCTGGAGAGGTGTCCGGGCGTACCCTGCCCCTAGTAATCCGGAGGGAAATTACCCCCCTTTCTTGCAATCCGTGCACGCGAGGTGACAGAGGGGACCCAAGGCGTAAAAGAACCCGACCTCATGGAGCCCTAGCTGGGATCCAGGAGCCGAATGGCACCTCATCGGGACTTCCAGGGAAGCCCGGCCATCTGGTCGCCCCATTGGAAAGCATCGCGGGCGACCAGAGGGCCGGGATCGAAAGGACTCCCAGCTCCCCATCCATCCCAAGCCTTCGCGGTAGGGTTCCTGACTGCCTGCCCACGCAAGGCAGGGCTCTTGGACCCCGGCTGGGCCTCAGGCGCAGGTTGGACCACCGGAGCTCTAGGGCCCGGACGACCTGGGGGAGGAATGCCCGGGACCCGTGGAGGCTGTCCTGGGTACTTTGACATGCCGTCGGCCTGGAGGTGGGTGCCCCGGACGCCCCGGGGGAAGGTGCCCGGGACCCATGGAGCCCGTCCTGGGTACTTTGACATTCCGTCGGCCTGGAGGTGGGAGCCCCGGACGCCCGGGGGGAGGTCTGCCCGGGACCCATGGAGCCCGTCCTGGGTACTTTGCCAATGCCGTTGGCCTCATGGAGATGGGTGCCCCGGACGCCCGGGGGACGAATGCCCGGGACGCATGGAGCCCGTCCTGGGCACTTTTCCATGCCTTCGGCCTGGAGCCCCCAGACACCCAGGGGAGGACCACCGTGAAAACCATGGAGCCCGACCCGGGCACTCTGCCATACCGTCAGCCTAGATGGAGCCCCGGACGCCCAGGGGACGAATGCCCGGGACGCATGGAGCCCGTCCTGGGCACTTTTCAATGCCGTCAGCCTGGATGGAGCCCCGGACGCCCGGGGGACGACTGCCCAGGAGCCATGGAGCCCGTCCTGGGCAATTTGACATGCAGTTGGCCTGGAGGAAGGAAGCCCCGGGTGGCCTAGGGAGGTGTTGCCCAGGCATAGCCCATCTGGTCCCCATGGCAGAGAACCACCAGCCTCGGAGGGGTGTCCGGGCGTACCCTTCTCCCTAGTAATCCGGAGGAAAATTACCCCCTTTTCTTGTAATCTGTGCACGCGAGGTGACAGAGGGGACCCAAGGCGCGAATGTACCCAACCTCCTGGAGCCCTCGCTGGGATCCGGGCGGCGAATGGCACCTCATCGGGACTTCCAGGGAAGTTCGGCCATCTGGTCGCCCCATAGGAAAGCGTTGCGGGCGACCAGATGCCCGAGGGGATCCGGGCGACCAGATGGCCGAGGGAATCTGGTCGATCAGATGGCTGGACACGGAAGTGAAGCCGCCTGGACTCTCCCGACCCTGTCCCCGTCCCCGTGCCCGTGCCCGTGCCCGGGACGCATGGAGCCCGTCCTGGGCACTTTTCCATGCCTTCGGCCTGGAGCCCCCAGACACCCAGGGGAGGACCACCGTGAAAGCCATGGAGCCCGACCCGGGCACTCTGCCATGCCGTCGGCCTGGATGGAGCCCCGGACGCCCGGGGGACAAATGCCCGGGACGCATGGAGCCCGTCCTGGGCACTTTTCCATGCCTTCGGCCTGGAGCGCCCCGACACCCTGGGGAGGACCACCCTGGAAACCATGGAGCCCGACCCGGGCACTCTGCCATGCCGTCGGCCTGGATGGAGCCCCGGACGCCCGGGGGACAAATGCCCAGGACGCATGGAGCCCGTCCTGGGTACTTTTCCATGCCGTCGGCCAGGAGCCCCCTGACACCCAGGGGAGGACCACCGTGAAAACCATGGAGCCCGACCCGGGCACTCTGCCATACCGTCAGCCTGGATGTAGCCCCGGACGCCCGGGGGACGAATGCCCGGGACGCATGGAGCCCGTCCCGGGCACTCTGCCATGCCGTCCCGACAAATTCGTACGGACTCCTAACCTTACGACACGGATCGGAATCGAGCCCTCTCTGACCCAGCAGTTTCAGGCGCCCGGGGGACGAATGCCCGGGACGCATGGAGCCCGACCCGGGCACACTGCCTTGCCGCCGGCCTGGATGGAGCCCCGGACGCCCGGGGGACGAATGCCCGGGACGCATGGAGCCCGTCCCGGGCACTCTGCCATGCCGTCGGCCTGGATGGAGCCCCGGACGCCCGGGGGACGACTGCCCAAGAGCCATGGAGCCCATCCCGGGCACTCTGCCATGCCGTCCCGACAAATTCGTACGGACTCCTAACCTTCCGACACGGATCGGAATCGAGCCCTTTCTGACCCAGCAGATTTCAGGTTGATTTGCTATATACTTTACGTACGATTTTATGGGGGCCGATTCCGATCCGGTACGTAAAAGCAAATACTACCGACATGTCGGACAACCACGTACACCCAGGGGATAGGACTGCCCGGGTCACATGGACCCCGTCCTGGGCACTCTGATCTGCCGCCGGCGCCGGGGATCGAACCGTGATCACCAGATGGGGATATCCCAAAAATCTGGCATGGATACGGCCCGCCAGGACAGGTTTGGGCACCCCTGCGGTAGAGCATGAGACTCTTAATCTCAGGGTCGTGGGTTCGAGCCCCACGTTGGGCGAAAACTAAATATTTTTGCAGGATTATTGCATTGGATCTCATAATATGGCAATTAATCTTGCATTAGACATGCAATAACTCCCAAAAATTGTATATCTTTGGTTTCCCATTGGTGGGAAATGTAACTTCAAGATTAGGTAGGGCATTAGTCTAGATTAACATACAGCGATATTACTCCTATTCAAGCACTAAACAGGCCAACCTGAACTGTAAAACATCCCCTAAGTGGAGGTAAGGCATCAGTTAGGAGTGAACTGAACACTCATGTAATGGGCAATTTGATGTCAAATAAAGTGTGGAAGGCATTAACATTACTTTTGAAATGGTATTCTGAGGGAGCACACAGGGGAATTAGCTCAAATGGTAGAGCGCTCGCTTAGCATGCGAGAGGTAGCGGGATCGATGCCCGCATTCTCCATTCTAAAATGTACATACATTTTATTTTTAACGTGTCATTGCCAAGCTTGTTGCATAGTAAGAACAGATAAATCACAGATGGCTTTCATATATGGTCACATCATAACAACTAAAGGGGTTTTATCAAAAGGGTTTAGGTATTCGTTAGCTTGTGAGAGCAATTTGAGTTCTTATGCAATCTCACAATGACATTTCCACAACTTCCATTTCAATTTTGTCTCCTTTTACTTGACACTCTGTCCACTGAGGGATCTATAAATGATAAGTTCCTTGAAAAACAAGAGTTGAGGAATATCCAGGAACTGGTTTTCTTAATGAAAAACGATCAGTTTGCATTCTACTTTAAAGAGGGAGCCCGGCTAGCTCAGTCGGTAGAGCATGAGACTCTTAATCTCAGGGTCGTGGGTTCGAGCCCCACGTTGGGCGAAAACAAGTAATTTTTGCAGGATTATTGCATTGGATCTCATAATATGGCAATTAATCTTGCATTAGACATGCAATAACTCCCAAAAATTGTATATCTTTGGTTTCCCATTGGTGGGAAATGTAACTTCAAGATTAGGTAGGGCATTAGTCAGCGATATTACTCCTATTCAAGTACTAAACAGGCCAACCTGAACTGTAAAACATCCCCTAAGTGGAGGTAAGGCATCAGTTAGGAGTGAACTGAACACTCATGTAATGGGCAATTTGACGTCAAATAAAGTGTCGTAGGCATTAACATTACTTTTGAAATGTTATTCTGAGGGAGCACACAGGGGAATTAGCTCAAATGGTAGAGCGCTCGCTTAGCATGCGCGAGGTAGCGGGATTGATGCCCGCATTCTCCATTCTAAAATGTACATACATTTTATTTTTAACTTGTCATTGCCAAGCTTGTTGCATAGTAAGAACAGATAAATCACAGATGGCTTTCATATATGGTCCACTGAGGGATCTATAAATGATAAGTTCCTTGAAAAACAAGAGTTGAGGAATATCCAGGAACTGGTTTTCTTAATGAAAAACGATCAGTTTGCATACTACTTTAAAGAGGGAGCCCGGCTAGCTCAGTCGGTAGAGCATGAGACTTTTAATCTCAGGGTCGTGGGTTCGAGCCCCACGTTGGGCGAAAACGAGTAATTTTTGCAGGATTATTGCATTGGATCTCATAATATGGCAATTAATCTTGCATTAGACATGCAATAACTCCCAAAAATTGTATATCTTTGGTTTCCCATTGGTGGGAAATGTAACTTCAAGATTAGGTAGGGCATTAGTCTAGATTAACATACAGCGATATTACTCCTATTCAAGTACTAAACAGGCCAACTTGAACTGTAAAACATCCCCTAAGTGGAGGTAAGGCATCAGTTAGGAGTGAACTGAACACTCATGTAATGGGCAATTTGACGTCAAATAAAGTGTCGTAGGCATTAACATTACTTTTGAAATGTTATTCTGAGGGAGCACACAGGGGAATTAGCTCAAATGGTAGAGCGCTCGCTTAGCATGCGAGAGGTAGCGGGATTGATGCCCGCATTCTCCATTCTAAAATGTACATACATTTTATTTTTAACTTGTCATTGCCAAGCTTGTTGCATAGTAAGAACAGATAAATCACAGATGGCTTTCATATATGGTCCACTGAGGGATCTATAAATGATAAGTTCCTTGAAAAACAAGAGTTGAGGAATATCCAGGAACTGGTTTTCTTAATGAAAAACGATCAGTTTGCATACTACTTTAAAGAGGGAGCCCGGCTAGCTCAGTCGGTAGAGCATGAGACTCTTAATCTCAGGGTCGTGGGTTCGAGCCCCACGTTGGGCGAAAACGAGTAATTTTTGCAGGATTATTGCATTGGATCTCATAATATGGCAATTCATCTTGCATTAGACATGCAATAACTCCCAAAAATTGTATATCTTTGGTTTCCCATTGGTGGGAAATGTAACTTCAAGATTAGGTAGGGCATTAGTCTAGATTAACATACAGCGATATTACTCCTATTCAAGTACTAAACAGGCCAACCTGAACTGTAAAACATCCCCTAAGTGGAGGTAAGGCATCAGTTAGGAGTGAACTGAACACTCATGTAATGGGCAATTTGACGTCAAATAAAGTGTGGAAGGCATTAACATTACTTTTGAAATGTTATTCTGAGGGAGCACACAGGGGAATTAGCTCAAATGGTAGAGCGCTTGCTTAGCATGCGAGAGGTAGCGGGATCGATGCCCGCATTCTCCATTCTAAAATGTACATACATTTTATTTTTAACTTGTCATTGCCAAGCTTGTTGCATAGTAAGAACAGATAAATCACAGATGGCTTTCATATATGGTCACATCATAACAACTAAAGGGGTTTTATCAAAAGGGTTTAGGTATTCGTTAGCTTGTGAGAGCAATTTGAGTTCTTATGCAATCTCACAATGACATTTCCACAACTTCCATTTCAATTTTGTCTCATTTTACTTGACACTGTCCACTGAGGGATCTATAAATGATAAGTTCCTTGAAAAACAAGAGTTGAGGAATATCCAGGAACTGGTTTTCTTAATGAAAAACGATCAGTTTGCATTCTACTTTAAAGAGGGAGCCCGGCAAGCTCAGTCGGTAGAGCATGAGACTCTTAATCTCAGGGTCGTGGGTTCGAGCCCCACGTTGGGCGAAAACTAGTATTTTTTGCAGGATTATTGCATCGGATCTCATAATATGGCAATTAATCTTGCATTAGACATGCAATAACTCCCAAAAATTGTATATCTTTGATTTCTCATTGGTGGGAAATGTAACTTCAAGATTAGGTAGGGCATTAGTCAGCGATATTACTCCTATTCAAGTACTAAACAGGCCAACCTGAACTGTAAAACATCCCCTAAGTGGAGGTAAGGCATCAGTTAGGAGTGAACTGAACACTCATGTAATGGGCAATTTGACGTCAAATAAAGTGTCGTAGGCATTAACATTACTTTTGAAATGTTATTCTGAGGGAGCACACAGGGGAATTAGCTCAAATGGTAGAGCGCTCGCTTAGCATGCGAGAGGTAGCGGGATTGATGCCCGCATTCTCCATTCTAAAATGTACATACATTTTATTTTTAACTTGTCATTGCCAAGCTTGTTGCATAGTAAGAACAGATAAATGACAGATGGCTTTCATATATGGTCCACTGAGGGATCTATAAATGATAAGTTCCTTGAAAAACAAGAGTTGAGGAATATCCAGGAACTGGTTTTCTTAATGAAAAACAATCAGTTTGCATACTACTTTAAAGAGGGAGCCCGGCTAGCTCAGTCGGTAGAGCATGAGACTCTTAATCTCAGGGTCGTGGGTTCGAGCCCCACGTTGGGCGAAAACGAGTAATTTTTGCAGGATTATTGCATTGGATCTCATAATATGGCAATTAATCTTGCATTAGACATGCAATAACTCCCAAAAATTGTATATCTTTGGTTTCCCATTGGTGGGAAATGTAACTTCAAGATTAGGTAGGGCATTAGTCTAGATTAACATACAGCGATATTACTCCTATTCAAGTACTAAACAGGCCAACCTGAACTGTAAAACATCCCCTAAGTGGAGGTAAGGCATCAGTTAGGAGTGAACTGAACACTCATGTAATGGGCAATTTGACGTCAAATAAAGTGTGGAAGGCATTAACATTACTTTTGAAATGTTATTCTGAGGGAGCACACAGGGGAATTAGCTCAAATGGTAGAGCGCTCGCTTAGCATGCGAGAGGTAGCGGGATCGATGCCCGCATTCTCCATTCTAAAATGTACATACATTTTATTTTTAACTTGTCATTGCCAAGCTTGTTGCATAGTAAGAACAGATAAATCACAGATGGCTTTCATATATGGTCACATCATAACAACTAAAGGGGTTTTATCAAAAGGGTTTAGGTATTCGTTAGCTTGTGAGAGCAATTTGAGTTCTTATGCAATCTCACAATGACATTTCCACAACTTCCATTTCAATTTTGTCTCCTTTTACTTGACACTCTGTCCACTGAGGGATCTATAAATGATAAGTTCCTTGAAAAACAAGAGTTGAGGAATATCCAGGAACTGGTTTTCTTAATGAAAAACCATCAGTTTGCATTCTACTTTAAAGAGGGAGCCCGGCTAGCTCAGTCGGTAGAGCATGAGACTCTTAATCTCAGGGTCGTGGGTTCGAGCCCCACGTTGGGCGAAAACAAGTAATTTTTGCAGGATTATTGCATTGGATCTCATAATATGGCAATTAATCTTGCATTAGACATGCAATAACTCCCAAAAATTGTATATCTTTGGTTTCCCATTGGTGGGAAATGTAACTTCAAGATTAGGTAGGGCATTAGTCAGCGATATTACTCCTATTCAAGTACTAAACAGGCCAACCTGAACTGTAAAACATCCCCTAAGTGGAGGTAAGGCATCAGTTAGGAGTGAACTGAACACTCATGTAATGGGCAATTTGACGTCAAATAAAGTGTCGTAGGCATTAACATTACTTTTGAAATGTTATTCTGAGGGAGCACACAGGGGAATTAGCTCAAATGGTAGAGCGCTCGCTTAGCATGCGCGAGGTAGCGGGATTGATGCCCGCATTCTCCATTCTAAAATGTACATACATTTTATTTTTAACTTGTCATTGCCAAGCTTGTTGCATAGTAAGAACAGATAAATCACAGATGGCTTTCATATATGGTCCACTGAGGGATCTATAAATGATAAGTTCCTTGAAAAACAAGAGTTGAGGAATATCCAGGAACTGGTTTTCTTAATGAAAAACGATCAGTTTGCATACTACTTTAAAGAGGGAGCCCGGCTAGCTCAGTCGGTAGAGCATGAGACTTTTAATCTCAGGGTCGTGGGTTCGAGCCCCACGTTGGGCGAAAACGAGTAATTTTTGCAGGATTATTGCATTGGATCTCATAATATGGCAATTAATCTTGCATTAGACATGCAATAACTCCCAAAAATTGTATATCTTTGGTTTCCCATTGGTGGGAAATGTAACTTCAAGATTAGGTAGGGCATTAGTCTAGATTAACATACAGCGATATTACTCCTATTCAAGTACTAAACAGGCCAACTTGAACTGTAAAACATCCCCTAAGTGGAGGTAAGGCATCAGTTAGGAGTGAACTGAACACTCATGTAATGGGCAATTTGACGTCAAATAAAGTGTCGTAGGCATTAACATTACTTTTGAAATGTTATTCTGAGGGAGCACACAGGGGAATTAGCTCAAATGGTAGAGCGCTCGCTTAGCATGCGAGAGGTAGCGGGATTGATGCCCGCATTCTCCATTCTAAAATGTACATACATTTTATTTTTAACTTGTCATTGCCAAGCTTGTTGCATAGTAAGAACAGATAAATCACAGATGGCTTTCATATATGGTCCACTGAGGGATCTATAAATGATAAGTTCCTTGAAAAACAAGAGTTGAGGAATATCCAGGAACTGGTTTTCTTAATGAAAAACGATCAGTTTGCATACTACTTTAAAGAGGGAGCCCGGCTAGCTCAGTCGGTAGAGCATGAGACTCTTAATCTCAGGGTCGTGGGTTCGAGCCCCACGTTGGGCGAAAACGAGTAATTTTTGCAGGATTATTGCATTGGATCTCATAATATGGCAATTCATCTTGCATTAGACATGCAATAACTCCCAAAAATTGTATATCTTTGGTTTCCCATTGGTGGGAAATGTAACTTCAAGATTAGGTAGGGCATTAGTCTAGATTAACATACAGCGATATTACTCCTATTCAAGTACTAAACAGGCCAACCTGAACTGTAAAACATCCCCTAAGTGGAGGTAAGGCATCAGTTAGGAGTGAACTGAACACTCATGTAATGGGCAATTTGACGTCAAATAAAGTGTGGAAGGCATTAACATTACTTTTGAAATGTTATTCTGAGGGAGCACACAGGGGAATTAGCTCAAATGGTAGAGCGCTTGCTTAGCATGCGAGAGGTAGCGGGATCGATGCCCGCATTCTCCATTCTAAAATGTACATACATTTTATTTTTAACTTGTCATTGCCAAGCTTGTTGCATAGTAAGAACAGATAAATCACAGATGGCTTTCATATATGGTCACATCATAACAACTAAAGGGGTTTTATCAAAAGGGTTTAGGTATTCGTTAGCTTGTGAGAGCAATTTGAGTTCTTATGCAATCTCACAATGACATTTCCACAACTTCCATTTCAATTTTGTCTCATTTTACTTGACACTGTCCACTGAGGGATCTATAAATGATAAGTTCCTTGAAAAACAAGAGTTGAGGAATATCCAGGAACTGGTTTTCTTAATGAAAAACGATCAGTTTGCATTCTACTTTAAAGAGGGAGCCCGGCAAGCTCAGTCGGTAGAGCATGAGACTCTTAATCTCAGGGTCGTGGGTTCGAGCCCCACGTTGGGCGAAAACTAGTATTTTTTGCAGGATTATTGCATCGGATCTCATAATATGGCAATTAATCTTGCATTAGACATGCAATAACTCCCAAAAATTGTATATCTTTGATTTCTCATTGGTGGGAAATGTAACTTCAAGATTAGGTAGGGCATTAGTCAGCGATATTACTCCTATTCAAGTACTAAACAGGCCAACCTGAACTGTAAAACATCCCCTAAGTGGAGGTAAGGCATCAGTTAGGAGTGAACTGAACACTCATGTAATGGGCAATTTGACGTCAAATAAAGTGTCGTAGGCATTAACATTACTTTTGAAATGTTATTCTGAGGGAGCACACAGGGGAATTAGCTCAAATGGTAGAGCGCTCGCTTAGCATGCGAGAGGTAGCGGGATTGATGCCCGCATTCTCCATTCTAAAATGTACATACATTTTATTTTTAACTTGTCATTGCCAAGCTTGTTGCATAGTAAGAACAGATAAATCACAGATGGCTTTCATATATGGTCCACTGAGGGATCTATAAATGATAAGTTCCTTGAAAAACAAGAGTTGAGGAATATCCAGGAACTGGTTTTCTTAATGAAAAACGATCAGTTTGCATACTACTTTAAAGAGGGAGCCCGGCTAGCTCAGTCGGTAGAGCATGAGACTTTTAATCTCAGGGTCGTGGGTTCGAGCCCCACGTTGGGCGAAAACGAGTAATTTTTGCAGGATTATTGCATTGGATCTCATAATATGGCAATTAATCTTGCATTAGACATGCAATAACTCCCAAAAATTGTATATCTTTGGTTTCCCATTGGTGGGAAATGTAACTTCAAGATTAGGTAGGGCATTAGTCTAGATTAACATACAGCGATATTACTCCTATTCAAGTACTAAACAGGCCAACCTGAACTGTAAAACATCCCCTAAGTGGAGGTAAGGCATCAGTTAGGAGTGAACTGAACACTCATGTAATGGGCAATTTGACGTCAAATAAAGTGTGGAAGGCATTAACATTACTTTTGAAATGTTATTCTGAGGGAGCACACAGGGGAATTAGCTCAAATGGTAGAGCGCTCGCTTAGCATGCGAGAGGTAGCGGGATCGATGCCCGCATTCTCCATTCTAAAATGTACATACATTTTATTTTTAACTTGTCATTGCCAAGCTTGTTGCATAGTAAGAACAGATAAATCACAGATGGCTTTCATATATGGTCACATCATAACAACTAAAGGGGTTTTATCAAAAGGGTTTAGGTATTCGTTAGCTTGTGAGAGCAATTTGAGTTCTTATGCAATCTCACAATGACATTTCCACAACTTCCATTTCAATTTTGTCTCCTTTTACTTGACACTGTCCACTGAGGGATCTATAAATGATAAGTTCCTTGAAAAACAAGAGTTGAGGAATATCCAGGAACTGGTTTTCTTAATGAAAAACGATCAGTTTGCATTCTACTTTAAAGAGGGAGCCCGGCAAGCTCAGTCGGTAGAGCATGAGACTCTTAATCTCAGGGTCGTGGGTTCGAGCCCCACGTTGGGCGAAAACTAGTATTTTTTGCAGGATTATTGCATCGGATCTCATAATATGGCAATTAATCTTGCATTAGACATGCAATAACTCCCAAAAATTGTATATCTTTGATTTCCCATTGGTGGGAAATGTAACTTCAAGATTAGGTAGGGCATTAGTCAGCGATATTACTCCTATTCAAGTACTAAACAGGCCAACCTGAACTGTAAAACATCCCCTAAGTGGAGGTAAGGCATCAGTTAGGAGTGAACTGAACACTCATGTAATGGGCAATTTGACGTCAAATAAAGTGTCGTAGGCATTAACATTACTTTTGAAATGTTATTCTGAGGGAGCACACAGGGGAATTAGCTCAAATGGTAGAGCGCTCGCTTAGCATGCGAGAGGTAGCTGGATTGATGCCCGCATTCTCCATTCTAAAATGTACATACATTTTATTTTTAACTTGTCATTGCCAAGCTTGTTGCATAGTAAGAACAGATAAATCACAGATGGCTTTCATATATGGTCCACTGAGGGATCTATAAATGATAAGTTCCTTGAAAAACAAGAGTTGAGGAATATCCAGGAACTGGTTTTCTTAATGAAAAACGATCAGTTTGCATACTACTTTAAAGAGGAAGCCCGGCTAGCTCAGTCGGTAGAGCATGAGACTCTTAATCTCAGGGTCGTGGGTTCGAGCCCCACGTTGGGCGAAAACGAGTAATTTTTGCAGGATTATTGCATTGGATCTCATAATATGGCAATTAATCTTGCATTAGACATGCAATAACTCCCAAAAATTGTATATCTTTGGTTTCCCATTGGTGGGAAATGTAACTTCAAGATTAGGTAGGGCATTAGTCTAGATTAACATACAGCGATATTACTCCTATTCAAGTACTAAACAGGCCAACCTGAACTGTAAAACATCCCCTAAGTGGAGGTAAGGCATCAGTTAGGAGTGAACTGAACACTCATGTAATGGGCAATTTGACGTCAAATAAAGTGTGGAAGGCATTAACATTACTTTTGAAATGTTATTCTGAGGGAGCACACAGGGGAATTAGCTCAAATGGTAGAGCGCTCGCTTAGCATGCGAGAGGTAGCGGGATCGATGCCCGCATTCTCCATTCTAAAATGTACATACATTTTATTTTTAACTTGTCATTGCCAAGCTTGTTGCATAGTAAGAACAGATAAATCACAGATGGCTTTCATATATGGTCACATCATAACAACTAAAGGGGTTTTATCAAAAGGGTTTAGGTATTCGTTAGCTTGTGAGAGCAATTTGAGTTCTTATGCAATCTCACAATGACATTTCCACAACTTCCATTTCAATTTTGTCTCCTTTTACTTGACACTCTGTCCACTGAGGGATCTATAAATGATAAGTTCCTTGAAAAACAAGAGTTGAGGAATATCCAGGAACTGGTTTTCTTAATGAAAAACAATCAGTTTGCATTCTACTTTAAAGAGGGAGCCCGGCTAGCTCAGTCGGTAGAGCATGAGACTCTTAATCTCAGGGTCGTGGGTTCGAGCCCCACGTTGGGTGAAAACGAGTAATTTTTGCAGGATTATTGCATTGGATCTCATAATATGGCAATTAATCTTGCATTAGACTTGCAATAACTCCCAAAAATTGTATATCTTTGGTTTCCCATTGGTGGGAAATGTAACTTCAAGATTAGGTAGGGCATTAGTCAGCGATATTACTCCTATTCAAGTACTAAACAGGCCAACCTGAACTGTAAAACATCCCCTAAGTGGAGGTAAGGCATCAGTTAGGAGTGAACTGAACACTCATGTAATGGGCAATTTGACGTCAAATAAAGTGTCGTAGGCATTAACATTACTTTTGAAATGTTATTCTGAGGGAGCACACAGGGGAATTAGCTCAAATGGTACAGCGCTCGCTTAGCATGCGAGAGGTAGCGGGATTGATGCCCGCATTCTCCATTCTAAAATGTACATACATTTTATTTTTAACTTGTCATTGCCAAGCTTGTTGCATAGTAAGAACAGATAAATCACAGATGGCTTTCATATATGGTCACATCATAACAACTAAAGGGGTTTTATCAAAAGGGCTTAGGTATTCGTTAGCTTGTGAGAGCAATTTGAGTTCTTATGCAATCTCACAATGACATTTCCACAACTTCCATTTCAATTTTGTCTCCTTTTACTTGACACTCTGTCCACTGAGGGATCTATAAATGATAAGTTCCTTGAAAAACAAGAGTTGAGGAATATCCAGGAACTGGTTTTCTTAATGAAAAACAATCAGTTTGCATTCTACTTTAAAGAGGGAGCCCGGCTAGCTCAGTCGGTAGAGCATGAGACTCTTAATCTCAGGGTCGTGGGTTCGAGCCCCACGTTGGGTGAAAACGAGTAATTTTTGCAGGATTATTGCATTGGATCTCATAATATGGCAATTAATCTTGCATTAGACTTGCAATAACTCCCAAAAATTGTATATCTTTGGTTTCCCATTGGTGGGAAATGTAACTTCAAGATTAGGTAGGGCATTAGTCAGCGATATTACTCCTATTCAAGTACTAAACAGGCCAACCTGAACTGTAAAACATCCCCTAAGTGGAGGTAAGGCATCAGTTAGGAGTGAACTGAACACTCATGTAATGGGCAATTTGACGTCAAATAAAGTGTGGAAGGCTTTAACATTACTTTTGAAATGTTATTCTGAGGGAGCACACAGGGGAATTAGCTCAAATGGTAGAGCGCTTGCTTAGCATGCGAGAGGTAGCGGGATCGATGCCCGCATTCTCCATTCTAAAATGTACATACATTTTATTTTTAACTTGTCATTGCCAAGCTTGTTGCATAGTAAGAACAGATAAATCACAGATGGCTTTCATATATGGTCACATCATAACAACTAAAGGGGTTTTATCAAAAGGGTTTAGGTATTTGTTAGCTTGTGAGAGCAATTTGAGTTCTTATGCAATCTCACAATGACATTTCCACAACTTCCATTTCAATTTTGTCTCATTTTACTTGACACTGTCCACTGAGGGATCTATAAATGATAAGTTCCTTGAAAAACAAGAGTTGAGGAATATCCAGGAACTGGTTTTCTTAATGAAAAACGATCAGTTTGCATTCTACTTTAAAGAGGGAGCCCGGCAAGCTCAGTCGGTAGAGCATGAGACTCTTAATCTCAGGGTCGTGGGTTCGAGCCCCACGTTGGGCGAAAACTAGTATTTTTTGCAGGATTATTGCATCGGATCTCATAATATGGCAATTAATCTTGCATTAGACATGCAATAACTCCCAAAAATTGTATATCTTTGGTTTCCCATTGGTGGGAAATGTAACTTCAAGATTAGGTAGGGCATTAGTCAGCGATATTACTCCTATTCAAGTACTAAACAGGCCAACCTGAACTGTAAAACATCCCCTAAGTGGAGGTAAGGCATCAGTTAGGAGTGAACTGAACACTCATGTAATGGGCAATTTGACGTCAAATAAAGTGTCGTAGGCATTAACATTACTTTTGAAATGTTATTCTGAGGGAGCACACAGGGGAAGTAGCTCAAATGGTAGAGCGCTCGCTTAGCATGCGAGAAGTAGCGGGATTGATGCCCGCATTCTCCATTCTAAAATGTGCATACATTTTATTTTTAACTTGTCATTGCCAAGCTTGTTGCATAGTAAGAACAGATAAATCACAGATGGCTTTCATATATGGTCCACTGAGGGATCTATAAATGATAAGTTCCTTGAAAAACAAGAGTTGAGGAATATCCAGGAACTGGTTTTCTTAATGAAAAACGATCAGTTTGCATACTATTTTAAAGAGGGAGCCCGGCTAGCTCAGTCGGTAGAGCATGAGACTCTTAATCTCAGGGTCGTGGGTTCAAGCCCCACATTGGGCGAAAACGAGTAATTTTTGCAGGATTATTGCATTGGATCTCATAATATGGCAATTAATCTTGCATTAGACATGCAATAACTCCCAAAAATTGTATATCTTTGGTTTCCCATTGGTGGGAAATGTAACTTCAAGATTAGGTAGGGCATTAGTCTAGATTAACATACAGCGATATTACTCCTATTCAAGTACTAAACAGGCCAACCTGAACTGTAAAACATCCCCTAAGTGGAGGTAAGGCATCAGTTAGGAGTGAACTGAACACTCATGTAATGGGCAATTTGACGTCAAATAAAGTGTGGAAGGCATTAACATTACTTTTGAAATGTTATTCTGAGGGAGCACACAGGGGAATTAGCTCAAATGGTAGAGCGCTCGCTTAGCATGCGAGAGGTAGCGGGATCGATGCCCGCATTCTCCATTCTAAAATGTACATACATTTTATTTTTAACTTGTCATTGCCAAGCTTGTTGCATAGTAAGAACAGATAAATCACAGATGGCTTTCATATATGGTCACATCATAACAACTAAAGGGGTTTTATCAAAAGGGTTTAGGTATTTGTTAGCTTGTGAGAGCAATTTGAGTTCTTATGCAATCTCACAATGACATTTCCACAACTTCCATTTCAATTTTGTCTCCTTTTACTTGACACTCTGTCCACTGAGGGATCTATAAATGATAAGTTCCTTGAAAAACAAGAGTTGAGGAATATCCAGGAACTGGTTTTCTTAATGAAAAACAATCAGTTTGCATTCTACTTTAAAGAGGGAGCCCGGCTAGCTCAGTCGGTAGAGCATGAGACTCTTAATCTCAGGGTCGTGGGTTCGAGCCCCACGTTGGGTGAAAACGAGTAATTTTTGCAGGATTATTGCATTGGATCTCATAATATGGCAATTAATCTTGCATTAGACTTGCAATAACTCCCAAAAATTGTATATCTTTGGTTTCCCATTGGTGGGAAATGTAACTTCAAGATTAGGTAGGGCATTAGTCAGCGATATTACTCCTATTCAAGTACTAAACAGGCCAACCTGAACTGTAAAACATCCCCTAAGTGGAGGTAAGGCATCAGTTAGGAGTGAACTGAACACTCATGTAATGGGCAATTTGACGTCAAATAAAGTGTCGTAGGCATTAACATTACTTTTGAAATGTTATTCTGAGGGAGCACACAGGGGAATTAGCTCAAATGGTACAGCGCTCGCTTAGCATGCGAGAGGTAGCGGGATTGATGCCCGCATTCTCCATTCTAAAATGTACATACATTTTATTTTTAACTTGTCATTGCCAAGCTTGTTGCATAGTAAGAACAGATAAATCACAGATGGCTTTCATATATGGTCACATCATAACAACTAAAGGGGTTTTATCAAAAGGGCTTAGGTATTCGTTAGCTTGTGAGAGCAATTTGAGTTCTTATGCAATCTCACAATGACATTTCCACAACTTCCATTTCAATTTTGTCTCCTTTTACTTGACACTCTGTCCACTGAGGGATCTATAAATGATAAGTTCCTTGAAAAACAAGAGTTGAGGAATATCCAGGAACTGGTTTTCTTAATGAAAAACAATCAGTTTGCATTCTACTTTAAAGAGGGAGCCCGGCTAGCTCAGTTGGTAGAGCATGAGACTCTTAATCTCAGGGTCGTGGGTTCGAGCCCCACGTTGGGTGAAAACGAGTAATTTTTGCAGGATTATTGCATTGGATCTCATAATATGGCATTTAATCTTGCATTAGACTTGCAATAACTCCCAAAAATTGTATATCTTTGGTTTCCCATTGGTGGGAAATGTAACTTCAAGATTAGGTAGGGCATTAGTCAGCGATATTACTCCTATTCAAGTACTAAACAGGCCAACCTGAACTGTAAAACATCCCCTAAGTGGAGGTAAGGCCTCAGTTAGGAGTGAACTGAACACTCATGTAATGGGCAATTTGACGTCAAATAAAGTGTCGTAGGCATTAACATTACTTTTGAAATGTTATTCTGAGGGAGCACACAGGGGAATTAGCTCAAATGGTAGAGCGCTCGCTTAGCATGCGAGAGGTAGCGGGATTGATGCCCGCATTCTCCATTCTAAAATGTACATACATTTTATTTTTAACTTGTCATTGCCAAGCTTGTTGCATAGTAAGAACAGATAAATCACAGATGGCTTTCATATATGGTCACATCATAACAACTAAAGGGGTTTTATCAAAAGGGTTTAGGTATTCGTTAGCTTGTGAGAGCAATTTGAGTTCTTATGCAATCTCACAATGACATTTCCACAACTTCCATTTCAATTTTGTCTCCTTTTACTTGACACTCTGTCCACTGAGGGATCTATAAATGATAAGTTCCTTGAAAAACAAGAGTTGAGGAATATCCAGGAACTGGTTTTCTTAATGAAAAACAATCAGTTTGCATTCTACTTTAAAGAGGGAGCCCGGCTAGCTCTGTTGGTAGAGCATGAGACTCTTAATCTCAGGGTCGTGGGTTCGAGCCCCACGTTGGGCGAAAACGAGTAATTTTTGCAGGATTATTGCATTGGATCTCATAATATGGCAATTAATCTTGCATTAGACATGCAATAACTCCCAAAAATTGTATATCTTTGGTTTCCCATTGGTGGGAAATGTAACTTCAAGATTAGGTAGGGCATTAGTCAGCGATATTACTCCTATTCAAGTACTAAACAGGCCAACCTGAACTGTAAAACATCCCCTAAGTGGAGGTAAGGCATCAGTTAGGAGTGAACTGAACACTCATGTAATGGGCAATTTGACGTCAAATAAAGTGTGGAAGGCTTTAACATTACTTTTGAAATGTTATTCTGAGGGAGCACACAGGGGAATTAGCTCAAATGGTAGAGCGCTTGCTTAGCATGCGAGAGGTAGCGGGATCGATGCCCGCATTCTCCATTCTAAAATGTACATACATTTTATTTTTAACTTGTCATTGCCAAGCTTGTTGCATAGTAAGAACAGATAAATCACAGATGGCTTTCATATATGGTCACATCATAACAACTAAAGGGGTTTTATCAAAAGGGTTTAGGTATTTGTTAGCTTGTGAGAGCAATTTGAGTTCTTATGCAATCTCACAATGACATTTCCACAACTTCCATTTCAATTTTGTCTCATTTTACTTGACACTGTCCACTGAGGGATCTATAAATGATAAGTTCCTTGAAAAACAAGAGTTGAGGAATATCCAGGAACTGGTTTTCTTAATGAAAAACGATCAGTTTGCATTCTACTTTAAAGAGGGAGCCCGGCAAGCTCAGTCGGTAGAGCATGAGACTCTTAATCTCAGGGTCGTGGGTTCGAGCCCCACGTTGGGCGAAAACTAGTATTTTTTGCAGGATTATTGCATCGGATCTCATAATATGGCAATTAATCTTGCATTAGACATGCAATAACTCCCAAAAATTGTATATCTTTGATTTCCCATTGGTGGGAAATGTAACTTCAAGATTAGGTAGGGCATTAGTCAGCGATATTACTCCTATTCAAGTACTAAACAGGCCAACCTGAACTGTAAAACATCCCCTAAGTGGAGGTAAGGCATCAATTAGGAGTGAACTGAACACTCATGTAATGGGCAATTTGACGTCAAATAAAGTGTCGTAGGCATTAACATTACTTTTGAAATGTTATTCTGAGGGAGCACACAGGGGAATTAGCTCAAATGGTAGAGCGCTCGCTTAGCATGCGAGAGGTAGCGGGATTGATGCCCGCATTCTCCATTCTAAAATGTACATACATTTTATTTTTAACTTGTCATTGCCAAGCTTGTTGCATAGTAAGAACAGATAAATCACAGACGGCTTTCATATATGGTCCACTGAGGGATCTATAAATGATAAGTTCCTTGAAAAACAAGAGTTGAGGAATATCCAGGAACTGGTTTTCTTAATGAAAAACGATCAGTTTGCATACTACTTTAAAGAGGGAGCCCGGCTAGCTCAGTCGGTAGAGCATGAGACTCTTAATCTCAGGGTCGTGGGTTCGAGCCCCACGTTGGGCGAAAACGAGTAATTTTTGCAGGATTATTGCATTGGATCTCATAATATGGCAATTAATCTTGCATTAGACATGCAATAACTCCCAAAAATTGTATATCTTTGGTTTCCCATTGGTGGGAAATGTAACTTCAAGATTAGGTAGGGCATTAGTCTAGATTAACATACAGCGATATTACTCCTATTCATGTACTAAACAGGCCAACCTGAACTGTAAAACATCCCCTAAGTGGAGGTAAGGCATCAGTTAGGAGTGAACTGAACACTCATGTAATGGGCAATTTGACGTCAAATAAAGTGTGGAAGGCATTAACATTACTTTTGAAATGTTATTCTGAGGGAGCACACAGGGGAATTAGCTCAAATGGTAGAGCGCTCGCTTAGCATGCGAGAGGTAGCGGGATCGATGCCCGCATTCTCCATTCTAAATTGTACATACATTTTATTTTTAACTTGTCATTGCCAAGCTTGTTGCATAGTAAGAACAGATAAATCACAGATGGCTTTCATATATGGTCACATCATAACAACTAAAGGGGTTTTATCAAAAGGGTTTAGGTATTCGTTAGCTTGTGAGAGCAATTTGAGTTCTTATGCAATCTCACAATGACATTTCCACAACTTCCATTTCAATTTTGTCTCCTTTTACTTGACACTCTGTCCACTGAGGGATCTATAAATGATAAGTTCCTTGAAAAACAAGAGTTGAGGAATATCCAGGAACTGGTTTTCTTAATGAAAAACAATCAGTTTGCATTCTACTTTAAAGAGGGAGCCCGGCTAGCTCAGTCGGTAGAGCATGAGACTCTTAATCTCAGGGTCGTGGGTTCGAGCCCCACGTTGGGTGAAAACGAGTAATTTGTGCAGGATTATTGCATTGGATCTCATAATATGGCAATTAATCTTGCATTAGACTTGCAATAACTCCCAAAAATTGTATATCTTTGGTTTCCCATTGGTGGGAAATGTAACTTCAAGATTAGGTAGGGCATTAGTCAGCGATATTACTCCTATTCAAGTACTAAACAGGCCAACCTGAACTGTAAAACATCCCCTAAGTGGAGGTAAGGCATCAGTTAGGAGTGAACTGAACACTCATGTAATGGGCAATTTGACGTCAAATAAAGTGTCGTAGGCATTAACATTACTTTTGAAATGTTATTCTGAGGGAGCACACAGGGGAATTAGCTCAAATGGTAGAGCGCTCGCTTAGCATGCGAGAGGTAGCGGGATTGATGCCCGCATTCTCCATTCTAAAATGTACATACATTTTATTTTTAACTTGTCATTGCCAAGCTTGTTGCATAGTAAGAACAGATAAATCACAGATGGCTTTCATATATGGTCACATCATAACAACTAAAGGGGTTTTATCAAAAGGGTTTAGGTATTCGTTAGCTTGTGAGAGCAATTTGAGTTCTTATGCAATCTCACAATGACATTTCCACAACTTCCATTTCAATTTTGTCTCCTTTTACTTGACACTCTGTCCACTGAGGGATCTATAAATGATAAGTTCCTTGAAAAACAAGAGTTGAGGAATATCCAGGAACTGGTTTTCTTAATGAAAAACAATCAGTTTGCATTCTACTTTAAAGAGGGAGCCCGGCTAGCTCAGTCGGTAGAGCATGAGACTCTTAATCTCAGGGTCGTGGGTTCGAGCCCCACGTTGGGCGAAAACGAGTAATTTTTGCAGGATTATTGCATTGGATCTCATAATATGGCAATTAATCTTGCATTAGACATGCAATAACTCCCAAAAATTGTATATCTTTGGTTTCCCATTGGTGGGAAATGTAACTTCAAGATTAGGTAGGGCATTAGTCAGCGATATTACTCCTATTCAAGTACTAAACAGGCCAACCTGAACTGTAAAACATCCCCTAAGTGGAGGTAAGGCATCAGTTAGGAGTGAACTGAACACTCATGTAATGGGCAATTTGACGTCAAATAAAGTGTCGTAGGCATTAACATTACTTTTGAAATGTTATTCTGAGGGAGCACACAGGGGAATTAGCTCAAATGGTAGAGCGCTCGCTTAGCATGCGAGAGGTAGCGGGATTGATGCCCGCATTCTCCATTCTAAAATGTACATACATTTTATTTTTAACTTGTCATTGCCAAGCTTGTTGCATAGTAAGAACAGATAAATCACAGATGGCTTTCATATATGGTCCACTGAGGGATCTATAAATGATAAGTTCCTTGAAAAACAAGAGTTGAGGAATATCCAGGAACTGGTTTTCTTAATGAAAAACGATCAGTTTGCATACTACTTTAAAGAGGGAGCCCGGCTAGCTCAGTCGGTAGAGCATGAGACTCTTAATCTCAGGGTCGTGGGTTCGAGCCCCACGTTGGGCGAAAACGAGTAATTTTTGCAGGATTATTGCATTGGATCTCATAATATGGCAATTAATCTTGCATTAGACATGCAATAACTCCCAAAAATTGTATATCTTTGGTTTCCCATTGGTGGGAAATGTAACTTCAAGATTAGGTAGGGCATTAGTCAGCGATATTACTCCTATTCAAGTACTAAACAGGCCAACCTGAACTGTAAAACATCCCCTAAGTGGAGGTAAGGCATCAGTTAGGAGTGAACTGAACACTCATGTAATGGGCAATTTGACGTCAAATAAAGTGTCGTAGGCATTAACATTACTTTTGAAATGTTATTCTGAGGGAGCACACAGGGGAATTAGCTCAAATGGTAGAGCGCTCGCTTAGCATGCGAGAGGTAGCGGGATTGATGCCCGCATTCTCCATTCTAAAATGTACATACATTTTATTTTTAACTTGACATTGCCAAGCTTGTTGCATAGTAAGAACAGATAAATCACAGATGGCTTTCATATATGGTCACATCATAACAACTAAAGGGGTTTTATCAAAAGGGTTTAGGTATTCGTTAGCTTGTGAGAGCAATTTGAGTTCTTATGCAATCTCACAATGACATTTCCACAACTTCCATTTCAATTTTGTCTCCTTTTACTTGACACTCTGTCCACTGAGGGATCTATAAATGATAAGTTCCTTGAAAAACAAGAGTTGAGGAATATCCAGGAACTGGTTTTCTTAATGAAAAACGATCAGTTTGCATTCTACTTTAAAGAGGGAGCCCGGCTAGCTCAGTCGGTAGAGCATGAGACTCTTAATCTCAGGGTTGTGGGTTCGAGCCCCACGTTGGGCAAAAACGAGTAATTTTGCAGGATTATTGCATTGGATCTCATAATATGGCAATTAATCTTGCATTAGACATGCAATAACTCCCAAAAATTGTATATCTTTGGTTTCCCATTCAATCAATCAATCAGTGACACTTGTAAAGCGCGCTACATACCCGTAGGGTCTCAAGGCGCTTGGGGGGGGGGGGGTGCCGCTACTGCTCGAACAGCCAGGTCTTCAGCTTCTTCCGGAAGGAGAGGTGGTCTTGGGTCAGGCGCAGGTCGGACGGGAGGGAGTTCCAGGTCTTGGCGGCCAGGTAGGAGAAGGACCTTCCTCCTGTAGTCGCTCTTCGGATGCGGGGGACGGCGGCGAGGGCGTGGTTGGCTGATCGGAGGTGGCGTTTGGGAGCGTAGAAGTTGACTCGGCTGTTGAGGTAGCTCGGGCCTTGGTCGTGTAGGGCTTTGTGTGCGTGGGTGAGGAGGCGGAAGGTGATTCTCTTGTTGATGGGGAGCCAGTGAAGGTCTCTCAGATGTCCGGAGATGTGGCTGGATCGTGGGATGTCGAGGATGAGTCTGGCTGAGGCGTTTTGGATCCGCTGGAGTCTCTTCTGGAGCTTGGCGGTGGTCCCGGCGTAGAGGGCGTTGCCGTAGTCCAGTCGGCTGGTGACGAGGGCCTGGGTGACGGTCCCATTGGTGGGAAATGTAACTTCAAGATTAGGTAGGGCATTAGTCAGCGATATTACTCCTATTCAAGTACTAAACAGGCCAACCTGAACTGTAAAACATCCCCTAAGTGGAGGTAAGGCATCAGTTAGGAGTGAACTGAACACTCATGTAATGGGCAATTTGACGTCAAATAAAGTGTCGTAGGCATTAACATTACTTTTGAAATGTTATTCTGAGGGAGCACACAGGGGAATTAGCTCAAATGGTAGAGCGCTCGATTAGCATGCGCGAGGTAGCGGGATTGATGCCCGCATTCTCCATTCTAAAATGTACATACATTTTATTTTTAACTTGTCATTGCCAAGCTTGTTGCATAGTAAGAACAGATAAATCACAAATGGCTTTCATATATGGTCCACTGAGGGATCTATAAATGATAAGTTCCTTGAAAAACAAGAGTTGAGGAATATCCAGGAACTGGTTTTCTTAATGAAAAACGATCAGTTTGCATACTACTTTAAAGAGGGAGCCCGGCTAGCTCAGTCGGTAGAGCATGAGACTTTTAATCTCAGGGTCGTGGGTTCGAGCCCCACGTTGGGCGAAAACGAGTAATTTTTGCAGGATTATTGCATTGGATCTCATAATATGGCAATTAATCTTGCATTAGACATGCAATAACTCCCAAAAATTGTATATCTTTGGTTTCCCATTGGTGGGAAATGTAACTTCAAGATTAGGTAGGGCATTAGTCTAGATTAACATACAGCGATATTACTCCTATTCAAGTACTAAACAGGCCAACTTGAACTGTAAAACATCCCCTAAGTGGAGGTAAGGCATCAGTTAGGAGTGAACTGAACACTCATGTAATGGGCAATTTGACGTCAAATAAAGTGTCGTAGGCATTAACATTACTTTTGAAATGTTATTCTGAGGGAGCACACAGGGGAATTAGCTCAAATGGTAGAGCGCTCGCTTAGCATGCGAGAGGTAGCGGGATTGATGCCCGCATTCTCTATTCTAAAATGTACATACATTTTATTTTTAACTTGTCATTGCCAAGCTTGTTGCATAGTAAGAACAGATAAATCACAGATGGCTTTCATATATGGTCCACTGAGGGATCTATAAATGATAAGTTCCTTGAAAAACAAGAGTTGAGGAATATCCAGGAACTGGTTTTCTTAATGAAAAACGATCAGTTTGCATACTACTTTAAAGAGGGAGCCCGGCTAGCTCAGTCGGTAGAGCATGAGACTCTTAATCTCAGGGTCGTGGGTTCGAGCCCCACGTTGGGCGAAAACAAGTAATTTTTGCAGGATTATTGCATTGGATCTCATAATATGGCAATTAATCTTGCATTAGACATGCAATAACTCCCAAAAATTGTATATCTTTGGTTTCCCATTGGTGGGAAATGTAACTTCAAGATTAGGTAGGGCATTAGTCAGCGATATTACTCCTATTCAAGTACTAAACAGGCCAACCTGAACTGTAAAACATCCCCTAAGTGGAGGTAAGGCATCAGTTAGGAGTGAACTGAACACTCATGTAATGGGCAATTTGACGTCAAATAAAGTGTCGTAGGCATTAACATTACTTTTGAAATGTTATTCTGAGGGAGCACACAGGGGAATTAGCTCAAATGGTAGAGCGCTCGATTAGCATGCGCGAGGTAGCGGGATTGATGCCCGCATTCTCCATTCTAAAATGTACATACATTTTATTTTTAACTTGTCATTGCCAAGCTTGTTGCATAGTAAGAACAGATAAATCACAGATGGCTTTCATATATGGTCCACTGAGGGATCTATAAATGATAAGTTCCTTGAAAAACAAGAGTTGAGGAATATCCAGGAACTGGTTTTCTTAATGAAAAACGATCAGTTTGCATACTACTTTAAAGAGGGAGCCCGGCTAGCTCAGTCGGTAGAGCATGAGACTTTTAATCTCAGGGTCGTGGGTTCGAGCCCCACGTTGGGCGAAAACGAGTAATTTTTGCAGGATTATTGCATTGGATCTCATAATATGGCAATTAATCTTGCATTAGACATGCAATAACTCCCAAAAATTGTATATCTTTGGTTTCCCATTGGTGGGAAATGTAACTTCAAGATTAGGTAGGGCATTAGTCTAGATTAACATACAGCGATATTACTCCTATTCAAGTACTAAACAGGCCAACTTGAACTGTAAAACATCCCCTAAGTGGAGGTAAGGCATCAGTTAGGAGTGAACTGAACACTCATGTAATGGGCAATTTGACGTCAAATAAAGTGTCGTAGGCATTAACATTACTTTTGAAATGTTATTCTGAGGGAGCACACAGGGGAATTAGCTCAAATGGTAGAGCGCTCGCTTAGCATGCGAGAGGTAGCGGGATTGATGCCCGCATTCTCTATTCTAAAATGTACATACATTTTATTTTTAACTTGTCATTGCCAAGCTTGTTGCATAGTAAGAACAGATAAATCACAGATGGCTTTCATATATGGTCCACTGAGGGATCTATAAATGATAAGTTCCTTGAAAAACAAGAGTTGAGGAATATCCAGGAACTGGTTTTCTTAATGAAAAACGATCAGTTTGCATACTACTTTAAAGAGGGAGCCCGGCTAGCTCAGTCGGTAGAGCATGAGACTCTTAATCTCAGGGTCGTGGGTTCGAGCCCCACGTTGGGCGAAAACGAGTAATTTTTGCAGGATTATTGCATTGGATCTCATAATATGGCAATTCATCTTGCATTAGACATGCAATAACTCCCAAAAATTGTATATCTTTGGTTTCCCATTGGTGGGAAATGTAACTTCAAGATTAGGTAGGGCATTAGTCTAGATTAACATACAGCGATATTACTCCTATTCAAGTACTAAACAGGCCAACCTGAACTGTAAAACATCCCCTAAGTGGAGGTAAGGCATCAGTTAGGAGTGAACTGAACACTCATGTAATGGGCAATTTGACGTCAAATAAAGTGTGGAAGGCATTAACATTACTTTTGAAATGTTATTCTGAGGGAGCACACAGGGGAATTAGCTCAAATGGTAGAGCGCTCGCTTAGCATGCGAGAGGTAGCGGGATCGATGCCCGCATTCTCCATTCTAAAATGTACATACATTTTATTTTTAACTTGTCATTGCCAAGCTTGTTGCATAGTAAGAACAGATAAATCACAGATGGCTTTCATATATGGTCACATCATAACAACTAAAGGGGTTTTATCAAAAGGGTTTAGGTATTCGTTAGCTTGTGAGAGCAATTTGAGTTCTTATGCAATCTCACAATGACATTTCCACAACTTCCATTTCAATTTTGTCTCATTTTACTTGACACTGTCCACTGAGGGATCTATAAATGATAAGTTCCTTGAAAAACAAGAGTTGAGGAATATCCAGGAACTGGTTTTCTTAATGAAAAACGATCAGTTTGCATACTACTTTAAAGAGGGAGCCCGGCTAGCTCAGTCGGTAGAGCATGAGACTCTTAATCTCAGGGTCGTGGGTTCGAGCCCCACGTTGGGCGAAAACGAGTAATTTTTGCAGGATTATTGCATTGGATCTCATAATATGGCAATTAATCTTGCATTAGAAATGCAATAACTCCCAAAAATTGTATATCTTTGGTTTCCCATTGGTGGGAAATGTAACTTCAAGATTAGGTAGGGCATTAGTCTAGATTAACATACAGCGATATTACTCCTATTCAAGTACTAAACAGGCCAACCTGAACTGTAAAACATCCCCTAAGTGGAGGTAAGGCATCAGTTAGGAGTGAACTGAACACTCATGTAATGGGCAATTTGACGTCAAATAAAGTGTGGAAGGCATTAACATTACTTTTGAAATGTTATTCTGAGGGAGCACACAGGGGAATTAGCTCAAATGGTAGAGCGCTCGCTTAGCATGCAAGAGGTAGCGGGATCGATGCCCGCATTCTCCATTCTAAAATGTACATACATTTTATTTTTAACTTGTCATTGCCAAGCTTGTTGCATAGTAAGAACAGATAAATCACAGATGGCTTTCATATATGGTCACATCATAACAACTAAAGGGGTTTTATCAAAAGGGTTTAGGTATTCGTTAGCTTGTGAGAGCAATTTGAGTTCTTATGCAATCTCACAATGACATTTCCACAACTTCCATTTCAATTTTGTCTCATTTTACTTGACACTGTCCACTGAGGGATCTATAAATGATAAGTTCCTTGAAAAACAAGAGTTGAGGAATATCCAGGAACTGGTTTTCTTAATGAAAAACGATCAGTTTGCATTCTACTTTAAAGAGGGAGCCCGGCAAGCTCAGTCGGTAGAGCATGAGACTCTTAATCTCAGGGTCGTGGGTTCGAGCCCCATGTTGGGCGAAAACTAGTATTTTTTGCAGGATTATTGCATCGGATCTCATAATATGGCAATTAATCTTGCATTAGACATGCAATAACTCCCAAAAATTGTATATCTTTGATTTCCCATTGGTGGGAAATGTAACTTCAAGATTAGGTAGGGCATTAGTCAGCGATATTACTCCTATTCAAGTACTAAACAGGCCAACCTGAACTGTAAAACATCCCCTAAGTGGAGGTAAGGCATCAGTTAGGAGTGAACTGAACACTCATGTAATGGGCAATTTGACGTCAAATAAAGTGTCGTAGGCATTAACATTACTTTTGAAATGTTATTCTGAGGGAGCACACAGGGGAATTAGCTCAAATGGTAGAGCGCTCGCTTAGCATGCGAGAGGTAGCGGGATTCATGCCCGCATTCTCCATTCTAAAATGTACATACATTTTATTTTTAACTTGTCATTGCCAAGCTTGTTGCATAGTAAGAACAGATAAATCACAGATGGCTTTCATATATGGTCCACTGAGGGATCTATAAATGATAAGTTCCTTGAAAAACAAGAGTTGAGGAATATCCAGGAACTGGTTTTCTTAATGAAAAACGATCAGTTTGCATACTACTTTAAAGAGGGAGCCCGGCTAGCTCAGTCGGTAGAGCATGAGACTCTTAATCTCAGGGTCGTGGGTTCGAGCCCCACGTTGGGCGAAAACGAGTAATTTTTGCAGGATTATTGCATTGGATCTCATAATATGGCAATTAATCTTGCATTAGACATGCAATAACTCCCAAAAATTGTATATCTTTGGTTTCCCATTGGTGGGAAATGTAACTTCAAGATTAGGTAGGGCATTAGTCTAGATTAACATACAGCGATATTACTCCTATTCAAGTACTAAACAGGCCAACCTGAACTGTAAAACATCCCCTAAGTGGAGGTAAGGCATCAGTTAGGAGTGAACTGAACACTCATGTAATGGGCAATTTGACGTCAAATAAAGTGTGGAAGGCATTAACATTACTTTTGAAATGTTATTCTGAGGGAGCACACAGGGGAATTAGCTCAAATGGTAGAGCGCTCGCTTAGCATGCGAGAGGTAGCGGGATCGATGCCCGCATTCTCCATTCTAAAATGTACATACATTTTATTTTTAACTTGTCATTGCCAAGCTTGTTGCATAGTAAGAACAGATAAATCACAGATGGCTTTCATATATGGTCACATCATAACAACTAAAGGGGTTTTATCAAAAGGGTTTAGGTATTCGTTAGCTTGTGAGAGCAATTTGAGTTCTTATGCAATCTCACAATGACATTTCCACAACTTCCATTTCAATTTTGTCTCCTTTTACTTGACACTCTGTCCACTGAGGGATCTATAAATGATAAGTTCCTTGAAAAGCAAGAAATGAGGAATATCCAGGAACTGGTTTTCTTAATGAAAAACAATCAGTTTGCATTCTACTTTAAAGAGAGAGCCTGGCTAGCTCAGTCGATAGAGCATGAGACTCTTAATCTCAGGGTCGTGGGTTCGAGCCCCACGTTGGGTGAAAACGAGTAAGTTTTGCAGGATTATTGCATTGGATCTCATAATATGGCAATTAATCTTGCATTAGACTTGCAATAACTCCCAAAAATTGTATATCTTTGGTTTCCCATTGGTGGGAAATGTAACTTCAAGATTAGGTAGGGCATTAGTCAGCGATATTACTCCTATTCAAGTACTAAACAGGCCAACCTGAACTGTAAAACATCCCCTAAGTGGAGGTAAGGCATCAGTTAGGAGTGAACTGAACACTCATGTAATGGGCAATTTGACGTCAAATAAAGTGTCGTAGGCATTAACATTACTTTTGAAATGTTATTCTGAGGGAGCACACAGGGGAATTAGCTCAAATGGTACAGCGCTCGCGTAGCATGCGAGAGGTAGCGGGATTGATGCCCGCATTCTCCATTCTAAAATGTACATACATTTTATTTTTAACTTGTCATTGCCAAGCTTGTTGCATAGTAAGAACAGATAAATCACAGATGGCTTTCATATATGGTCCACTGAGGGATCTATAAATGATAAGTTCCTTGAAAAACAAGAGTTGAGGAATATCCAGGAACTGGTTTTCTTAATGAAAAACGATCAGTTTGCATACTACTTTAAAGAGGGAGCCCGGCTAGCTCAGTCGGTAGAGCATGAGACTCTTAATCTCAGGGTCGTGGGTTCGAGCCCCACGTTGGGCGAAAACGAGTAATTTTTGCAGGATTATTGCATTGGATCTCATAATATGGCAATTAATCTTGCATTAGACATGCAATAACTCCCAAAAATTGTATATCTTTGGTTTCCCATTGGTGGGAAATGTAACTTCAAGATTAGGTAGGGCATTAGTCAGCGATATTACTCCTATTCAAGTACTAAACAGGCCAACTTGAACTGTAAAACATCCCCTAAGTGGAGGTAAGGCATCAGTTAGGAGTGAACTGAACACTCATGTAATGGGCAATTTGACGTCAAATAAAGTGTCGTAGGCATTAACATTACTTTTGAAATGTTATTCTGAGGGAGCACACAGGGGAATTAGCTCAAATGGTAGAGCGCTCGCTTAGCATGCGAGAGGTAGCGGGATTGATGCCCGCATTCTCCATTCTAAAATGTACATACATTTTATTTTTAACTTGTCATTGCCAAGCTTGTTGCATAGTAAGAACAGATAAATCACAGATGGCTTTCATATATGGTCCACTGAGGGATCTATAAATGATAAGTTCCTTGAAAAACAAGAGTTGAGGAATATCCAGGAACTGGTTTTCTTAATGAAAAACGATCAGTTTGCATACTACTTTAAAGAGGGAGCCCGGCTAGCTCAGTCGGTAGAGCATGAGACTCTTAATCTCAGGGTCGTGGGTTCGAGCCCCACGTTGGGCGAAAACGAGTAATTTTTGCAGGATTATTGCATTGGATCTCATAATATGGCAATTCATCTTGCATTAGACATGCAATAACTCCCAAAAATTGTATATCTTTGGTTTCCCATTGGTGGGAAATGTAACTTCAAGATTAGGTAGGGCATTAGTCTAGATTAACATACAGCGATATTACTCCTATTCAAGTACTAAACAGGCCAACCTGAACTGTAAAACATCCCCTAAGTGGAGGTAAGGCATCAGTTAGGAGTGAACTGAACACTCATGTAATGGGCAATTTGACGTCAAATAAAGTGTGGAAGGCATTAACATTACTTTTGAAATGTTATTCTGAGGGAGCACACAGGGGAATTAGCTCAAATGGTAGAGCGCTTGCTTAGCATGCGAGAGGTAGCGGGATCGATGCCCGCATTCTCCATTCTAAAATGTACATACATTTTATTTTTAACTTGTCATTGCCAAGCTTGTTGCATAGTAAGAACAGATAAATCACAGATGGCTTTCATATATGGTCACATCATAACAACTAAAGGGGTTTTATCAAAAGGGTTTAGGCATTCGTTAGCTTGTGAGAGCAATTTGAGTTCTTATGCAATCTCACAATGACATTTCCACAACTTCCATTTCAATTTTGTCTCATTTTACTTGACACTGTCCACTGAGGGATCTATAAATGATAAGTTCCTTGAAAAACAAGAGTTGAGGAATATCCAGGAACTGGTTTTCTTAATGAAAAACGATCAGTTTGCATTCTACTTTAAAGAGGGAGCCCGGCAAGCTCAGTCGGTAGAGCATGAGACTCTTAATCTCAGGGTCGTGGGTTCGAGCCCCACGTTGGGCGAAAACTAGTATTTTTTGCAGGATTATTGCATCGGATCTCATAATATGGCAATTAATCTTGCATTAGACATGCAATAACTCCCAAAAATTGTATATCTTTGATTTCCCATTGGTGGGAAATGTAACTTCAAGATTAGGTAGGGCATTAGTCAGCGATATTACTCCTATTCAAGTACTAAACAGGCCAACCTGAACTGTAAAACATCCCCTAAGTGGAGGTAAGGCATCAGTTAGGAGTGAACTGAACACTCATGTAATGGGCAATTTGACGTCAAATAAAGTGTCGTAGGCATTAACATTACTTTTGAAATGTTATTCTGAGGGAGCACACAGGGGAATTAGCTCAAATGGTAGAGCGTTCGCTTAGCATGCGAGAGGTAGCGGGATTCATGCCCGCATTCTCCATTCTAAAATGTACATACATTTTATTTTTAACTTGTCATTGCCAAGCTTGTTGCATAGTAAGAACAGATAAATCACAGATGGCTTTCATATATGGTCCACTGAGGGATCTATAAATGATAAGTTCCTTGAAAAACAAGAGTTGAGGAATATCCAGGAACTGGTTTTCTTAATGAAAAACGATCAGTTTGCATACTACTTTAAATAGGGAGCCCGGCTAGCTCAGTCGGTAGAGCATGAGACTCTTAATCTCAGGGTCGTGGGTTCGAGCCCCACGTTGGGCGAAAACGAGTAATTTTTGCAGGATTATTGCATTGGATCTCATAATATGGCAATTAATCTTGCATTAGACATGCAATAACTCCCAAAAATTGTATATCTTTGGTTTCCCATTGGTGGGAAATGTAACTTCAAGATTAGGTAGGGCATTAGTCTAGATTAACATACAGCGATATTACTCCTATTCAAGTACTAAACAGGCCAACCTGAACTGTAAAACATCCCCTAAGTGGAGGTAAGGCATCAGTTAGGAGTGAACTGAACACTCATGTAATGGGCAATTTGACGTCAAATAAAGTGTGGAAGGCATTAACATTACTTTTGAAATGTTATTCTGAGGGAGCACACAGGGGAATTAGCTCAAATGGTAGAGCGCTCGCTTAGCATGCGAGAGGTAGCGGGATCGATGCCCGCATTCTCCATTCTAAAATGTACATACATTTTATTTTTAACTTGTCATTGCCAAGCTTGTTGCATAGTAAGAACAGATAAATCACAGATGGCTTTCATATATGGTCACATCATAACAACTAAAGGGGTTTTATCAAAAGGGTTTAGGTATTCGTTAGCTTGTGAGAGCAATTTGAGTTCTTATGCAATCTCACAATGACATTTCCACAACTTCCATTTCAATTTTGTCTCCTTTTACTTGACACTCTGTCCACTGAGGGATCTATAAATGATAAGTTCCTTGAAAAACAAGAGTTGAGGAATATCCAGGAACTGGTTTTCTTAATGAAAAACAATCAGTTTACATTCTACTTTAAAGAGGGAGCCCGGCTAGCTCAGTCGGTAGAGCATGAGACTCTTAATCTCAGGGTCGTGGGTTCGAGCCCCACGTTGGGTTAAAACGAGTAATTTTTGCAGGATTATTGCATTGGATCTCATATTATGGCAATTAATCTTGCATTAGACTTGCAATAACTCCCAAAAATTGTATATCTTTGGTTTCCCATTGGTGGGAAATGTAACTTCAAGATTAGGTAGGGCATTAGTCAGCGATATTACTCCTATTCAAGTACTAAACAGGCCAACCTGAACTGTAAAACATCCCCTAAGTGGAGGTAAGGCATCAGTTAGGAGTGAACTGAACACTCATGTAATGGGCAATTTGACGTCAAATAAAGTGTCGTAGGCATTAACATTACTTTTGAAATGTTATTCTGAGGGAGCACACAGGGGAATTAGCTCAAATGGTACAGCGCTCGCTTAGCATGCGAGAGGTAGCGGGATTGATGCCCGCATTCTCCATTCTAAAATGTACATACATTATATTTTTAACTTGTCATTGCCAAGCTTGTTGCATAGTAAGAACAGATAAATCACAGATGGCTTTCATATATGGTCCACTGAGGGATCTATAAATGATAAGTTCCTTGAAAAACAAGAGTTGAGGAATATCCAGGAACTGGTTTTCTTAATGAAAAACGATCAGTTTGCATACTACTTTAAAGAGGGAGCCCGGCTAGCTCAGTCGGTAGAGCATGAGACTCTTAATCTCAGGGTCGTGGGTTCGAGCCCCACGTTGGGCGAAAACGAGTAATTTTTGCAGGATTATTGCATTGGATCTCATAATATGGCAATTAATCTTGCATTAGACATGCAATAACTCCCAAAAATTGTATATCTTTGGTTTCCCATTGGTGGGAAATGTAACTTCAAGATTAGGTATGGCATTAGTCAGCGATATTACTCCTATTCAAGTACTAAACAGGCCAACCTGAACTGTAAAACATCCCCTAAGTGGAGGTAAGGCATCAGTTAGGAGTGAACTGAACACTCATGTAATGGGCAATTTGACGTCAAATAAAGTGTCGTAGGCATTAACATTACTTTTGAAATGTTATTCTGAGGGAGCACACAGGGGAATTAGCTCAAATGGTAGAGCGCTCGCTTAGCATGCGAGAGGTAGCGGGATTGATGCCCGCATTCTCCATTCTAAAATGTACATACATTTTATTTTTAACTTGTCATTGCCAAGCTTGTTGCATAGTAAGAACAGATAAATCACAGATGGCTTTCATATATGGTCCACTGAGGGATCTATAAATGATAAGTTCCTTGAAAAACAAGAGTTGAGGAATATCCAGGAACTGGTTTTCTTAATGAAAAACGATCAGTTTGCATACTACTTTAAAGAGGGAGCCCGGCTAGTTCAGTCGGTAGAGCATGAGACTCTTAATCTCAGGGTCGTGGGTTCGAGCCCCACGTTGGGGGAAAACGAGTAATTTTTGCAGGATTATTGCATTGGATCTCATAATATGGCAATTAATCTTGCATTAGACATGCAATAACTCCCAAAAATTGTATATCTTTGGTTTCCCATTGGTGGGAAATGTAACTTCAAGATTAGGTAGGGCATTAGTCTAGATTAACATACAGCGATATTACTCCTATTCAAGTACTAAACAGGCCAACCTGAACTGTAAAACATCCCCTAAGTGGAGGTAAGGCATCAGTTAGGAGTGAACTGAACACTCATGTAATGGGCAATTTGACGTCAAATAAAGTGTGGAAGGCATTAACATTACTTTTGAAATGTTATTCTGAGCGAGCACACAGGGGAATTAGCTCAAATGGTAGAGCGCTCGCTTAGCATGCGAGAGGTAGCGGGATCGATGCCCGCATTCTCCATTCTAAAATGTACATACATTTTATTTTTAACTTGTCATTGCCAAGCTTGTTGCATAGTAAGAACAGATAAATCACAGATGGCTTTCATATATGGTCACATCATAACAACTAAAGGGGTTTTATCAAAAGGGTTTAGGTATTCGTTAGCTTGTGAGAGCAATTTGAGTTCTTATGCAATCTCACAATGACATTTCCACAACTTCCATTTCAATTTTGTCTCCTTTTACTTGACACTCTGTCCACTGAGGGATCTATAAATGATAAGTTCCTTGAAAAACAAGAGTTGAGGAATATCCAGGAACTGGTTTTCTTAATGAAAAACGATCAGTTTGCATTCTACTTTAAAGAGGGAGCCCGGCTAGCTCAGTCGGTAGAGCATGAGACTCTTAATCTCAGGGTCGTGGGTTCGAGCCCCACGTTGGGCGAAAACGAGTAATTTTTGCAGGATTATTGCATCGGATCTCATAATATGGCAATTAATCTTGCATTAGACATGCAATAACTCCCAAAAATTGTATATCTTTGATTTCCCATTGGTGGGAAATGTAACTTCAAGATTAGGTAGGGCATTAGTCAGCGATATTACTCCTATTCAAGTACTAAACAGGCCAACCTGAACTGTAAAACATCCCCTAAGTGGAGGTAAGGCATCAGTTAGGAGTGAACTGAACACTCATGTAATGGGCAATTTGACGTCAAATAAAGTGTCGTAGGCATTAACATTACTTTTGAAATGTTATTCTGAGGGAGCACACAGGGGAATTAGCTCAAATGGTAGAGCGCTCGCTTAGCATGCGAGAGGTAGCGGGATTCATGCCCGCATTCTCCATTCTAAAATGTACATACATTTTATTTTTAACTTGTCATTGCCAAGCTTGTTGCATAGTAAGAACAGATAAATCACAGATGGCTTTCATATATGGTCCACTGAGGGATCTATAAATGATAAGTTCCTTGAAAAACAAGAGTTGAGGAATATCCAGGAACTGGTTTTCTTAATGAAAAACGATCAGTTTGCATACTACTAAAATAGGGAGCCCGGCTAGCTCAGTCGGTAGAGCATGAGACTCTTAATCTCAGGGTCGTGGGTTCGAGCCCCACGTTGGGCGAAAACGAGTAATTTTTGCAGGATTATTGCATTGGATCTCATAATATGGCAATTAATCTTGCATTAGACATGCAATAACTCCCAAAAATTGTATATCTTTGGTTTCCCATTGGTGGGAAATGTAACTTCAAGATTAGGTAGGGCATTAGTCTAGATTAACATACAGCGATATTACTCCTATTCAAGTACTAAACAGGCCAACCTGAACTGTAAAACATCCCCTAAGTGGAGGTAAGGCATCAGTTAGGAGTGAACTGAACACTCATGTAATGGGCAATTTGACGTCAAATAAAGTGTGGAAGGCATTAACATTACTTTTGAAATGTTATTCTGAGGGAGCACACAGGGGAATTAGCTCAAATGGTAGAGCGCTCGCTTAGCATGCGAGAGGTAGCGGGATCGATGCCCGCATTCTCCATTCTAAAATGTACATACATTTTATTTTTAACTTGTCATTGCCAAGCTTGTTGCATAGTAAGAACAGATAAATCACAGATGGCTTTCATATATGGTCACATCATAACAACTAAAGGGGTTTTATCAAAAGGGTTTAGGTATTCGTTAGCTTGTGAGAGCAATTTGAGTTCTTATGCAATCTCACAATGACATTTCCACAACTTCCATTTCAATTTTGTCTCCTTTTACTTGACACTCTGTCCACTGAGGGATCTATAAATGATAAGTTCCTTGAAAAGCAAGAGTTGAGGAATATCCAGGAACTGGTTTTCTTAATGAAAAACAATCAGTTTGCATTCTACTTTAAAGAGGGAGCCCGGCTAGCTCAGTCGGTAGAGCATGAGACTCTTAATCTCAGGGTCGTGGGTTCGAGCCCCACGTTGGGTGAAAACGAGTAATTTTTGCAGGATTATTGCATTGGATCTCATAATATGGCAATTAATCTTGCATTAGACTTGCAATAACTCCCAAAAATTGTATATCTTTGGTTTCCCATTGGTGGGAAATGTAACTTCAAGATTAGGTAGGGCATTAGTCAGCGATATTACTCCTATTCAAGTACTAAACAGGCCAACCTGAACTGTAAAACATCCCCTAAGTGGAGGTAAGGCATCAGTTAGGAGTGAACTGAACACTCATGTAATGGGCAATTTGACGTCAAATAAAGTGTCGTAGGCATTAACATTACTTTTGAAATGTTATTCTGAGGGAGCACACAGGGGAATTAGCTCAAATGGTACAGCGCTCGCTTAGCATGCGAGAGGTAGCGGGATTGATGCCCGCATTCTCCATTCTAAAATGTACATACATTTTATTTTTAACTTGTCATTGCCAAGCTTGTTGCATTGTAAGAACAGATAAATCACAGATGGCTTTCATATATGGTCCACTGAGGGATCTATAAATGATAAGTTCCTTGAAAAACAAGAGTTGAGGAATATCCAGGAACTGGTTTTCTTAATGAAAAACGATCAGTTTGCATACTACTTTAAAGAGGGAGCCCGGCTAGCTCAGTCGGTAGAGCATGAGACTCTTAATCTCAGGGTCGTGGGTTCGAGCCCCACGTTGGGCGAAAACGAGTAATTTTTGCAGGATTATTGCATTGGATCTCATAATATGGCAATTAATCTTGCATTAGACATGCAATAACTCCCAAAAATTGTATATCTTTGGTTTCCCATTGGTGGGAAATGTAACTTCAAGATTAGGTAGGGCATTAGTCTAGATTAACATACAGCGATATTACTCCTATTCAAGTACTAAACAGGCCAACCTGAACTGTAAAACATCCCCTAAGTGGAGGTAAGGCATCAGTTAGGAGTGAACTGAACACTCATGTAATGGGCAATTTGACGTCAAATAAAGTGTGGAAGGCATTAACATTACTTTTGAAATGTTATTCTGAGGGAGTACACAGGGGAATTAGCTCAAATGGTAGAGCGCTCGCTTAGCATGCGAGAGGTAGCGGGATCGATGCCCGCATTCTCCATTCTAAAATGTACATACATTTTATTTTTAACTTGTCATTGCCAAGCTTGTTGCATAGTAAGAACAGATAAATCACAGATGGCTTTCATATATGGTCACATCATAACAACTAAAGGGGTTTTATCAAAAGGGTTTAGGTATTTGTTAGCTTGTGAGAGCAATTTGAGTTCTTATGCAATCTCACAATGACATTTCCACAACTTCCATTTCAATTTTGTCTCCTTTTACTTGACACTCTGTCCACTGAGGGATCTATAAATGATAAGTTCCTTGAAAAGCAAGAGTTGAGGAATATCCAGGAACTGGTTTTCTTAATGAAAAACAATCAGTTTGCATTCTACTTTAAAGAGGGAGCCCGGCTAGCTCAGTCGGTAGAGCATGAGACCCTTAATCTCAGGGTCGTGGGTTCGAGCCCCACGTTGGGTGAAAACGAGTAATTTTTGCAGGATTATTGCATTGGATCTCATAATATGGCAATTAATCTTGCATTAGACTTGCAATAACTCCCAAAAATTGTATATCTTTGGTTTCCCATTGGTGGGAAATGTAACTTCAAGATTAGGTAGGGCATTAGTCAGCGATATTACTCCTATTCAAGTACTAAACAGGCCAACCTGAACTGTAAAACATCCCCTAAGTGGAGGTAAGGCATCAGTTAGGAGTGAACTGAACTCTCATGTAAAGGGCAATTTGACGTCAAATAAAGTGTCGTAGGCATTAACATTACTTTTGAAATGTTATTCTGAAGGAGCACACAGGGGAATTAGCTCAAATGGTACAGCGCTCGCTTAGCATGCGAGAGGTAGCGGGATTGATGCCCGCATTCTCCATTCTAAAATGTACATACATTTTATTTTTAACTTGTCATTGCCAAGCTTGTTGCATTGTAAGAACAGATAAATCACAGATGGCTTTCATATATGGTCCACTGAGGGATCTATAAATGATAAGTTCCTTGAAAAACAAGAGTTGAGGAATATCCAGGAACTGGTTTTCTTAATGAAAAACGATCAGTTTGCATACTACTTTAAAGAGGGAGCCCGGCTAGCTCAGTCGGTAGAGCATGAGACTCTTAATCTCAGGGTCGTGGGTTCGAGCCCCACATTGGGCGAAAACGAGTAATTTTTGCAGGATTATTGCATTGGATCTCATAATATGGCAATTAATCTTGCATTAGACATGCAATAACTCCCAAAAATTGTATATCTTTGGTTTCCCATTGGTGGGAAATGTAACTTCAAGATTAGGTAGGGCATTAGTCTAGATTAACATACAGCGATATTACTCCTATTCAAGTACTAAACAGGCCAACCTGAACTGTAAAACATCCCCTAAGTGGAGGTAAGGCATCAGTTAGGAGTGAACTGAACACTCATGTAATGGGCAATTTGACGTCAAATAAAGTGTGGAAGGCATTAACATTACTTTTGAAATGTTATTCTGAGGGAGCACACAGGGGAATTAGCTCAAATGGTAGAGCGCTCGCTTAGCATGCGAGAGGTAGCGGGATCGATGCCCGCATTCTCCATTCTAAAATGTACATACATTTTATTTTTAACTTGTCATTGCCAAGCTTGTTGCATAGTAAGAACAGATAAATCACAGATGGCTTTCATATATGGTCACATCATAACAACTAAAGGGGTTTTATCAAAAGGGTTTAGGTATTCGTTAGCTTGTGAGAGCAATTTGAGTTCTTATGCAATCTCACAATGACATTTCCACAACTTCCATTTCAATTTTGTCTCCTTTTACTTGACACTCTGTCCACTGAGGGATCTATAAATGATAAGTTCCTTGAAAAACAAGAGTTGAGGAATATCCAGGAACTGGTTTTCTTAATGAAAAACGATCAGTTTGCATACTACTTTAAAGAGGGAGCCCGGCTAGCTCAGTCGGTAGAGCATGAGACTCTTAATCTCAGGGTCGTGGGTTCGAGCCCCACGTTGGGCGAAAACAAGTAATTTTTGCAGGATTATTGCATTGGATCTCATAATATGGCAATTAATCTTGCATTAGACATGCAATAACTCCCACAAATTGTATATCTTTGGTTTCCCATTGGTGGGAAATGTAACTTCAAGATTAGGTAGGGCATTAGTCAGCGATATTACTCCTATTCAAGTACTAAACAGGCCAACCTGAACTGTAAAACATCCCCTAAGTGGAGGTAAGGCATCAGTTAGGAGTGAACTGAACACTCATGTAATGGGCAATTTGACGTCAAATAAAGTGTCGTAGGCATTAACATTACTTTTGAAATGTTATTCTGAGGGAGCACACAGGGGAATTAGCTCAAATGGTAGAGCGCTCGCTTAGCATGCGAGAGGTAGTGGGATTGATGCCCGCATTCTCCATTCTAAAATGTACATACATTTTATTTTTAACTTGTCATTGCCAAGCTTGTTGCATAGTAAGAACAGATAAATCACAGATGGCTTTCATATATGGTCCACTGAGGGATCTATAAATGATAAGTTCCTTGAAAAACAAGAGTTGAGGAATATCCAGGAACTGGTTTTCTTAATGAAAAACGATCAGTTTGCATACTACTTTAAAGAGGGAGCCCGGCTAGCTCAGTCGGTAGAGCATGAGACTCTTAATCTCAGGGTCGTGGGTTCGAGCCCCACGTTGGGCGAAAACGAGTAATTTTTGCAGGATTATTGCATTGGATCTCATAATATGGCAATTAATCTTGCATTAGACTTGCAATAACTCCCAAAAATTGTATATCTTTGGTTTCCCATTGGTGGGAAATGTAACTTCAAGATTAGGTAGGGCATTAGTCAGCGATATTACTCCTATTCAAGTACTAAACAGGCCAACCTGAACTGTAAAACATCCCCTAAGTGGAGGTAAGGCATCAGTTAGGAGTGAACTGAACACTCATGTAATGGGCAATTTGACGTCAAATAAAGTGTCGTAGGCATTAACATTACTTTTGAAATGTTATTCTGAGGGAGCACACAGGGGAATTAGCTCAAATGGTAGAGCGCTCGCTTAGCATGCGAGAGGTAGCGGGATTCATGCCCGCATTCTCCATTCTAAAATGTACATACATTTTATTTTTAACTTGTCATTGCCAAGCTTGTTGCATAGTAAGAACAGATAAATCACAGATGGCTTTCATATATGGTCCACTGAGGGATCTATAAATGATAAGTTCCTTGAAAAACAAGAGTTGAGAAATATCCAGGAACTGGTTTTCTTAATGAAAAACGATCAGTTTGCATACTACTTTAAAGAGGGAGCCCGGCTAGCTCAGTCGGTAGAGCATGAGACTCTTAATCTCAGGGTCGTGGGTTCGAGCCCCACGTTGGGCGAAAACGAGTACTTTTTGCAGGATTATTGCATTGGATCTCATAATATGGCAATTAATCTTGCATTAGACATGCAATAACTCCCAAAAATTGTATATCTTTGGTTTCCCATTGGTGGGAAATGTAACTTCAAGATTAGGTAGGGCATTAGTCTAGATTAACATACAGCGATATTACTCCTATTCAAGTACTAAACAGGCCAACCTGAACTGTAAAACATCCCCTAAGTGGAGGTAAGGCATCAGTTAGGAGTGAACTGAACACTCATGTAATGGGCAATTTGACGTCAAATAAAGTGTGGAAGGCATTAACATTACTTTTGAAATGTTATTCTGAGGGAGCACACAGGGGAATTAGCTCAAATGGTAGAGCGCTCGCTTAGCATGCGAGAGGTAGTGGGATCGATGCCCGCATTCTCCATTCTAAAATGTACATACATTTTATTTTTAACTTGTCATTGCCAAGCTTGTTGCATAGTAAGAACAGATAAATCACAGATGGCTTTCATATATGGTCACATCATAACAACTAAAGGGGTTGTATCAAAAGGGTTTAGGTATTCGTTAGCTTGTGAGAGCAATTTGAGTTCTTATGCAATCTCACAATGACATTTCCACAACTTCCATTTCAATTTTGTCTCCTTTTACTTGACACTCTGTCCACTGAGGGATCTATAAATGATAAGTTCCTTGAAAAACAAGAGTTGAGGAATATCCAGGAACTGGTTTTCTTAATGAAAAACAATCAGTTTGCATTCTACTTTAAAGAGGGAGCCCGGCTAGCTCAGTCGGTAGAGCATGAGACTCTTAATCTCAGGGTCGTGGGTTCGAGCCCCACGTTGGGTGAAAACGAGTAATTTTTGCAGGATTATTGCATTGGATCTCATAATATGGCAATTAATCTTGCATTAGACTTGCAATAACTCCCAAAAATTGTATATCTTTGGTTTCCCATTGGTGGGAAATGTAACTTCAAGATTAGGTAGGGCATTAGTCAGCGATATTACTCCTATTCAAGTACTAAACAGGCCAACCTGAACTGTAAAACATCCCCTAAGTGGAGGTAAGGCATCAGTTAGGAGTGAACTGAACACTCATGTAATGGGCAATTTGACGTCAAATAAAGTGTCGTAGCCATTAACATTACTTTTGAAATGTTATTCTGAGGGAGCACACAGGGGAATTAGCTCAAATGGTACAGCGCTCGCTTAGCATGCGAGAGGTAGCGGGATTGATGCCCGCATTCTCCATTCTAAAATGTACATACATTTTATTTTTAACTTGTCATTGCCAAGCTTGTTGCATAGTAAGAACAGATAAATAACAGATGGCTTTCATATATGGTCCACTGAGGGATCTATAAATGATAAGTTCCTTGAAAAACAAGAGTTGAGGAATATCCAGGAACTGGTTTTCTTAATGAAAAACGATCAGTTTGCATACTACTTTAAAGAGGGAGCCCGCTAGCTCAGTCGGTAGAGCATGAGACTCTTAATCTCAGGGTCGTGGGTTCGAGCCCCACGTTGGGCGAAAAAAGTAATTTTTGCAGGATTATTGCATTGGATCTCATAATATGGCAATTAATCTTGCATTAGACATGCAATAACTCCCAAAAATTGTATATCTTTGGTTTCCCATTGGTGGGAAATGTAACTTCAAGATTAGGTAGGGCATTAGTCAGCGATATTACTCTTATTCAAGTACTAAACAGGCCAACCTGAACTGTAAAACATCCCCTAAGTGGAGGTAAGGCATCAGTTAGGAGTGAACTGAACACTCATGTAATGGGCAATTTGACGTCAAATAAAGTGTGGAAGGCATTAACATTACTTTTGAAATGTTATTCTGAGTGAGTACACAGGGGAATTAGCTCAAATGGTAGAGCGCTCGCTTAGCATGCGAGAGGTAGCGGGATCGATGCCCGCATTCTACATTCTAAAATGTACATACATTTTATTTTTAACTTGTCATTGCCAAGCTTGTTGCATAGTAAGAACAGATAAATCACAGATGGCTTTCATATATGGTCACATCATAACAACTAAAGGGGTTTTATCAAAAGGGTTTAGGTATTCGTTAGCTTGTGAGAGCAATTTGAGTTCTTATGCAATCTCACAATGACATTTCCACAACTTCCATTTCAATTTTGTCTCCTTTTACTTGACACTCTGTCCACTGAGGGATCTATAAATGATAAGTTCCTTGAAAAGCAAGAGTTGAGGAATATCCAGGAACTGGTTTTCTTAATGAAAAACAATCAGTTTGCATTCTACTTTAAAGAGGGAGCCCGGCTAGCTCAGTCGGTAGAGCATTAGACTCTTAATCTCAGGGTCGTGGGTTCGAGCCCCACGTTGGGTGAAAACGAGTAATTTTTGCAGGATTATTGCATTGGATCTCATAATATGGCAATTAATCTTGCATTAGACTTGCAATAACTCCCAAAAATTGTATATCTTTGGTTTCCCATTGGTGGGAAATGTAACTTCAAGATTAGGTAGGGCATTAGTCAGCGATATTACTCCTATTCAAGTACTAAACAGGCCAACCTGAACTGTAAAACATCCCCTAAGTGGAGGTAAGGCATCAGTTAGGAGTGAACTGAACACTCATGTAATGGGCAATTTGACGTCAAATAAAGTGTCGTAGGCATTAACATTACTTTTGAAATGTTATTCTGAGGGAGCACACAGGGGAATTAGCTCAAATGGTACAGCGCTCGCTTAGCATGCGAGAGGTAGCGGGATTGATGCCCGCATTCTCCATTCTAAAATGTACATACATTTTATTTTTAACTTGTCATTGCCAAGCTTGTTGCATTGTAAGAACAGATAAATCACAGATGGCTTTCATATATGGTCCACTGAGGGATCTATAAATGATAAGTTCCTTGAAAAACAAGAGTTGAGGAATATCCAGGAACTGGTTTTCTTAATGAAAAACGATCAGTTTGCATACTACTTTAAAGAGGGAGCCCGGCTAGCTCAGTCGGTAGAGCATGAGACTCTTAATCTCAGGGTCGTGGGTTCGAGCCCCACGTTGGGCGAAAACGAGTAATTTTTGCAGGATTATTGCATTGGATCTCATAATATGGCAATTAATCTTGCATTAGACATGCAATAACTCCCAAAAATTGTATATCTTTGGTTTCCCATTGGTGGGAAATGTAACTTCAAGATTAGGTAGGGCATTAGTCTAGATTAACATACAGCGATATTACTCCTATTCAAGTACTAAACAGGCCAACCTGAACTGTAAAACATCCCCTAAGTGGAGGTAAGGCATCAGTTAGGAGTGAACTGAACACTCATGTAATGGGCAATTTGACGTCAAATAAAGTGTGGAAGGCATTAACATTACTTTTGAAATGTTATTCTGAGGGAGTACACAGGGGAATTAGCTCAAATGGTAGAGCGCTCGCTTAGCATGCGAGAGGTAGCGGGATCGATGCCCGCATTCTCCATTCTAAAATGTACATACATTTTATTTTTAACTTGTCATTGCCAAGCTTGTTGCATAGTAAGAACAGATAAATCACAGATGGCTTTCATATATGGTCACATCATAACAACTAAAGGGGTTTTATCAAAAGGGTTTAGGTATTCGTTAGCTTGTGAGAGCAATTTGAGTTCTTATGCAATCTCACAATGACATTTCCACAACTTCCATTTCAATTTTGTCTCCTTTTACTTGACACTCTGTCCACTGAGGGATCTATAAATGATAAGTTCCTTGAAAAGCAAGAGTTGAGGAATATCCAGGAACTGGTTTTCTTAATGAAAAACAATCAGTTTGCATTCTACTTTAAAGAGGGAGCCCGGCTAGCTCAGTCGGTAGAGCATGAGACTCTTAATCTCAGGGTCGTGGGTTCGAGCCCCACGTTGGGTGAAAACGAGTAATTTTTGCAGGATTATTGCATTGGATCTCATAATATGGCAATTAATCTTGCATTAGACTTGCAATAACTCCCAAAAATTGTATATCTTTGGTTTCCCATTGGTGGGAAATGTAACTTCAAGATTAGGTAGGGCATTAGTCAGCGATATTACTCCTATTCAAGTACTAAACAGGCCAACCTGAACTGTAAAACATCCCCTAAGTGGAGGTAAGGCATCAGTTAGGAGTGAACTGAACACTCATGTAATGGGCACTTTGACGTCAAATAAAGTGTCGTAGGCATTAACATTACTTTTGAAATGTTATTCTGAGGTAGCACACAGGGGAATTAGCTCAAATGGTACAGCGCTCGCTTAGCATGCGAGAGGTAGCGGGATTGATGCCCGCATTCTCCATTCTAAAATGTACATACATTTTATTTTTAACTTGTCATTGCCAAGCTTGTTGCATTGTAAGAACAGATAAATCACAGATGGCTTTCATATATGGTCCACTGAGGGATCTATAAATGATAAGTTCCTTGAAAAACAAGAGTTGAGGAATATCCAGGAACTGGTTTTCTTAATGAAAAACGATCAGTTTGCATACTACTTTAAAGAGGGAGCCCGGCTAGCTCAGTCGGTAGAGCATGAGACTCTTAATCTCAGGGTCGTGGGTTCGAGCCCCACGTTGGGCGAAAACGAGTAATTTTTGCAGGATTATTGCATTGGATCTCATAATATGGCAATTAATCTTGCATTAGACATGCAATAACTCCCAAAAATTGTATATCTTTGGTTTCCCATTGGTGGGAAATGTAACTTCAAGATTAGGTAGGGCATTAGTCTAGATTAACATACAGCGATATTACTCCTATTCAAGTACTAAACAGGCCAACCTGAACTGTAAAACATCCCCTAAGTGGAGGTAAGGCATCAGTTAGGAGTGAACTGAACACTCATGTAATGGGCAATTTGACGTCAAATAAAGTGTGGAAGGCATTAACATTACTTTTGAAATGTTATTCTGAGGGAGCACACAGGGGAATTAGCTCAAATGGTAGAGCGCTCGCTTAGCATGCGAGAGGTAGCGGGATCGATGCCCGCATTCTCCATTCTAAAATGTACATACATTTTATTTTTAACTTGTCATTGCCAAGCTTGTTGCATAGTAAGAACAGATAAATCACAGATGGCTTTCATATATGGTCACATCATAACAACTAAAGGGGTTTTATCAAAAGGGTTTAGGTATTCGTTAGCTTGTGAGAGCAATTTGAGTTCTTATGCAATCTCACAATGACATTTCCACAACTTCCATTTCAATTTTGTCTCCTTTTACTTGACACTCTGTCCACTGAGGGATCTATAAATGATAAGTTCCTTGAAAAACAAGAGTTGAGGAATATCCAGGAACTGGTTTTCTTAATGAAAAACAATCAGTTTGCATTCTACTTTAAAGAGGGAGCCCGGCTAGCTCAGTCGGTAGAGCATGAGACTCTTAATCTCAGGGTCGTGGGTTCGAGCCCCACGTTGGGTGAAAATGAGTAATTTTTGCAGGATTATTGCATTGGATCTCATAATATGGCAATTAATCTTGCATTAGACTTGCAATAACTCCCAAAAATTGTATATCTTTGGTTTCCCATTGGTGGGAAATGTAACTTCAAGATTAGGTAGGGCATTAGTCAGCGATATTACTCCTATTCAAGTACTAAACAGGCCAACCTGAACTGTAAAACATCCCCTAAGTGGAGGTAAGGCATCAGTTAGGAGTGAACTGAACACTCATGTAATGGGCAATTTGACGTCAAATAAAGTGTCGTAGGCATTAACATTACTTTTGAAATGTTATTCTGAGGTAGCACACAGGGGAATTAGCTCAAATGGTACAGCGCTCGCTTAGCATGCGAGAGGTAGCGGGATTGATGCCCGCATTCTCCATTCTAAAATGTACATACATTTTATTTTTAACTTGTCATTGCCAAGCTTGTTGCATTGTAAGAACAGATAAATCACAGATGGCTTTCATATATGGTCCACTGAGGGATCTATAAATGATAAGTTCCTTGAAAAACAAGAGTTGAGGAATATCCAGGAACTGGTTTTCTTAATGAAAAACGATCAGTTTGCATACTACTTTAAAGAGGGAGCCCGGCTAGCTCAGTCGGTAGAGCATGAGACTCTTAATCTCAGGGTCGTGGGTTCGAGCCCCACGTTGGGCGAAAACGAGTAATTTTTGCAGGATTATTGCATTGGATCTCATAATATGGCAATTAATCTTGCATTAGACATGCAATAACTCCCAAAAATTGTATATCTTTGGTTTCCCATTGGTGGGAAATGTAACTTCAAGATTAGGTAGGGCATTAGTCTAGATTAACATACAGCGATATTACTCCTATTCAAGTACTAAACAGGCCAACCTGAACTGTAAAACATCCCCTAAGTGGAGGTAAGGCATCAGTTAGGAGTGAACTGAACACTCATGTAATGGGCAATTTGACGTCAAATAAAGTGTGGAAGGCATTAACATTACTTTTGAAATGTTATTCTGAGGGAGTACACAGGGGAATTAGCTCAAATGGTAGAGCGCTCGCTTAGCATGCGAGAGGTAGCGGGATCGATGCCCGCATTCTCCATTCTAAAATGTACATACATTTTATTTTTAACTTGTCATTGCCAAGCTTGTTGCATAGTAAGAACAGATAAATCACAGATGGCTTTCATATATGGTCACATCATAACAACTAAAGGGGTTTTATCAAAAGGGTTTAGGTATTCGTTAGCTTGTGAGAGCAATTTGAGTTCTTATGCAATCTCACAATGACATTTCCACAACTTCCATTTCAATTTTGTCTCCTTTTACTTGACACTCTGTCCACTGAGGGATCTATAAATGATAAGTTCCTTGAAAAGCAAGAGTTGAGGAATATCCAGGAACTGGTTTTCTTAATGAAAAACAATCAGTTTGCATTCTACTTTAAAGAGGGAGCCCGGCTAGCTCAGTCGGTAGAGCATGAGACTCTTAATCTCAGGGTCGTGGGTTCGAGCCCCACGTTGGGTGAAAACGAGTAATTTTTGCAGGATTATTGCATTGGATCTCATAATATGGCAATTAATCTTGCATTAGACTTGCAATAACTCCCAAAAATTGTATATCTTTGGTTTCCCATTGGTGGGAAATGTAACTTCAAGATTAGGTAGGGCATTAGTCAGCGATATTACTCCTATTCAAGTACTAAACAGGCCAACCTGAACTGTAAAACATCCCCTAAGTGGAGGTAAGGCATCAGTTAGGAGTGAACTGAACACTCATGTAATGGGCACTTTGACGTCAAATAAAGTGTCGTAGGCATTAACATTACTTTTGAAATGTTATTCTGAGGTAGCACACAGGGGAATTAGCTCAAATGGTACAGCGCTCGCTTAGCATGCGAGAGGTAGCGGGATTGATGCCCGCATTCTCCATTCTAAAATGTACATACATTTTATTTTTAACTTGTCATTGCCAAGCTTGTTGCATTGTAAGAACAGATAAATCACAGATGGCTTTCATATATGGTCCACTGAGGGATCTATAAATGATAAGTTCCTTGAAAAACAAGAGTTGAGGAATATCCAGGAACTGGTTTTCTTAATGAAAAACGATCAGTTTGCATACTACTTTAAAGAGGGAGCCCGGCTAGCTCAGTCGGTAGAGCATGAGACTCTTAATCTCAGGGTCGTGGGTTCGAGCCCCACGTTGGGCGAAAACGAGTAATTTTTGCAGGATTATTGCATTGGATCTCATAATATGGCAATTAATCTTGCATTAGACATGCAATAACTCCCAAAAATTGTATATCTTTGGTTTCCCATTGGTGGGAAATGTAACTTCAAGATTAGGTAGGGCATTAGTCTAGATTAACATACAGCGATATTACTCCTATTCAAGTACTAAACAGGCCAACCTGAACTGTAAAACATCCCCTAAGTGGAGGTAAGGCATCAGTTAGGAGTGAACTGAACACTCATGTAATGGGCAATTTGACGTCAAATAAAGTGTGGAAGGCATTAACATTACTTTTGAAATGTTATTCTGAGGGAGCACACAGGGGAATTAGCTCAAATGGTAGAGCGCTCGCTTAGCATGCGAGAGGTAGCGGGATCGATGCCCGCATTCTCCATTCTAAAATGTACATACATTTTATTTTTAACTTGTCATTGCCAAGCTTGTTGCATAGTAAGAACAGATAAATCACAGATGGCTTTCATATATGGTCACATCATAACAACTAAAGGGGTTTTATCAAAAGGGTTTAGGTATTCGTTAGCTTGTGAGAGCAATTTGAGTTCTTATGCAATCTCACAATGACATTTCCACAACTTCCATTTCAATTTTGTCTCCTTTTACTTGACACTCTGTCCACTGAGGGATCTATAAATGATAAGTTCCTTGAAAAACAAGAGTTGAGGAATATCCAGGAACTGGTTTTCTTAATGAAAAACAATCAGTTTGCATTCTACTTTAAAGAGGGAGCCCGGCTAGCTCAGTCGGTAGAGCATGAGACTCTTAATCTCAGGGTCGTGGGTTCGAGCCCCACGTTGGGTGAAAATGAGTAATTTTTGCAGGATTATTGCATTGGATCTCATAATATGGCAATTAATCTTGCATTAGACTTGCAATAACTCCCAAAAATTGTATATCTTTGGTTTCCCATTGGTGGGAAATGTAACTTCAAGATTAGGTAGGGCATTAGTCAGCGATATTACTCCTATTCAAGTACTAAACAGGCCAACCTGAACTGTAAAACATCCCCTAAGTGGAGGTAAGGCATCAGTTAGGAGTGAACTGAACACTCATGTAATGGGCAATTTGACGTCAAATAAAGTGTCGTAGGCATTAACATTACTTTTGAAATGTTATTCTGAGGTAGCACACAGGGGAATTAGCTCAAATGGTACAGCGCTCGCTTAGCATGCGAGAGGTAGCGGGATTGATGCCCGCATTCTCCATTCTAAAATGTACATACATTTTATTTTTAACTTGTCATTGCCAAGCTTGTTGCATTGTAAGAACAGATAAATCACAGATGGCTTTCATATATGGTCCACTGAGGGATCTATAAATGATAAGTTCCTTGAAAAACAAGAGTTGAGGAATATCCAGGAACTGGTTTTCTTAATGAAAAACGATCAGTTTGCATACTACTTTAAAGAGGGAGCCCGGCTAGCTCAGTCGGTAGAGCATGAGACTCTTAATCTCAGGGTCGTGGGTTCGAGCCCCACGTTGGGCGAAAACGAGTAATTTTTGCAGGATTATTGCATTGGATCTCATAATATGGCAATTAATCTTGCATTAGACATGCAATAACTCCCAAAAATTGTATATCTTTGGTTTCCCATTGGTGGGAAATGTAACTTCAAGATTAGGTAGGGCATTAGTCTAGATTAACATACAGCGATATTACTCCTATTCAAGTACTAAACAGGCCAACCTGAACTGTAAAACATCCCCTAAGTGGAGGTAAGGCATCAGTTAGGAGTGAACTGAACACTCATGTAATGGGCAATTTGACGTCAAATAAAGTGTGGAAGGCATTAACATTACTTTTGAAATGTTATTCTGAGGGAGCACACAGGGGAATTAGCTCAAATGGTAGAGCGCTCGCTTAGCATGCGAGAGGTAGCGGGATCGATGCCCGCATTCTCCATTCTAAAATGTACATACATTTTATTTTTAACTTGTCATTGCCAAGCTTGTTGCATAGTAAGAACAGATAAATCACAGATGGCTTTCATATATGGTCACATCATAACAACTAAAGGGGTTTTATCAAAAGGGTTTAGGTATTCGTTAGCTTGTGAGAGCAATTTGAGTTCTTATGCAATCTCACAATGACATTTCCACAACTTCCATTTCAATTTTGTCTCCTTTTACTTGACACTCTGTCCACTGAGGGATCTATAAATGATAAGTTCCTTGAAAAACAAGAGTTGAGGAATATCCAGGAACTGGTTTTCTTAATGAAAAACAATCAGTTTGCATTCTACTTTAAAGAGGGAGCCCGGCTAGCTCAGTCGGTAGAGCATGAGACTCTTAATCTCAGGGTCGTGGGTTCGAGCCCCACGTTGGGTGAAAACGAGTAATTTTTGCAGGATTATTGCATTGGATCTCATAATATGGCAATTAATCTTGCATTAGACTTGCAATAACTCCCAAAAATTGTATATCTTTGGTTTCCCATTGGTGGGAAATGTAACTTCAAGATTAGGTAGGGCATTAGTCAGCGATATTACTCCTATTCAAGTACTAAACAGGCCAACCTGAACTGTAAAACATCCCCTAAGTGGAGGTAAGGCATCAGTTAGGAGTGAACTGAACACTCATGTAATGGGCAATTTGACGTCAAATAAAGTGTCGTAGGCATTAACATTACTTTTGAAATGTTATTCTGAGGGAGCACACAGGGGAATTAGCTCAAATGGTACAGCGCTCGCTTAGCATGCGAGAGGTAGCGGGATTGATGCCCGCATTCTCCATTCTAAAATGTACATACATTTTATTTTTAACTTGTCATTGCCAAGCTTGTTGCATATTAAGAACAGATAAATAACAGATGGCTTTCATATATGGTCCACTGAGGGATCTATAAATGATAAGTTCCTTGAAAAACAAGAGTTGAGGAATATCCAGGAACTGGTTTTCTTAATGAAAAACGATCAGTTTGCATACTACTTTAAAGAGGGAGCCCGCTAGCTCAGTCGGTAGAGCATGAGACTCTTAATCTCAGGGTCGTGGGTTCGAGCCCCTCGTTGGGCGAAAACAAGTAATTTTTGCAGGATTATTGCATTGGATCTCATAATATGGCAATTAATCTTGCATTAGACATGCAATAACTCCCAAAAATTGTATATCTTTGGTTTCCCATAGGTGGGAAATGTAACTTCAAGATTAGGTAGGGCATTAGTCAGCGATATTACTCTTATTCAAGTACTAAACAGGCCAACCTGAACTGTAAAACATCCCCTAAGTGGAGGTAAGGCATCAGTTAGGAGTGAACTGAACACTCATGTAATGGGCAATTTGACGTCAAATAAAGTGTGGAAGGCATTAACATTACTTTTGAAATGTTATTCTGAGGGAGTACACAGGGGAATTAGCTCAAATGGTAGAGCGCTCGCTTAGCATGCGAGAGGTAGCGGGATCGATGCCCGCATTCTACATTCTAAAATGTACATACATTTTATTTTTAACTTGTCATTGCCAAGCTTGTTGCATAGTAAGAACAGATAAATCACAGATGGCTTTCATATATGGTCACATCATAACAACTAAAGGGGTTTTATCAAAAGGGTTTAGGTATTCGTTAGCTTGTGAGAGCAATTTGAGTTCTTATGCAATCTCACAATGACATTTCCACAACTTCCATTTCAATTTTGTCTCCTTTTACTTGACACTCTGTCCACTGAGGGATCTATAAATGATAAGTTCCTTGAAAAGCAAGAGTTGAGGAATATCCAGGAACTGGTTTTCTTAATGAAAAACAATCAGTTTGCATTCTACTTTAAAGAGGGAGCCCGGCTAGCTCAGTCGGTAGAGCATGAGACTCTTAATCTCAGGGTCGTGGGTTCGAGCCCCACGTTGGGTGAAAACGAGTAATTTTTGCAGGATTATTGCATTGGATCTCATAATATGGCAATTAATCTTGCATTAGACTTGCAATAACTCCCAAAAATTGTATATCTTTGGTTTCCCATTGGTGGGAAATGTAACTTCAAGATTAGGTAGGGCATTAGTCAGCGATATTACTCCTATTCAAGTACTAAACAGGCCAACCTGAACTGTAAAACATCCCCTAAGTGGAGGTAAGGCATCAGTTAGGAGTGAACTGAACACTCATGTAATGGGCAATTTGACGTCAAATAAAGTGTCGTAGGCATTAACATTACTTTTGAAATGTTATTCTGAGGGAGCACACAGGGGAATTAGCTCAAATGGTACAGCGCTCGCTTAGCATGCGAGAGGTAGCGGGATTGATGCCCGCATTCTCCATTCTAAAATGTACATACATTTTATTTTTAACTTGTCATTGCCAAGCTTGTTGCATTGTAAGAACAGATAAATCACAGATGGCTTTCATATATGGTCCACTGAGGGATCTATAAATGATAAGTTCCTTGAAAAACAAGAGTTGAGGAATATCCAGGAACTGGTTTTCTTAATGAAAAACGATCAGTTTGCATACTACTTTAAAGAGGGAGCCCGGCTAGCTCAGTCGGTAGAGCATGAGACTCTTAATCTCAGGGTCGTGGGTTCGAGCCCCACGTTGGGCGAAAACGAGTAATTTTTGCAGGATTATTGCATTGGATCTCATAATATGGCAATTAATCTTGCATTAGACATGCAATAACTCCCAAAAATTGTATATCTTTGGTTTCCCATTGGTGGGAAATGTAACTTCAAGATTAGGTAGGGCATTAGTCTAGATTAACATACAGCGATATTACTCCTATTCAAGTACTAAACAGGCCAACCTGAACTGTAAAACATCCCCTAAGTGGAGGTAAGGCATCAGTTAGGAGTGAACTGAACACTCATGTAATGGGCAATTTGACGTCAAATAAAGTGTGGAAGGCATTAACATTACTTTTGAAATGTTATTCTGAGGGAGTACACAGGGGAATTAGCTCAAATGGTAGAGCGCTCGCTTGGCATGCGAGAGGTAGCGGGATCGATGCCCGCATTCTCCATTCTAAAATGTACATACATTTTATTTTTAACTTGTCATTGCCAAGCTTGTTGCATAGTAAGAACAGATAAATCACAGATGGCTTTCATATATGGTCACATCATAACAACTAAAGGGGTTTTATCAAAAGGGTTTAGGTATTCGTTAGCTTGTGAGAGCAATTTGAGTTCTTATGCAATCTCACAATGACATTTCCACAACTTCCATTTCAATTTTGTCTCCTTTTACTTGACACTCTGTCCACTGAGGGATCTATAAATGATAAGTTCCTTGAAAAGCAAGAGTTGAGGAATATCCAGGAACTGGTTTTCTTAATGAAAAACAATCAGTTTGCATTCTACTTTAAAGAGGGAGCCCGGCTAGCTCAGTCGGTAGAGCATGAGACTCTTAATCTCAGGGTCGTGGGTTCGAGCCCCACGTTGGGTGAAAACGAGTAATTTTTGCAGGATTATTGCATTGGATCTCATAATATGGCAATTAATCTTGCATTAGACTTGCAATAACTCCCAAAAATTGTATATCTTTGGTTTCCCATTGGTGGGAAATGTAACTTCAAGATTAGGTAGGGCATTAGTCAGCGATATTACTCCTATTCAAGTACTAAACAGGCCAACCTGAACTGTAAAACATCCCCTAAGTGGAGGTAAGGCATCAGTTAGGAGTGAACTGAACACTCATGTAATGGGCAATTTGACGTCAAATAAAGTGTCGTAGGCATTAACATTACTTTTGAAATGTTATTCTGAGGTAGCACACAGGGGAATTAGCTCAAATGGTACAGCGCTCGCTTAGCATGCGAGAGGTAGCGGGATTGATGCCCGCATTCTCCATTCTAAAATGTACATACATTTTATTTTTAACTTGTCATTGCCAAGCTTGTTGCATTGTAAGAACAGATAAATCACAGATGGCTTTCATATATGGTCCACTGAGGGATCTATAAATGATAAGTTCCTTGAAAAACAAGAGTTGAGGAATATCCAGGAACTGGTTTTCTTAATGAAAAACGATCAGTTTGCATACTACTTTAAAGAGGGAGCCCGGCTAGCTCAGTCGGTAGAGCATGAGACTCTTAATCTCAGGGTCGTGGGTTCGAGCCCCACGTTGGGCGAAAACGAGTAATTTTTGCAGGATTATTGCATTGGATCTCATAATATGGCAATTAATCTTGCATTAGACATGCAATAACTCCCAAAAATTGTATATCTTTGGTTTCCCATTGGTGGGAAATGTAACTTCAAGATTAGGTAGGGCATTAGTCTAGATTAACATACAGCGATATTACTCCTATTCAAGTACTAAACAGGCCAACCTGAACTGTAAAACATCCCCTAAGTGGAGGTAAGGCATCAGTTAGGAGTGAACTGAACACTCATGTAATGGGCAATTTGACGTCAAATAAAGTGTGGAAGGCATTAACATTACTTTTGAAATGTTATTCTGAGGGAGCACACAGGGGAATTAGCTCAAATGGTAGAGCGCTCGCTTAGCATGCGAGAGGTAGCGGGATCGATGCCCGCATTCTCCATTCTAAAATGTACATACATTTTATTTTTAACTTGTCATTGCCAAGCTTGTTGCATAGTAAGAACAGATAAATCACAGATGGCTTTCATATATGGTCACATCATAACAACTAAAGGGGTTTTATCAAAAGGGTTTAGGTATTCGTTAGCTTGTGAGAGCAATTTGAGTTCTTATGCAATCTCACAATGACATTTCCACAACTTCCATTTCAATTTTGTCTCCTTTTACTTGACACTCTGTCCACTGAGGGATCTATAAATGATAAGTTCCTTGAAAAACAAGAGTTGAGGAATATCCAGGAACTGGTTTTCTTAATGAAAAACAATCAGTTTGCATTCTACTTTAAAGAGGGAGCCCGGCTAGCTCAGTCGGTAGAGCATGAGACTCTTAATCTCAGGGTCGTGGGTTCGAGCCCCACGTTGGGTGAAAACGAGTAATTTTTGCAGGATTATTGCATTGGATCTCATAATATGGCAATTAATCTTGCATTAGACTTGCAATAACTCCCAAAAATTGTATATCTTTGGTTTCCCATTGGTGGGAAATGTAACTTCAAGATTAGGTAGGGCATTAGTCAGCGATATTACTCCTATTCAAGTACTAAACAGGCCAACCTGAACTGTAAAACATCCCCTAAGTGGAGGTAAGGCATCAGTTAGGAGTGAACTGAACACTCATGTAATGGGCAATTTGACGTCAAATAAAGTGTCGTAGGCATTAACATTACTTTTGAAATGTTATTCTGAGGGAGCACACAGGGGAATTAGCTCAAATGGTAGAGCGCTCGCTTAGCATGCGAGAGGTAGCGGGATCGATGCCCGCATTCTCCATTCTAAAATGTACATACATTTTATTTTTAACTTGTCATTGCCAAGCTTGTTGCATAGTAAGAACAGATAAATAACAGATGGCTTTCATATATGGTCCACTGAGGGATCTATAAATGATAAGTTCCTTGAAAAACAAGAGTTGAGGAATATCCAGGAACTGGTTTTCTTAATGAAAAACGATCAGTTTGCATACTACTTTAAAGAGGGAGCCCGCTAGCTCAGTCGGTAGAGCATGAGACTCTTAATCTCAGGGTCGTGGGTTCGAGCCCCACGTTGGGCGAAAACGAGTAATTTTTGCAGGATTATTGCATTGGATCTCATAATATGGCAATTAATCTTGCATTAGACATGCAATAACTCCCAAAAATTGTATATCTTTGGTTTCCCATTGGTGGGAAATGTAACTTCAAGATTAGGTAGGGCATTAGTCTAGATTAACATACAGCGATATTACTCCTATTCAAGTACTAAACAGGCCAACCTGAACTGTAAAACATCCCCTAAGTGGAGGTAAGGCATCAGTTAGGAGTGAACTGAACACTCATGTAATGGGCAATTTGACGTCAAATAAAGTGTGGAAGGCATTAACATTACTTTTGAAATGTTATTCTGAGGGAGTACACAGGGGAATTAGCTCAAATGGTAGAGCGCTCGCTTAGCATGCGAGAGGTAGCGGGATTGATGCCCGCATTCTCCATTCTAAAATGTACATACATTTTATTTTTAACTTGTCATTGCCAAGCTTGTTGCATTGTAAGAACAGATAAATCACAGATGGCTTTCATATATGGTCCACTGAGGGATCTATAAATGATAAGTTCCTTGAAAAACAAGAGTTGAGGAATATCCAGGAACTGGTTTTCTTAATGAAAAACGATCAGTTTGCATACTACTTTAAAGAGGGAGCCCGGCTAGCTCAGTCGGTAGAGCATGAGACTCTTAATCTCAGGGTCGTGGGTTCGAGCCCCACGTTGGGCGAAAACGAGTAATTTTTGCAGGATTATTGCATTGGATCTCATAATATGGCAATTAATCTTGCATTAGACATGCAATAACTCCCAAAAATTGTATATCTTTGGTTTCCCATTGGTGGGAAATGTAACTTCAAGATTAGGTAGGGCATTAGTCTAGATTAACATACAGCGATATTACTCCTATTCAAGTACTAAACAGGCCAACCTGAACTGTAAAACATCCCCTAAGTGGAGGTAAGGCATCAGTTAGGAGTGAACTGAACACTCATGTAATGGGCAATTTGACGTCAAATAAAGTGTGGAAGGCATTAACATTACTTTTGAAATGTTATTCTGAGGGAGCACACAGGGGAATTAGCTCAAATGGTAGAGCGCTCGCTTAGCATGCGAGAGGTAGCGGGATCGATGCCCGCATTCTCCATTCTAAAATGTACATACATTTTATTTTTAACTTGTCATTGCCAAGCTTGTTGCATAGTAAGAACAGATAAATCACAGATGGCTTTCATATATGGTCACATCATAACAACTAAAGGGGTTTTATCAAAAGGGTTTAGGTATTCGTTAGCTTGTGAGAGCAATTTGAGTTCTTATGCAATCTCACAATGACATTTCCACAACTTCCATTTCAATTTTGTCTCCTTTTACTTGACACTCTGTCCACTGAGGGATCTATAAATGATAAGTTCCTTGAAAAACAAGAGTTGAGGAATATCCAGGAACTGGTTTTCTTAATGAAAAACAATCAGTTTGCATTCTACTTTAAAGAGGGAGCCCGGCTAGCTCAGTCGGTAGAGCATGAGACTCTTAATCTCAGGGTCGTGGGTTCGAGCCCCACGTTGGGTGAAAACGAGTAATTTTTGCAGGATTATTGCATTGGATCTCATAATATGGCAATTAATCTTGCATTAGACTTGCAATAACTCCCAAAAATTGTATATCTTTGGTTTCCCATTGGTGGGAAATGTAACTTCAAGATTAGGTAGGGCATTAGTCAGCGATATTACTCCTATTCAAGTACTAAACAGGCCAACCTGAACTGTAAAACATCCCCTAAGTGGAGGTAAGGCATCAGTTAGGAGTGAACTGAACACTCATGTAATGGGCAATTTGACGTCAAATAAAGTGTCGTAGGCATTAAAATTACTTTTGAAATGTTATTCTGAGGGAGCACACAGGGGAATTAGCTCAAATGGTACAGCGCTCGCTTAGCATGCGAGAGGTAGCGGGATTGATGCCCGCATTCTCCATTCTAAAATGTACATACATTTTATTTTTAACTTGTCATTGCCAAGCTTGTTGCATAGTAAGAACAGATAAATCACAGATGGCTTTCATATATGGTCCACTGAGGGATCTATAAATGATAAGTTCCTTGAAAAACAAGAGTTGAGGAATATCCAGGAACTGGTTTTCTTAATGAAAAACGATCAGTTTGCATACTATTTTAAAGAGGGAGCCCGGCTAGCTCAGTCGGTAGAGCATGAGACTCTTAATCTCAGGGTCGTGGGTTCGAGCCCCACGTTGGGCGAAAACGAGTAATTTTTGCAGGATTATTGCATTGGATCTCATAATATGGCAATTAATCTTGCATTAGACATGCAATAACTCCCAAAAATTGTATATCTTTGGTTTCCCATTGGTGGGAAATGTAACTTCAAGATTAGGTAGGGCATTAGTCTAGATTAACATACAGCGATATTACTCCTATTCAAGTACTAAACAGGCCAACCTGAACTGTAAAACATCCCCTAAGTGGAGGTAAGGCATCAGTTAGGAGTGAACTGAACACTCATGTAATGGGCAATTTGACGTCAAATAAAGTGTGGAAGGCATTAACATTACTTTTGAAATGTTATTCTGAGGGAGCACACAGGGGAATTAGCTCAAATGGTAGAGCACTCGCTTAGCATGCGAGAGGTAGCGGGATCGATGCCCGCATTCTCCATTCTAAAATGTACATACATTTTATTTTTAACTTGTCATTGCCAAGCTTGTTGCATAGTAAGAACAGATAAATCACAGATGGCTTTCATATATGGTCACATCATAACAACTAAAGGGGTTTTATCAAAAGGGTTTAGGTATTCGTTAGCTTGTGAGAGCAATTTGAGTTCTTATGCAATCTCACAATGACATTTCCACAACTTCCATTTCAATTTTGTCTCCTTTTACTTGACACTCTGTCCACTGAGGGATCTATAAATGATAAGTTCCTTGAAAAACAAGAGTTGAGGAATATCCAGGAACTGGTTTTCTTAATGAAAAACGATCAGTTTGCATTCTACTTTAAAGAGGGAGCCCGGCTAGCTCAGTCGGTAGAGCATGAGACTCTTAATCTCAGGGTCGTGGGTTCGAGCCCCACGTTGGGCGAAAACGAGTAATTTTTGCAGGATTATTGCATTGGATCTCATAATATGGCAATTAATCTTGCATTAGACATGCAATAACTCCCAAAAATTGTATATCTTTGGTTTCCCATTGGTGGGAAATGTAACTTCAAGATTAGGTAGGGCATTAGTCAGCGATATTACTCCTATTCAAGTACTAAACAGGCCAACCTGAACTGTAAAACATCCCCTAAGTGGAGGTAAGGCATCAGTTAGGAGTGAACTGAACACTCATGTAATGGGCAATTTGACGTCAAATAAAGTGTCGTAGGCATTAACATTACTTTTGAAATGTTATTCTGAGGGAGCACACAGGGGAATTAGCTCAAATGGTAGAGCGCTCGCTTAGCATGCGAGAGGTAGCGGGATTGATGCCCGCATTCTCCATTCTAAAATGTACATACATTTTATTTTTAACTTGTCATTGCCAAGCTTGTTGCATAGTAAGAACAGATAAATCACAGATGGCTTTCATATATGGTCCACTGAGGGATCTATAAATGATAAGTTCCTTGAAAAACAAGAGTTGAGGAATATCCAGGAACTGGTTTTCTTAATGAAAAACGATCAGTTTGCATGCTACTTTAAAGAGGGAGCCCGGCTAGCTCAGTCGGTAGAGCATGAGACTCTTAATCTCAGGGTCGTGGGTTCGAGCCCCACGTTGGGCGAAAACAAGTAATTTTTGCAGGATTATTGCATTGGATCTCATAATATGGCAATTAATCTTGCATTAGACATGCAATAACTCCCACAAATTGTATATCTTTGGTTTCCCATTGGTGGGAAATGTAACTTCAAGATTAGGTAGGGCATTAGTCAGCGATATTACTCCTATTCAAGTACTAAACAGGCCAACCTGAACTGTAAAACATCCCCTAAGTGGAGGTAAGGCATCAGTTAGGAGTGAACTGAACACTCATGTAATGGGCAATTTGACGTCAAATAAAGTGTCGTAGGCATTAACATTACTTTTGAAATGTTATTCTGAGGGAGCACACAGGGGAATTAGCTCAAATGGTAGAGCGCTCGCTTAGCATGCGAGAGGTAGCGGGATTGATGCCCGCATTCTCCATTCTAAAATGTACATACATTTTATTTTTAACTTGTCATTGCCAAGCTTGTTGCATAGTAAGAACAGATAAATCACAGATGGCTTTCATATATGGTCCACTGAGGGATCTATAAATGATAAGTTCCTTGAAAAACAAGAGTTGAGGAATATCCAGGAACTGGTTTTCTTAATGAAAAACGATCAGTTTGCATACTACTTTAAAGAGGGAGCCCGGCTAGCTCAGTCGGTAGAGCATGAGACTCTTAATCTCAGGGTCGTGGGTTCGAGCCCCACGTTGGGCGAAAACAAGTAATTTTTGCAGGATTATTGCATTGGATCTCATAATATGGCAATTAATCTTGCATTAGACTTGCAATAACTCCCAAAAATTGTATATCTTTGGTTTCCCATTGGTGGGAAATGTAACTTCAAGATTAGGTAGGGCATTAGTCAGCGATATTACTCCTATTCAAGTACTAAACAGGCCAACCTGAACTGTAAAACATCCCCTAAGTGGAGGTAAGGCATCAGTTAGGAGTGAACTGAACACTCATGTAATGGGCAATTTGACGTCAAATAAAGTGTCGTAGGCATTAACATTACTTTTGAAATGTTATTCTGAGGGAGCACACAGGGGAATTAGCTCAAATGGTAGAGCGCTCGCTTAGCATGCGAGAGGTAGCGGGATTCATGCCCGCATTCTCCATTCTAAAATGTACATACATTTTATTTTTAACTTGTCATTGCCAAGCTTGTTGCATAGTAAGAACAGATAAATCACAGATGGCTTTCATATATGGTCCACTGAGGGATCTATAAATGATAAGTTCCTTGAAAAACAAGAGTTGAGAAATATCCAGGAACTGGTTTTCTTAATGAAAAACGATCAGTTTGCATACTACTTTAAAGAGGGAGCCCGGCTAGCTCAGTCGGTAGAGCATGAGACTCTTAATCTCAGGGTCGTGGGTTCGAGCCCCACGTTGGGCGAAAACGAGTACTTTTTGCAGGATTATTGCATTGGATCTCATAATATGGCAATTAATCTTGCATTAGACATGCAATAACTCCCAAAAATTGTATATCTTTGGTTTCCCATTGGTGGGAAATGTAACTTCAAGATTAGGTAGGGCATTAGTCTAGATTAACATACAGCGATATTACTCCTATTCAAGTACTAAACAGGCCAACCTGAACTGTAAAACATCCCCTAAGTGGAGGTAAGGCATCAGTTAGGAGTGAACTGAACACTCATGTAATGGGCAATTTGACGTCAAATAAAGTGTGGAAGGCATTAACATTACTTTTGAAATGTTATTCTGAGGGAGCACACAGGGGAATTAGCTCAAATGGTAGAGCGCTCGCTTAGCATGCGAGAGGTAGTGGGATCGATGCCCGCATTCTCCATTCTAAAATGTACATACATTTTATTTTTAACTTGTCATTGCCAAGCTTGTTGCATAGTAAGAACAGATAAATCACAGATGGCTTTCATATATGGTCACATCATAACAACTAAAGGGGTTGTATCAAAAGGGTTTAGGTATTCGTTAGCTTGTGAGAGCAATTTGAGTTCTTATGCAATCTCACAATGACATTTCCACAACTTCCATTTCAATTTTGTCTCCTTTTACTTGACACTCTGTCCACTGAGGGATCTATAAATGATAAGTTCCTTGAAAAACAAGAGTTGAGGAATATCCAGGAACTGGTTTTCTTAATGAAAAACAATCAGTTTGCATTCTACTTTAAAGAGGGAGCCCGGCTAGCTCAGTCGGTAGAGCATGAGACTCTTAATCTCAGGGTCGTGGGTTCGAGCCCCACGTTGGGTGAAAACGAGTAATTTTTGCAGGATTATTGCATTGGATCTCATAATATGGCAATTAATCTTGCATTAGACTTGCAATAACTCCCAAAAATGGTATATCTTTGGTTTCCCATTGGTGGGAAATGTAACTTCAAGATTAGGTAGGGCATTAGTCAGCGATATTACTCCTATTCAAGTACTAAACAGGCCAACCTGAACTGTAAAACATCCCCTAAGTGGAGGTAAGGCATCAGTTAGGAGTGAACTGAACACTCATGTAATGGGCAATTTGACGTCAAATAAAGTGTCGTAGGCATTAACATTACTTTTGAAATGTTATTCTGAGGGAGCACACAGGGGAGTTAGCTCAAATGGTACAGCGCTCGCTTAGCATGCGAGAGGTAGCGGGATTGATGCCCGCATTCTCCATTCTAAAATGTACATACATTTTATTTTTAACTTGTCATTGCCAAGCTTGTTGCATAGTAAGAACAGATAAATCACAGATGGCTTTCATATATGGTCCACTGAGGGATCTATAGATGATAAGTTCCTTGAAAAACAAGAGTTGAGGAATATCCAGGAACTGGTTTTCTTAATGAAAAACGATCAGTTTGCATACTACTTTAAAGAGGGAGCCCGCTAGCTCAGTCGGTAGAGCATGAGACTCTTAATCTCAGGGTCGTGGGTTCGAGCCCCACGTTGGGCGAAAACAAGTAATTTTTGCAGGATTATTGCATTGGATCTCATAATATGGCAATTAATCTTGCATTAGACATGCAATAACTCCCAAAAATTGTATATCTTTGGTTTCCCATTGGTGGGAAATGTAACTTCAAGATTAGGTAGGGCATTAGTCAGCGATATTACTCCTATTCAAGTACTAAACAGGCCAACCTGAACTGTAAAACATCCCCTAAGTGGAGGTAAGGCATCAGTTAGGAGTGAACTGAACACTCATGTAATGGGCAATTTGACGTCAAATAAAGTGTCGTAGGCATTAACATTACTTTTGAAATGTTATTCTGAGGGAGCACACAGGGGAATTAGCTCAAATGGTAGAGCGCTCGCTTAGCATGCGAGAGGTAGCGGGATTGATGCCCGCATTCTCCATTCTAAAATGTACATACATTTTATTTTTAACTTGTCATTGCCAAGCTTGTTGCATAGTAAGAACAGATAAATCACAGATGGCTTTCATATATGGTCCACTGAGGGATCTATAAATGATAAGTTCCTTGAAAAACAAGAGTTGAGGAATATCCAGGAACTGGTTTTCTTAATGAAAAACGATCAGTTTGCATACTACTTTAAAGAGGGAGCCCGGCTAGCTCAGTCGGTAGAGCATGAGACTCTTAATCTCAGGGTCGTGGGTTCGAGCCCCACGTTGGGCGAAAACAAGTAATTTTTGCAGGATTATTGCATTGGATCTCATAATATGGCTATTAATCTTGCATTAGACATGCAATAACTCCCAAAAATTGTATATCTTTGGTTTCCCATTGGTGGGAAATGTAACTTCAAGATTAGGTAGGGCATTAGTCAGCGATATTACTCCTATTCAAGTACTAAACAGGCCAACCTGAACTGTAAAACATCCCCTAAGTGGAGGTAAGGCATCAGTTAGGAGTGAACTGAACACTCATGTAATGGGCAATTTGACGTCAAATAAAGTGTCGTAGGCATTAACATTACTTTTGAAATGTTATTCTGAGGGAGCACACAGGGGAATTAGCTCAAATGGTAGAGCGCTCGCTTAGCATGCGAGAGGTAGCGGGATTGATGCCCGCATTCTCCATTCTAAAATGTACATACATTTTATTTTTAACTTGTCATTGCCAAGCTTGTTGCATAGTAAGAACAGATAAATCACAGATGGCTTTCATATATGGTCCACTGAGGGATCTATAAATGATAAGTTCCTTGAAAAACAAGACTTGAGGAATATCCAGGAACTGGTTTTCTTAATGAAAAACGATCAGTTTGCATACTACTTTAAAGAGGGAGCCCGGCTAGCTCAGTCGGTAGAGCATGAGACTCTTAATCTCAGGGTCGTGGGTTCGAGCCCCACGTTGGGCGAAAACGAGTAATTTTTGCAGGATTATTGCATTGGATCTCATAATATGGCAATTAATCTTGCATTAGACTTGCAATAACTCCCAAAAATTGTATATCTTTGGTTTCCCATTGGTGGGAAATGTAACTTCAAGATTAGGTAGGGCATTAGTCAGCGATATTACTCCTATTCAAGTACTAAACAGGCCAACCTGAACTGTAAAACATCCCCTAAGTGGAGGTAAGGCATCAGTTAGGAGTGAACTGAACACTCATGTAATGGGCAATTTGACGTCAAATAAAGTGTCGTAGGCATTAACATTACTTTTGAAATGTTATTCTGAGGGAGCACACAGGGGAATTAGCTCAAATGGTACAGCGCTCGCTTAGCATGCGAGAGGTAGCGGGATTGATGCCCGCATTCTCCATTCTAAAATGTACATACATTTTATTTTTAACTTGTCATTGCCAAGCTTGTTGCATAGTAAGAACAGATAAATCACAGATGGCTTTCATATATGGTCCACTGAGGGATCTATAAATGATAAGTTCCTTGAAAAACAAGAGTTGAGGAATATCCAGGAACTGATTTTCTTAATGAAAAACAATCAGTTTGCATACTACTTTAAAGAGGGAGCCCGGCTAGCTCAGTCGGTAGAGCATGAGACTCTTAATCTCAGGGTCGTGGGTTCGAGCCCCACGTTGGGCGAAAACGAGTAATTTTTGCAGGATTATTGCATTGGATCTCATAATATGGCAATTAATCTTGCATTAGACATGCAATAACTCCCAAAAATTGTATATCTTTGGTTTCCCATTGGTGGGAAATGTAACTTCAAGATTAGGTAGGGCATTAGTCTAGATTAACATACAGCGATATTACTCCTATTCAAGTACTAAACAGGCCAACCTGAACTGTAAAACATCCCCTAAGTGGAGGTAAGGCATCAGTTAGGAGTGAACTGAACACTCATGTAATGGGCAATTTGACGTCAAATAAAGTGTGGAAGGCATTAACATTACTTTTGAAATGTTATTCTGAGGGAGCACACAGGGGAATTAGCTCAAATGGTAGAGCGCTCGCTTAGCATGCGAGAGGTAGCGGGATCGATGCCCGCATTCTCCATTCTAAAATGTACATACATTTTATTTTTAACTTGTCATTGCCAAGCTTGTTGCATAGTAAGAACAGATAAATCACAGATGGCTTTCATATATGGTCACATCATAACAACTAAAGGGGTTTTATCAAAAGGGTTTAGGTATTTGTTAGCTTGTGAGAGCAATTTGAGTTCTTATGCAATCTCACAATGACATTTCCACAACTTCCATTTCAATTTTGTCTCCTTTTACTTGACACTCTGTCCACTGAGGGATCTATAAATGATAAGTTCCTTGAAAAACAAGAGTTGAGGAATATCCAGGAACTGGTTTCCTTAATGAAAAACGATCAGTTTGCATACTACTTTAAAGAGGGAGCCCGGCTAGCTCAGTCGGTAGAACATGAGACTCTTAATCTCAGGGTCGTGGGTTCGAGCCCCACGTTGGGCGAAAACGAGAAATTTTTGCAGGATTATTGCATTGGATCTCATAATATGGCAATTAATCTTGCATTAGACATGCAATAACTCCCAAAAATTGTATATCTTTGGTTTCCCATTGGTGGGAAATGTAACTTCAAGATTAGGTAGGGCATTAGTCTAGATTAACATACAGCGATATTACTCCTATTCAAGTACTAAACAGGCCAACCTGAACTGTAAAACATCCCCTAAGTGGAGGTAAGGCATCAGTTAGGAGTGAACTGAACACTCATGTAATGGGCAATTTGACGTCAAATAAAGTGTGGAAGGCATTAACATTACTTTTGAAATGTTATTCTGAGGGAGCACACAGGGGAATTAGCTCAAATGGTAGAGCGCTCGCTTAGCATGCGAGAGGTAGCGGGATCGATGCCCGCATTCTCCATTCTAAAATGTACATACATTTTATTTTTAACTTGTCATTGCCAAGCTTGTTGCATAGTAAGAACAGATAAATCACAGATGGCTTTCATATATGGTCACATCATAACAACTAAAGGGGTTTTATCAAAAGGGTTTAGGTATTTGTTAGCTTGTGAGAGCAATTTGAGTTCTTATGCAATCTCACAATGACATTTCCACAACTTCCATTTCAATTTTGTCTCCTTTTACTTGACACTCTGTCCACTGAGGGATCTATAAATGATAAGTTCCTTGAAAAACAAGAGTTGAGGAATATCCAGGAACTGGTTTTCTTAATGAAAAACAATCAGTTTGCATTCTACTTTAAAGAGGGAGCCCGGCTAGCTCAGTCGGTAGAGCATGAGACTCTTAATCTCAGGGTCGTGGGTTCGAGCCCCACGTTGGGCGAAAACGAGTAATTTTTGCAGGATTATTGCATTGGATCTCATAATATGGCAATTAATCTTGCATTAGACATGCAATAACTCCCAAAAATTGTATATCTTTGGTTTCCCATTGGTGGGAAATGTAACTTCAAGATTAGGTAGGGCATTAGTCTAGATTAACATACAGCGATATTACTCCTATTCAAGTACTAAACAGGCCAACCTGAACTGTAAAACATCCCCTAAGTGGAGGTAAGGCATCAGTTAGGAGTGAACTGAACACTCATGTAATGGGCAATTTGACGTCAAATAAAGTGTGGAAGGCATTAACATTACTTTTGAAATGTTATTCTGAGGGAGCACACAGGGGAATTAGCTCAAATGGTAGAGCGCTCGCTTAGCATGCGAGAGGTAGTGGGATTGATGCCCGCATTCTCCATTCTAAAATGTACATACATTTTATTTTTAACTTGTCATTGCCAAGCTTGTTGCATAGTAAGAACAGATAAATCACAGATGGCTTTCATATATGGTCACATCATAACAACTAAAGGGGTTTTATCAAAAGGGTTTAGGTATTCGTTAGCTTGTGAGAGCAATTTGAGTTCTTATGCAATCTCACAATGACATTTCCACAACTTCCATTTCAATTTTGTCTCCTTTTACTTGACACTCTGTCCACTGAGGGATCTATAAATGATAAGTTCCTTGAAAAACAAGAGTTGAGGAATATCCAGGAACTGGTTTTCTTAATGAAAAATGATCAGTTTGCATTCTACTTTAAAGAGGGAGCCCGGCTAGCTCAGTCGGTAGAGCATGAGACTCTTAATCTAAGGGTCGTGGGTTCGAGCCCCACGTTGGGTGAAAACGAGTAATTTTTGCAGGATTATTGCATTGGATCTCATAATATGGCAATTAATCTTGCATTAGACATGCAATAACTCCCAAAAATTGTATATCTTTGGTTTCCCATTGGTGGGAAATGTAACTTCAAGATTAGGTAGGGCATTAGTCAGCGATATTACTCCTATTCAAGTACTAAACAGGCCAACCTGAACTGTAAAACATCCCCTAAGTGGAGGTAAGGCATCAGTTAGGAGTGAACTGAACACTCATGTAATGGGCAATTTGACGTCAAATAAAGTGTCGTAGGCATTAACATTACTTTTGAAATGTTATTCTGAGGGAGCACACAGGGGAATTAGCTCAAATGGTAGAGCGCTCGCTTAGCATGCGAGAGGTAGCGGGATTGATGCCCGCATTCTCCATTCTAAAATGTACATACATTTTATTTTTAACTTGTCATTGCCAAGCTTGTTGCATAGTAAGAACAGATAAATCACAGATGGCTTTCATATATGGTCCACTGAGGGATCTATAAATGATAAGTTCCTTGAAAAACAAGAGTTGAGGAATATCCAGGAACTGGTTTTCTTAATGAAAAACGATCAGTTTGCATACTACTTTAAAGAGGGAGCCCGGCTAGCTCAGTCGGTAGAGCATGAGACTCTTAATCTCAGGTTTGTGGGTTCGTGCCCCACGTTGGGCGAAAAGGATTAATTTTTGCAGGATTATTGCATTGGATCTCATAATATGGCAATTAATCTTGCATTAGACATGCAATAACTCCCAAAAATTGTATATCTTTGGTTTCCCATTGGTGGGAAATGTAACTTCAAGATTAGGTAGGGCATTAGTCTAGATTAACATACAGCGATATTACTCCTATTCAAGTACTTAACAGGCCAACCTGAACTGTAAAACATCCCCTAAGTGAAGGTAAGGCATCAGTTAGGAGTGAACTGAACACTCATGTAATGGGCAATTTGACGTCAAATAAAGTGTCGTAGGCATTAACATTACTTTTGAAATGTTATTCTGAGGGAGCACACAGGGGAATTAGCTCAAATGGTAGAGCGCTCGCTTAGCATGCGAGAGGTAGCGGGATCGATGCCCGCATTCTCCATTCTAAAATGTACATACATTTTACTTTTTAACTTGTCATTGCCAGGCTTGTTGCATAGTAAGAACAGATAAATCACAGATGGCTTTCATATATGGTCACATCATAACAACTAAAGGGGTTTTATCAAAAGGGTTTAGGTATTCGTTAGCTTGTGAGAGCAATTTGAGTTCTTATGCAATCTCACAATGACATTTCCACAACTTCCATTTCAATTTTGTCTCATTTTACTTGACACTCTGTCCACTGAGGGATCTATAAATGATAAGTTCCTTGAAAAACAAGAGTTGAGGAATAACCAGGAACTGGTTTTCTTAATGAAAAACGATCAGTTTGCATTCTACTTTAAAGAGGGAGCCCGGCTAGCTCAGTCGGTAGAGCATGAGACTCTTAATCTCAGGGTTGTGGGTTCGAGCCCCACGTTGGGCGAAAACGAGTATTTTTTGCAGGATTATTGCATTGGATCTCATAATATGGCAATTAATCTTGCATTAGACATGCAATAACTCCCAAAAATTGTATATCTTTGGTTTCCCATTGGTGGGAAATGTAACTTCAAGATTAGGTAGGGCATTAGTCAGCGATATTACTCCTATTCAAGTACTAAACAGGCCAACCTGAACTGTAAAACATCCCCTAAGTGGAGGTAAGGTATCAGTTAGGAGTGAACTGAACACTCATGTAATGGGCAATTTGACGTCAAATAAAGTGTCGTAGGCATTAACATTACTTTTGAAATGTTATTCTGAGGGAGCACACAGGGGAGTTAGCTCAAATGGTAGAGCGCTCGCTTAGCATGCGAGAGGTAGCGGGATTGATGCCCGCATTCTCCATTCTAAAATGTACATACATTTTATTTTTAACTTGTCATTGCCAAGCTTGTTGCATAGTAAGAACAGATAAATCACAGATGGCTTTCATATATGGTCCACTGAGGGATCTATAAATGATAAGTTCCTTGAAAAACAAGAGTTGAGGAATATCCAGGAACTGGTTTTCTTAATGAAAAACGATCAGTTTGCATACTACTTTAAAGAGGGAGCCCGGCTAGCTCAGTCGGTAGAGCATGAGACTCTTAATCTCAGGGTCGTGGGTTCGAGCCCCATGTTGGGCGAAAACGAGTAATTTTTGCAGGATTATTGCATTGGATCTCATAATATGGCAATTAATCTTGCATTAGACATGCAATAACTCCCAAAAATTGTATATCTTTGGTTTCCCATTGGTGGGAAATGTAACTTCAAGATTAGGTAGGGCATTAGTCAGCGATATTACTCCTATTCAAGTACTAAACAGGCCAACCTGAACTGTAAAACATCCCCTAAGTGGAGGTAAGGCATCAGTTAGGAGTGAACTGAACACTCATGTAATGGGCAATTTGACGTCAAATAAAGTGTCGTAGGCATTAACATTACTTTTGAAATGTTATTCTGAGGGAGCACACAGGGGAATTAGCTCAAATGGTACAGCGCTCGCTTAGCATGCGAGAGGTAGCGGGATCGATGCCCGCATTCTCCATTCTAAAATGTACATACATTTTATTTTTAACTTGTCATTGCCAGGCTTGTTGCATAGTAAGAACAGATAAATCACAGATGGCTTTCATATATGGTCACATCATAACAACTAAAGGGGTTTTATCAAAAGGGTTTAGGTATTCGTTAGCTTGTGAGAGCAATTTGAGTTCTTATGCAATCTCACAATGACATTTCCACAACTTCCATTTCAATTTTGTCTCATTTTACTTGACACTCTGTCCACTGAGGGATCTATAAATGATAAGTTCCTTGAAAAACAAGAGTTGAGGAATAACCAGGAACTGGTTTTCTTAATGAAAAACGATCAGTTTGCATTCTACTTTAAAGAGGGAGCCCGGCTAGCTCAGTCGGTAGAGCATGAGACTCTTAATCTCAGGGTCGTGGGTTCGAGCCCCACGTTGGGCGAAAACGAGTAATTTTTGCAGGATTATTGCATTGGATCTCATAATATGGCAATTAATCTTGCATTAGACATGCAATAACTCCCAAAAATTGTATATCTTTGGTTTCCCATTGGTGGGAAATGTAACTTCAAGATTAGGTAGGGCATTAGTCTAGATTAACATACAGCGATATTACTCCTATTCAAGTACTAAACAGGCCAACCTGAACTGTAAAACATCCCCTAAGTGGAGGTAAGGCATCAGTTAGGAGTGAACTGAACACTCATGTAATGGGCAATTTGACGTCAAATAAAGTGTCGTAGGCATTAACATTACTTTTGAAATGTTATTCTGAGGGAGCACACAGGGGAATTAGCTCAAATGGTAGAGCGCTCGCTTAGCATGCGAGAGGTAGCGGGATTGATGCCCGCATTCTCCATTCTAAAATGTACATACATTTTATTTTTAACTTGTCATTGCCAAGCTTGTTGCATAGTAAGAACAGATAAATCACAGATGGCTTTCATATATGGTCCACTGAGGGATCTATAAATGATAAGTTCCTTGAAAAACAAGAGTTGAGGAATATCCAGGAACTGGTTTTCTTAATGAAAAATGATCAGTTTGCATACTACTTTAAAGAGGGAGCCCGGCTAGCTCAGTCGGTAGAGCATGAGACTCTTAATCTCAGGGTCGTGGGTTCGAGCCCCATGTTGGGCGAAAACAAGTAATTTTTGCAGGATTATTGCATTGGATCTCATAATATGGCAATTAATCTTGCATTAGACATGCAATAACTCCCAAAAATTGTATATCTTTGGTTTCCCATTGGTGGGAAATGTAACTTCAAGATTAGGTAGGGCATTAGTCAGCGATATTACTCCTATTCAAGTACTAAACAGGCCAACCTGAACTGTAAAACATCCCCTAAGTGGAGGTAAGGCATCAGTTAGGAGTGAACTGAACACTCATGTAATGGGCAATTTGACGTCAAATAAAGTGTCGTAGGCATTAACATTACTTTTGAAATGTTATTCTGAGGGAGCACACAGGGGAATTAGCTCAAATGGTAGAGCGCTCGCTTAGCATGCGAGAGGTAGTGGGATTGATGCCCGCATTCTCCATTCTAAAATGTAAATACATTTTATTTTTAACTTGTCATTGCCAAGCTTGTTGCATAGTAAGAACAGATAAATCACAGATGGCTTTCATATATGGTCCACTGAGGGATCTATAAATGATAAGTTCCTTGAAAAACAAGAGTTGAGGAATATCCAGGAACTGGTTTTCTTAATGAAAAACGATCAGTTTGCATACTACTTTAAAGAGGGAGCCCGGCTAGCTCAGTCGGTAGAGCATGAGACTCTTAATCTCAGGGTCGTGGGTTCGAGCCCCACGTTGGGCGAAAACGAGTAATTTTTGCAGGATTATTGCATTGGATCTCATAATATGGCAATTAATCTTGCATTAGACATGCAATAACTCCCAAAAATTGTATATCTTTGGTTTCCCATTGGTGGGAAATGTAACTTCAAGATTAGGTAGGGCATTAGTCTAGATTAACATACAGCGATATTACTCCTATTCAAGTACTAAACAGGCCAACCTGAACTGTAAAACATCCCCTAAGTGGAGGTAAGGCATCAGTTAGGAGTGAACTGAACACTCACGTAATGGGCAATTTGACGTCAAATAAAGTGTGGAAGGCATTAACATTACTTTTGAAATGTTATTCTGAGGGAGCACACAGGGGAATTAGCTCAAATGGTACAGCGCTCGCTTAGCATGCGAGAGGTAGCGGGATTGATGCCCGCATTCTCCATTCTAAAATGTACATACATTTTATTTTTAACTTGTCATTGCCAAGCTTGTTGCATAGTAAGAACAGATAAATCACAGATGGCTTTCATATATGGTCCACTGAGGGATCTATAAATGATAAGTTCCTTGAAAAACAAGAGTTGAGGAATATCCAGGAACTGGTTTTCTTAATGAAAAACGATCAGTTTGCATACTACTTTAAAGAGGGAGCCCGCTAGCTCAGTCGGTAGAGCATGAGACTCTTAATCTCAGGGTCGTGGGTTCGAGCCCCACGTTGGGCGAAAACAAGTAATTTTTGCAGGATTATTGCATTGGATCTCATAATATGGCAATTAATCTTGCATTAGACATGCAATAACTCCCAAAAATTGTATATCTTTGGTTTCCCATTGGTGGGAAATGTAACTTCAAGATTAGGTAGGGCATTAGTCAGCGATATTACTCCTATTCAAGTACTAAACAGGCCAACCTGAACTGTAAAACATCCCCTAAGTGGAGGTAAGGCATCAGTTAGGAGTGAACTGAACACTCATGTAATGGGCAATTTGACGTCAAATAAAGTGTCGTAGGCATTAACATTACTTTTGAAATGTTATTCTGAGGGAGCACACAGGGGAATTAGCTCAAATGGTAGAGCGCTCGCTTAGCATGCGAGAGGTAGCGGGATTGATGCCCGCATTCTCCATTCTAAAATGTACATACATTTTATTTTTAACTTGTCATTGCCAAGCTTGTTGCATAGTAAGAACAGATAAATCACAGATGGCTTTCATATATGGTCCACTGAGGGATCTATAAATGATAAGTTCCTTGAAAAAAAAGAGTTGAGGAATATCCAGGAACTGGTTTTCTTAATGAAAAACGATCAGTTTGCATACTACTTTAAAGAGGGAGCCCGGCTAGCTCAGTCGGTAGAGCATGAGACTCTTAATCTCAGGTTCATGGGTTCGTGCCCCACGTTGGGCGAAAACGATTAATTTTTGCAGGATTATTGCATTGGATCTCATAATATGGCAATTAATCTTGCATTAGACATGCAATAACTCCCAAAAATTGTATATCTTTGGTTTCCCATTGGTGGGAAATGTAACTTCAAGATTAGGTAGGGCATTAGTCTAGATTAACATACAGCGATATTACTCCTATTCAAGTACTTAACAGGCCAACCTGAACTGTAAAACATCCCCTAAGTGAAGGTAAGGCATCAGTTAGGAGTGAACTGAACACTCATGTAATGGGCAATTTGACGTCAAATAAAGTGTCGTAGGCATTAACATTACTTTTGAAATGTTATTCTGAGGGAGCACACAGGGGAATTAGCTCAAATGGTAGAGCGCTCGCTTAGCATGCGAGAGGTAGCGGGATCGATGCCCGCATTCTCCATTCTAAAATGTACATACATTTTATTTTTAACTTGTCATTGCCAGGCTTGTTGCATAGTAAGAACAGATAAATCACAGATGGCTTTCATATATGGTCACATCATAACAACTAAAGGGGTTTTATCAAAAGGGTTTAGGTATTCGTTAGCTTGTGAGAGCAATTTGAGTTCTTATGCAATCTCACAATGACATTTCCACAACTTCCATTTCAATTTTGTCTCATTTTACTTGACACTCTGTCCACTGAGGGATCTATAAATGATAAGTTCCTTGAAAAACAAGAGTTGAGGAATAACCAGGAACTGGTTTTCTTAATGAAAAATGATCAGTTTGCATTCTACTTTAAAGAGGGAGCCCGGCTAGCTCAGTCGGTAGAGCATGAGACTCTTAATCTCAGGGTCGTGGGTTCGAGCCCCACGTTGGGCGAAAAAGTATTTTTTGCAGGATTATTGCATTGGATCTCATAATATGGCAATTAATCTTGCATTAGACATGCAATAACTCCCAAAAATTGTATATCTTTGGTTTCCCATTGGTGGGAAATGTAACTTCAAGATTAGGTAGGGCATTAGTCAGCGATATTACTCCTATTCAAGTACTAAACAGGCCAACCTGAACTGTAAAACATCCCCTAAGTGGAGGTAAGGCATCAGTTAGGAGTGAACTGAACACTCATGTAATGGGCAATTTGACGTCAAATAAAGTGTCGTAGGCATTAACATTACTTTTGAAATGTTATTCTGAGGGAGCACACAGGGGAATTAGCTCAAATGGTAGAGCGCTCGCTTAGCATGCGAGAGGTAGCGGGATTGATGCCCGCATTCTCCATTCTAAAATGTACATACATTTTATTTTTAACTTGTCATTGCCAAGCTTGTTGCATAGTAAGAACAGATAAATCACAGATGGCTTTCATATATGGTCCACTGAGGGATCTATAAATGATAAGTTCCTTGAAAAACAAGAGTTGAGGAATGTCCAGGAACTGGTTTTCTTAATGAAAAACGATCAGTTTGCATACTACTTTAAAGAGGGAGCCTGGCTAGCTCAGTCGGTAGAGCATGAGACTCTTAATCTCAGGGTCGTGGATTCGAGCCCCACGTTGGGCGAAAACGAGTAATTTTTGCAGGATTATTGCATTGGATCTCATAATATGGCAATTAATCTTGCATTAGACATGCAATAACTCCCAAAAATTGTATATCTTTGGTTTCCCATTGGTGGGAAATGTAACTTCAAGATTAGGTAGGGCATTAGTCTAGATTAACATACAGCGATATTACTCCTATTCAAGTACTAAACAGGCCAACCTGAACTGTAAAACATCCCCTAAGTGGAGGTAAGGCATCAGTTAGGAGTGAACTGAACACTCATGTAATGGGCAATTTGACGTCAAATAAAGTGTCGTAGGCATTAACATTACTTTTGAAATGTTATTCTGAGGGAGCACACAGGGGAATTAGCTCAAATGGTAGAGCGCTCGCTTAGCATGCGAGAGGTAGCGGGATTGATGCCCGCATTCTCCATTCTAAAATGTACATACATTTTATTTTTAACTTGTCATTGCCAAGCTTGTTGCATAGTAAGAACAGATAAATCACAGATGGCTTTCATATATGGTCCACTGAGGGATCTATAAATGATAAGTTCCTTGAAAAACAAGAGTTGAGGAATATCCAGGAACTGGTTTTCTTAATGAAAAACGATCAGTTTGCATACTACTTTAAAGAGGGAGCCCGGCTAGCTCAGTCGGTAGAGCATGAGACTCTTAATCTCAGGGTCGTGGGTTCGAGCCCCATGTTGGGCGAAAACGAGTAATTTTTGCAGGATTATTGCATTGGATCTCATAATATGGCAATTAATCTTGCATTAGACATGCAATAACTCCCAAAAATTGTATATCTTTGGTTTCCCATTGGTGGGAAATGTAACTTCAAGATTAGGTAGGGCATTAGTCAGCGATATTACTCCTATTCAAGTACTAAACAGGCCAACCTGAACTGTAAAACATCCCCTAAGTGGAGGTAAGGCATCAGTTAGGAGTGAACTGAACACTCATGTAATGGGCAATTTGACGTCAAATAAAGTGTCGTAGGCATTAACATTACTTTTGAAATGTTATTCTGAGGGAGCACACAGGGGAATTAGCTCAAATGGTACAGCGCTCGCTTAGCATGCGAGAGGTAGCGGGATTGATGCCCGCATTCTCCATTCTAAAATGTACATACATTATATTTTTAACTTGTCATTGCCAAGCTTGTTGCATAGTAAGAACAGATAAATCACAGATGGCTTTCATATATGGTCCACTGAGGGATCTATAAATGATAAGTTCCTTGAAAAACAAGAGTTGAGGAATATCCAGGAACTGGTTTTCTTAATGAAAAACGATCAGTTTGCATACTACTTTAAAGAGGGAGCCCGGCTAGCTCAGTCGGTAGAGCATGAGACTCTTAATCTCAGGGTCGTGGGTTCGAGCCCCACGTGGGGCGAAAACGAGTAATTTTTGCAGGATTATTGCATTGGATCTCATAATATGGCAATTAATCTTGCATTAGACATGCAATAACTCCCAAAAATTGTATATCTTTGGTTTCCCATTGGTGGGAAATGTAACTTCAAGATTAGGTAGGGTATTAGTCTAGATTAACATACAGCGATATTACTCCTATTCAAGTACTAAACAGGCCAACCTGAACTGTAAAACATCCCCTAAGTGGAGGTAAGGCATCAGTTAGGAGTGAACTGAACACTCATGTAATGGGCAATTTGACGTCAAATAAAGTGTGGAAGGCATTAACATAACTTTTGAAATGTTATTCTGAGGGAGCACACAGGGGAATTAGCTCAAATGGTAGAGCGCTCGCTTAGCATGCGAGAGGTAGTGGGATCGATGCCCGCATTCTCCATTCTAAAATGTACATACATTTTATTTTTAACTTGTCATTGCCAAGCTTGTTGCATAGTAAGAACAGATACATCACAGATGGCTTTCATATATGGTCACATCATAACAACTAAAGGGGTTTTATCAAAAGGGTTTAGGTATTCGTTAGCTTGTGAGAGCAATTTGAGTTCTTATGCAATCTCACAATGACATTTCCACAACTTCCATTTCAATTTTGTCTCCTTTTACTTGACACTCTGTCCACTGAGGGATCTATAAATGATAAGTTCCTTGAAAAACAAGAGTTGAGGAATATCCAGGAACTGGTTTTCTTAATGAAAAATGATCAGTTTGCATTCTACTTTAAAGAGGGAGCCCGGCTAGCTCAGTCGGTAGAGCATGAGACTCTTAATCTCAGGGTCGTGGGTTCGAGCCCCACGTTGGGTGAAAACGAGTAATTTTTGCAGGATTATTGCATTGGATCTCATAATATGGCAATTAATCTTGCATTAGACATGCAATAACTCCCAAAAATTGTATATCTTTGGTTTCCCATTGGTGGGAAATGTAACTTCAAGATTAGGTAGGGCATTAGTCAGCGATATTACTCCTATTCAAGTACTAAACAGGCCAACCTGAACTGTAAAACATCCCCTAAGTGGAGGTAAGGCATCAGTTAGGAGTGAACTGAACACTCATGTAATGGGCAATTTGACGTCAAATAAAGTGTCGTAGGCATTAACATTACTTTTGAAATGTTATTCTGAGGGAGCACACAGGGGAATTAGCTCAAATGGTAGAGCGCTCGCTTAGCATGCGAGAGGTAGCGGGATTGATGCCCGCGTTCTCCATTCTAAAATGTACATACATTTTATTTTTAACTTGTCATTGCCAAGCTTGTTGCATAGTAAGAACAGATAAATCACAGATGGCTTTCATATATGGTCCACTGAGGGATCTATAAATGATAAGTTCCTTGAAAAACAAGAGTTGAGGAATATCCAGGAACTGGTTTTCTTAATGAAAAACGATCAGTTTGCATACTACTTTAAAGAGGGAGCCCGGCTAGCTCAGTCGGTAGAGCATGAGACTCTTAATCTCAGGTTCGTGGGTTCGTGCCCCACGTTGGGCGAAAACGATTAATTTTTGCAGGATTATTGCATTGGATCTCATAATATGGCAATTAATCTTGCATTAGACATGCAATAACTCCCAAAAATTGTATATCTTTGGTTTCCCATTGGTGGGAAATGTAACTTCAAGATTAGGTAGGGCATTAGTCTAGATTAACATACAGCGATATTACTCCTATTCAAGTACTTAACAGGCCAACCTGAACTGTAAAACATCCCCTAAGTGAAGGTAAGGCATCAGTTAGGAGTGAACTGAACACTCATGTAATGGGCAATTTGACGTCAAATAAAGTGTCGTAGGCATTAACATTACTTTTGAAATGTTATTCTGAGGGAGCACACAGGGGAATTAGCTCAAATGGTAGAGCGCTCGCTTAGCATGCGAGAGGTAGCGGGATCGATGCCCGCATTCTCCATTCTAAAATGTACATACATTTTATTTTTAACTTGTCATTGCCAGGCTTGTTGCATAGTAAGAACAGATAAATCACAGATGGCTTTCATATATGGTCACATCATAACAACTAAAGGGGTTTTATCAAAAGGGTTTAGGTATTCGTTAGCTTGTGAGAGCAATTTGAGTTCTTATGCAATCTCACAATGACATTTCCACAACTTCCATTTCAATTTTGTCTCATTTTACTTGACACTCTGTCCACTGAGGGATCTATAAATGATAAGTTCCTTGAAAAACAAGAGTTGAGGACGACCAGGAACTGGTTTTCTTAATGAAAAACGATCAGTTTGCATTCTACTTTAAAGAGGGAGCCCGGCTAGCTCAGTCGGTAGAGCATGAGACTCTTAATCTCAGGGTCGTGGGTTCGAGCCCCACGTTGGGCGAAAACGAGTATTTTTTGCAGGATTATTGCATTGGATCTCATAATATGGCAATTAATCTTGCATTAGACATGCAATAACTCCCAAAAATTGTATATCTTTGGTTTCCCATTGGTGGGAAATGTAACTTCAAGATTAGGTAGGGCATTAGTCAGCGATATTACTCCTATTCAAGTACTAAACAGGCCAACCTGAACTGTAAAACATCCCCTAAGTGGAGGTAAGGCATCAGTTAGGAGTGAACTGAACACTCATGTAATGGGCAATTTGACGTCAAATAAAGTGTCGTAGGCATTAACATTACTTTTGAAATGTTATTCTGAGGGAGCACACAGGGGAATTAGCTCAAATGGTAGAGCGCTCGCTTAGCATGCGAGAGGTAGCGGGATTGATGCCCGCATTCTCCATTCTAAAATGTACATACATTTTATTTTTAACTTGTCATTGCCAAGCTTGTTGCATAGTAAGAACAGATAAATCACAGATGGCTTTCATATATGGTCCACTGAGGGATCTATAAATGATAAGTTCCTTGAAAAACAAGAGTTGAGGAATATCCAGGAACTGGTTTTCTTAATGAAAAATGATCAGTTTGCATACTACTTTAAAGAGGGAGCCCGGCTAGCTCAGTCGGTAGAGCATGAGACTCTTAATCTCAGGGTCGTGGGTTCGAGCCCCACGTTGGGCGAAAACGAGTAATTTTTGCAGGATTATTGCATTGGATCTCATAATATGGCAATTAATCTTGCATTAGACATGCAATAACTCCCAAAAATTGTATATCTTTGGTTTCCCATTGGTGGGAAATGTAACTTCAAGATTAGGTAGGGCATTAGTCTAGATTAACATACAGCGATATTACTCCTATTCAAGTACTAAACAGGCCAACCTGAACTGTAAAACATCCCCTAAGTGGAGGTAAGGCATCAGTTAGGAGTGAACTGAACACTCATGTAATGGGCAATTTGACGTCAAATAAAGTGTCGTAGGCATTAACATTACTTTTGAAATGTTATTCTGAGGGAGCACACAGGGGAATTAGCTCAAATGGTAGAGCGCTCGCTTAGCATGCGAGAGGTAGCGGGATTGATGCCCGCATTCTCCATTCTAAAATGTACATACATTTTATTTTTAACTTGTCATTGCCAAGCTTGTTGCATAGTAAGAACAGATAAATCACAGATGGCTTTCATATATGGTCCACTGAGGGATCTATAAATGATAAGTTCCTTGAAAAACAAGAGTTGAGGAATATCCAGGAACTGGTTTTCTTAATGAAAAACGATCAGTTTGCATACTACTTTAAAGAGGGAGCCCGGCTAGCTCAGTCGGTAGAGCATGAGACTCTTAATCTCAGGGTCGTCGGTTCGAGCCCCACGTTGGGCGAAAACGAGTAATTTTTGCAGGATTATTGCATTGGATCTCATAATATGGCAATTAATCTTGCATTAGACATGCAATAACTCCCAAAAATTGTATATCTTTGGTTTCCCATTGGTGGGAAATGTAACTTCAAGATTAGGTAGGGCATTAGTCAGCGATATTACTCCTATTCAAGTACTAAACAGGCCAACCTGAACTGTAAAACATCCCCTAAGTGGAGGTAAGGCATCAGTTAGGAGTGAACTGAACACTCATGTAATGGGCAATTTGACGTCAAATAAAGTGTCGTAGGCATTAACATTACTTTTGAAATGTTATTCTGAGGGAGCACACAGGGGAATTAGCTCAAATGGTAGAGCGCTCGCTTAGCATGCGAGAGGTAGTGGGATTGATGCCCGCATTCTCCATTCTAAAATGTAAATACATTTTATTTTTAACTTGTCATTGCCAAGCTTGTTGCATAGTAAGAACAGATAAATCACAGATGGCTTTCATATATGGTCCACTGAGGGATCTATAAATGATAAGTTCCTTGAAAAACAAGAGTTGAGGAATATCCAGGAACTGGTTTTCTTAATGAAAAACGATCAGTTTGCATACTACTTTAAAGAGGGAGCCCGGCTAGCTCAGTCGGTAGAGCATGAGACTCTTAATCTCAGGGTCGTGGGTTCGAGCCCCACGTTGGGCGAAAACGAGTAATTTTTGCAGGATTATTGCATTGGATCTCATAATATGGCAATTAATCTTGCATTAGACATGCAATAACTCCCAAAAATTGTATATCTTTGGTTTCCCATTGGTGGGAAATGTAACTTCAAGATTAGGTAGGGCATTAGTCTAGATTAACATACAGCGATATTACTCCTATTCAAGTACTAAACAGGCCAACCTGAACTGTAAAACATCCCCTAAGTGGAGGTAAGGCATCAGTTAGGAGTGAACTGAACACTCACGTAATGGGCAATTTGACGTCAAATAAAGTGTGGAAGGCATTAACATTACTTTTGAAATGTTATTCTGAGGGAGCACACAGGGGAATTAGCTCAAATGGTAGAGCGCTCGCTTAGCATGCGAGAGGTAGCGGGATCGATACCCGCATTCTCCATTCTAAAATGTACATACCTTTTATTTTTAACTTGTCATTGCCAAGCTTGTTGCATAGTAAGAACAGATAAATCACAGATGGCTTTCATATATGGTCACATCATAACAACTAAAGGGGTTTTATCAAAAGGGTTTAGGTATTCGTTAGCTTGTGAGAGCAATTTGAGTTCTTATGCAATCTCACAATGACATTTCCACAACTTCCATTTCAATTTTGTCTCATTTTACTTGACACTCTGTCCACTGAGGGATCTATAAATGATAAGTTCCTTGAAAAACAAGAGTTGAGGACGACCAGGAACTGGTTTTCTTAATGAAAAACGATCAGTTTGCATTCTACTTTAAAGAGGGAGCCCGGCTAGCTCAGTCGGTAGAGCATGAGACTCTTAATCTCAGGGTCGTGGGTTCGAGCCCCACGTTGGGCGAAAACGAGTATTTTTTGCAGGATTATTGCATTGGATCTCATAATATGGCAATTAATCTTGCATTAGACATGCAATAACTCCCAAAAATTGTATATCTTTGGTTTCCCATTGGTGGGAAATGTAACTTCAAGATTAGGTAGGGCATTAGTCAGCGATATTACTCCTATTCAAGTACTAAACAGGCCAACCTGAACTGTAAAACATCCCCTAAGTGGAGGTAAGGCATCAGTTAGGAGTGAACTGAACACTCATGTAATGGGCAATTTGACGTCAAATAAAGTGTCGTAGGCATTAACATTACTTTTGAAATGTTATTCTGAGGGAGCACACAGGGGAATTAGCTCAAATGGTAGAGCGCTCGCTTAGCATGCGAGAGGTAGCGGGATTGATGCCCGCATTCTCCATTCTAAAATGTACATACATTTTATTTTTAACTTGTCATTGCCAAGCTTGTTGCATAGTAAGAACAGATAAATCACAGATGGCTTTCATATATGGTCCACTGAGGGATCTATAAATGATAAGTTCCTTGAAAAACAAGAGTTGAGGAATATCCAGGAACTGGTTTTCTTAATGAAAAATGATCAGTTTGCATACTACTTTAAAGAGGGAGCCCGGCTAGCTCAGTCGGTAGAGCATGAGACTCTTAATCTCAGGGTCGTGGGTTCGAGCCCCACGTTGGGCGAAAACGAGTAATTTTTGCAGGATTATTGCATTGGATCTCATAATATGGCAATTAATCTTGCATTAGACATGCAATAACTCCCAAAAATTGTATATCTTTGGTTTCCCATTGGTGGGAAATGTAACTTCAAGATTAGGTAGGGCATTAGTCTAGATTAACATACAGCGATATTACTCCTATTCAAGTACTAAACAGGCCAACCTGAACTGTAAAACATCCCCTAAGTGGAGGTAAGGCATCAGTTAGGAGTGAACTGAACACTCATGTAATGGGCAATTTGACGTCAAATAAAGTGTCGTAGGCATTAACATTACTTTTGAAATGTTATTCTGAGGGAGCACACAGGGGAATTAGCTCAAATGGTAGAGCGCTCGCTTAGCATGCGAGAGGTAGCGGGATTGATGCCCGCATTCTCCATTCTAAAATGTACATACATTTTATTTTTAACTTGTCATTGCCAAGCTTGTTGCATAGTAAGAACAGATAAATCACAGATGGCTTTCATATATGGTCCACTGAGGGATCTATAAATGATAAGTTCCTTGAAAAACAAGAGTTGAGGAATATCCAGGAACTGGTTTTCTTAATGAAAAACGATCAGTTTGCATACTACTTTAAAGAGGGAGCCCGGCTAGCTCAGTCGGTAGAGCATGAGACTCTTAATCTCAGGGTCGTCGGTTCGAGCCCCACGTTGGGCGAAAACGAGTAATTTTTGCAGGATTATTGCATTGGATCTCATAATATGGCAATTAATCTTGCATTAGACATGCAATAACTCCCAAAAATTGTATATCTTTGGTTTCCCATTGGTGGGAAATGTAACTTCAAGATTAGGTAGGGCATTAGTCAGCGATATTACTCCTATTCAAGTACTAAACAGGCCAACCTGAACTGTAAAACATCCCCTAAGTGGAGGTAAGGCATCAGTTAGGAGTGAACTGAACACTCATGTAATGGGCAATTTGACGTCAAATAAAGTGTCGTAGGCATTAACATTACTTTTGAAATGTTATTCTGAGGGAGCACACAGGGGAATTAGCTCAAATGGTAGAGCGCTCGCTTAGCATGCGAGAGGTAGTGGGATTGATGCCCGCATTCTCCATTCTAAAATGTAAATACATTTTATTTTTAACTTGTCATTGCCAAGCTTGTTGCATAGTAAGAACAGATAAATCACAGATGGCTTTCATATATGGTCCACTGAGGGATCTATAAATGATAAGTTCCTTGAAAAACAAGAGTTGAGGAATATCCAGGAACTGGTTTTCTTAATGAAAAACGATCAGTTTGCATACTACTTTAAAGAGGGAGCCCGGCTAGCTCAGTCGGTAGAGCATGAGACTCTTAATCTCAGGGTCGTGGGTTCGAGCCCCACGTTGGGCGAAAACGAGTAATTTTTGCAGGATTATTGCATTGGATCTCATAATATGGCAATTAATCTTGCATTAGACATGCAATAACTCCCAAAAATTGTATATCTTTGGTTTCCCATTGGTGGGAAATGTAACTTCAAGATTAGGTAGGGCATTAGTCTAGATTAACATACAGCGATATTACTCCTATTCAAGTACTAAACAGGCCAACCTGAACTGTAAAACATCCCCTAAGTGGAGGTAAGGCATCAGTTAGGAGTGAACTGAACACTCACGTAATGGGCAATTTGACGTCAAATAAAGTGTGGAAGGCATTAACATTACTTTTGAAATGTTATTCTGAGGGAGCACACAGGGGAATTAGCTCAAATGGTAGAGCGCTCGCTTAGCATGCGAGAGGTAGCGGGATCGATACCCGCATTCTCCATTCTAAAATGTACATACCTTTTATTTTTAACTTGTCATTGCCAAGCTTGTTGCATAGTAAGAACAGATAAATCACAGATGGCTTTCATATATGGTCACATCATAACAACTAAAGGGGTTTTATCAAAAGGGTTTAGGTATTCGTTAGCTTGTGAGAGCAATTTGAGTTCTTATGCAATCTCACAATGACATTTCCACAACTTCCATTTCAATTTTGTCTCCTTTTACTTGACACTCTGTCCACTGAGGGATCTATAAATGATAAGTTCCTTGAAAAACAAGAGTTGAGGAATATCCAGGAACTGGTTTTCTTAATGAAAAACGATCAGTTTGCATTCTACTTTAAAGAGGGAGCCCGGCTAGCTCAGTCGGTAGAGCATGAGACTCTTAATCTCAGGGTCGTGGGTTCGAGCCCCACGTTGGGCGAAAACGAGTAATTTTTGCAGGATTATTGCATTGGATCTCATAATATGGCAATTAATCTTGCATTAGACATGCAATAACTCCCAAAAATTGTATATCTTTGGTTTCCCATTGGTGGGAAATGTAACTTCAAGATTAGGTAGGGCATTAGTCAGCGATATTACTCCTATTCAAGTACTAAACAGGCCAACCTGAACTGTAAAACATCCCCTAAGTGGAGGTAAGGCATCAGTTAGGAGTGAACTGAACACTCATGTAATGGGCAATTTGACGTCAAATAAAGTGTCGTAGGCATTAACATTACTTTTGAAATGTTATTCTGAGGGAGCACACAGGGGAAGTAGCTCAAATGGTAGAGCGCTCGCTTAGCATGCGAGAAGTAGCGGGATTGATGCCCGCATTCTCCATTCTAAAATGTGCATACATTTTATTTTTAACTTGTCATTGCCAAGCTTGTTGCATAGTAAGAACAGATAAATCACAGATGGCTTTCATATATGGTCCACTGAGGGATCTATAAATGATAAGTTCCTTGAAAAACAAGAGTTGAGGAATATCCAGGAACTGGTTTTCTTAATGAAAAACGATCAGTTTGCATACTACTTTAAAGAGGGAGCCCGGCTAGCTCAGTCGGTAGAGCATGAGACTCTTAATCTCAGGGTCGTGGGTTCGAGCCCCACGTTGGGCGAAAACGAGTAATTTTTGCAGGATTATTGCATTGGATCTCATAATATGGCAATTAATCTTGCATTAGACATGCAATAACTCCCAAAAATTGTATATCTTTGGTTTCCCATTGGTGGGAAATGTAACTTCAAGATTAGGTAGGGCATTAGTCTAGATTAACATACAGCGATATTACTCCTATTCAAGTACTAAACAGGCCAACCTGAACTGTAAAACATCCCCTAAGTGGAGGTAAGGCATCAGTTAGGAGTGAACTGAACACTCATGTAATGGGCAATTTGACGTCAAATAAAGTGTGGAAGGCATTAACATTACTTTTGAAATGTTATTCTGAGGGAGCACACAGGGGAATTAGCTCAAATGGTAGAGCGCTCGCTTAGCATGCGAGAGGTAGCGGGATCGATGCCCGCATTCTCCATTCTAAAATGTACATACATTTTATTTTTAACTTGTCATTGCCAAGCTTGTTGCATAGTAAGAACAGATAAATCACAGATGGCTTTCATATATGGTCACATCATAACAACTAAAGGGGTTTTATCAAAAGGGTTTAGGTATTCGTTAGCTTGTGAGAGCAATTTGAGTTCTTATGCAATCTCACAATGACATTTCCACAACTTCCATTTCAATTTTGTCTCCTTTTACTTGACACTCTGTCCACTGAGGGATCTATAAATGATAAGTTCCTTGAAAAACAAGAGTTGAGGAATATCCAGGAACTGGTTTTCTTAATGAAAAATGATCAGTTTGCATTCTACTTTAAAGAGGGAGCCCGGCTAGCTCAGTCGGTAGAGCATGAGACTCTTAATCTCAGGGTCGTGGGTTCGAGCCCCACATTGTGCGAAAACGAGTAATTTTTGCAGGATTATTGCATTGGATCTCATAATATGGCAATTAATCTTGCATTAGACATGCAATAACTCCCAAAAATTGTATATCTTTGGTTTCCCATTGGTGGGAAATGTAACTTCAAGATTAGGTAGGGCATTAGTCTAGATTAACATACAGCGATATTACTCCTATTCAAGTACTAAACAGGCCAACCTGAACTGTAAAACATCCCCTAAGTGGAGGTAAGGCATCAGTTAGGAGTGAACTGAACACTCATGTAATGGGCAATTTGACGTCAAATAAAGTGTGGAAGGCATTAACATTACTTTTGAAATGTTATTCTGATGGAGCACACAGGGGAATTAGCTCAAATGGTAGAGCGCTCGCTTAGCATGCGAGAGGTAGCGGAATCGATGCCCGCATTCTCCATTCTAAAATGTACATACATTTTATTTTTAACTTGTCATTGCCAAGCTTGTTGCATAGTAAGAACAGATAAATCACAGATGGCTTTCATATATGGTCACATCATAACAACTAAAGGGGTTTTATCAAAAGGGTTTAGGTATTCGTTAGCTTGTGAGAGCAATTTGAGTTCTTATGCAATCTCACAATGACATTTCCACAACTTCCATTTCAATTTTGTCTCCTTTTACTTGACACTCTGTCCACTGAGGGATCTATAAATGATAAGTTCCTTGAAAAACAAGAGTTGAGGAATATCCAGGAACTGGTTTTCTTAATGAAAAATGATCAGTTTGCATTCTACTTTAAAGAGGGAGCCCGGCTAGCTCAGTCGGTAGAGCATGAGACTCTTAATCTCAGGGTCGTGGGTTCGAGCCCCACGTTGTGCGAAAACGAGTAATTTTTGCAGGATTATTGCATTGGATCTCATAATATGGCAATTAATCTTGCATTAGACATGCAATAACTCCCAAAAATTGTATATCTTTGGTTTCCCATTGGTGGGAAATGTAACTTCAAGATTAGGTAGGGCATTAGTCAGCGATATTACTCCTATTCAAGTACTAAACAGGCCAACCTGAACTGTAAAACATCCCCTAAGTGGAGGTAAGGCATCAGTTAGGAGTGAACTGAACACTCATGTAATGGGCAATTTGACGTCAAATAAAGTGTCGTAGGCATTAACATTACTTTTGAAATGTTATTCTGAGGGAGCACACAGGGGAAGTAGCTCAAATGGTAGAGCGCTCGCTTAGCATGCGAGAGGTAGCGGGATTGATGCCCGCATTCTCCATTCTAAAATGTACATACATTTTATTTTTAACTTGTCATTGCCAAGCTTGTTGCATAGTAAGAACAGATAAATCACAGATGGCTTTCATATATGGTCCACTGAGGGATCTATAAATGATAAGTTCCTTGAAAAACAAGAGTTGAGGAATATCCAGGAACTGGTTTTCTTAATGAAAAACGATCAGTTTGCATACTACTTTAAAGAGGGAGCCCGGCTAGCTCAGTCGGTAGAGCATGAGACTCTTAATCTCAGGGTCGTGGGTTCGAGCCCCATGTTGGGCGAAAACGAGTAATTTTTGCAGGATTATTGCATTGGATCTCATAATATGGCAATTAATCTTGCATTAGACATGCAATAACTCCCAAAAATTGTATATCTTTGGTTTCCCATTGGTGGGAAATGTAACTTCAAGATTAGGTAGGGCATTAGTCTAGATTAACATACAGCGATATTACTCCTATTCAAGTACTAAACAGGCCAACCTGAACTGTAAAACATCCCCTAAGTGGAGGTAAGGCATCAGTTAGGAGTGAACTGAACACTCATGTAATGGGCAATTTGACGTCAAATAAAGTGTGGAAGGCATTAACATTACTTTTGAAATGTTATTCTGAGGGAGCACACAGGGGAATTAGCTCAAATGGTAGAGTGCTCGCTTAGCATGCGAGAGGTAGCGGGATCGATGCCCGCATTCTCCATTCTAAAATGTACATACATTTTATTTTTAACTTGTCATTGCCAAGCTTGTTGCATAGTAAGAACAGATAAATCACAGATGGCTTTCATATATGGTCACATCATAACAACTAAAGGGGTTTTATCAAAAGGGTTTAGGTATTCGTTAGCTTGTGAGAGCAATTTGAGTTCTTATGCAATCTCACAATGACATTTCCACAACTTCCATTTCAATTTTGTCTCCTTTTACTTGACACTCTGTCCAATAAAGGGATCTATAAATGATAAGTTCCTTGAAAAACAAGAGTTGAGGAATATCCAGGAACTGGTTTTCTTAATGAAAAACGATCAGTTTGCATTCTAATTTAAAGAGGGAGCCCGGCTAGCTCAGTCGGTAGAGCATGAGACTCTTAATCTCAGGGTCGTGGGTTCGAGCCCCACGTTGGGCGAAAACGAGTAATTTTTGCAGGATTATTGCATTGGATCTCATAATATGGCAATTAATCTTGCATTAGACATGCAATAACTCCCAAAAATTGTATATCTTTGGTTTCCCATTGGTGGGAAATGTAACTTCAAGATTAGGTAGGGCATTAGTCAGCGATATTACTCCTATTCAAGTACTAAACAGGCCAACCTGAACTGTAAAACATCCCCTAAGTGGAGGTAAGGCATCAGTTAGGAGTGAACTGAACACTCATGTAATGGGCAATTTGACGTCAAATAAAGTGTCGTAGGCATTAACATTACTTTTGAAATGTTATTCTGAGGGAGCACACAGGGGAAGTAGCTCAAATGGTAGAGCGCTCGCTTAGCATGCGAGAAGTAGCGGGATTGATGCCCGCATTCTCCATTCTAAAATGTACATACATTTTATTTTTAACTTGTCATTGCCAAGCTTGTTGCATAGTAAGAACAGATAAATCACAGATGGCTTTCATATATGGTCCACTGAGGGATCTATAAATGATAAGTTCCTTGAAAAACAATAGTTGAGGAATATCCAGGAACTGGTTTTCTTAATGAAAAACGATCAGTTTGCATACTACTTTAAAGAGGGAGCCCGGCTAGCTCAGTCGGTAGAGCATGAGACTCTTAATCTCAGGGTCGTGGGTTCGAGCCCCACGTTGGGCGAAAACGAGTAATTTTTGCAGGATTATTGCATTGGATCTCATAATATGGCAATTAATCTTGCATTAGACATGCAATAACTCCCAAAAATTGTATATCTTTGGTTTCCCATTGGTGGGAAATGTAACTTCAAGATTAGGTAGGGCATTAGTCTAGATTAACATACAGCGATATTACTCCTATTCAAGTACTAAACAGGCCAACCTGAACTGTAAAACATCCCCTAAGTGGAGGTAAGGCATCAGTTAGGAGTGAACTGAACACTCATGTAATGGGCAATTTGACGTCAAATAAAGTGTGGAAGGCATTAACATTACTTTTGAAATGTTATTCTGAGGGAGCACACAGGGGAATTAGCTCAAATGGTAGAGCGCTCGCTTAGCATGCGAGAGGTAGCGGGATCGATGCCCGCATTCTCCATTCTAAAATGTACATACATTTTATTTTTAACTTGTCATTGCCAAGCTTGTTGCATAGTAAGAACAGATAAATCACAGATGGCTTTCATATATGGTCACATCATAACAACTAAAGGGGTTTTATCAAAAGGGTTTAGGTATTCGTTAGCTTGTGAGAGCAATTTGAGTTCTTATGCAATCTCACAATGACATTTCCACAACTTCCATTTCAATTTTGTCTCCTTTTACTTGACACTCTGTCCACTGAGGGATCTATAAATGATAAGTTCCTTGAAAAACAAGAGTTGAGGAATATCCAGGAACTGGTTTTCTTAATGAAAAATGATCAGTTTGCATTCTACTTTAAAGAGGGAGCCCGGCTAGCTCAGTCGGTAGAGCATGAGACTCTTAATCTCAGGGTCGTGGGTTCGAGCCCCACGTTGTGCGAAAACGAGTAATTTTTGCAGGATTATTGCATTGGATCTCATAATATGGCAATTAATCTTGCATTAGACATGCAATAACTCCCAAAAATTGTATATCTTTGGTTTCCCATTGGTGGGAAATGTAACTTCAAGATTAGGTAGGGCATTAGTCTAGATTAACATACAGCGATATTACTATTCAAGTACTAAACAGGCCAACCTGAACTGTAAAACATCCCCTAAGTGGAGGTAAGGCATCAGTTAGGAGTGAACTGAACACTCATGTAATGGGCAATTTGACGTCAAATAAAGTGTGGAAGGCATTAACATTACTTTTGAAATGTTATTCTGATGGAGCACACAGGGGAATTAGCTCAAATGGTAGAGCGCTCGCTTAGCATGCGAGAGGTAGCGGGATCGATGCCCGCATTCTCCATTCTAAAATGTACATACATTTTATTTTTAACTTGTCATTGCCAAGCTTGTTGCATAGTAAGAACAGATAAATCACAGATGGCTTTCATATATGGTCACATCATAACAACTAAAGGGGTTTTATCAAAAGGGTTTAGGTATTCGTTAGCTTGTGAGAGCAATTTGAGTTCTTATGCAATCTCACAATGACATTTCCACAACTTCCATTTCAATTTTGTCTCCTTTTACTTGACACTCTGTCCACTGAGGGATCTATAAATGATAAGTTCCTTGAAAAACAAGAGTTGAGGAATATCCAGGAACTGGTTTTCTTAATGAAAAATGATCAGTTTGCATTCTACTTTAAAGAGGGAGCCCGGCTAGCTCAGTCGGTAGAGCATGAGACTCTTAATCTCAGGGTCGTGGGTTCGAGCCCCACGTTGGGCAAAAACGAGTAATTTTTGCAGGATTATTGCATTGGATCTCATAATATGGCAATTAATCTTGCATTAGACATGCAATAACTCCCAAAAATTGTATATCTTTGGTTTCCCATTGGTGGGAAATGTAACTTCAAGATTAGGTAGGGCATTAGTCAGCGATATTACTCCTATTCAAGTACTAAACAGGCCAACCTGAACTGTAAAACATCCCCTAAGTGGAGGTAAGGCATCAGTTAGGAGTGAACTGAACACTCATGTAATGGGCAATTTGACGTCAAATAAAGTGTCGTAGGCATTAACATTACTTTTGAAATGTTATTCTGAGGGAGCACACAGGGGAAGTAGCTCAAATGGTAGAGCGCTCGCTTAGCATGCGAGAGGTAGCGGGATTGATGCCCGCATTCTCCATTCTAAAATGTACATACATTTTATTTTTAACTTGTCATTGCCAAGCTTGTTGCATAGTAAGAACAGATAAATCACAGATGGCTTTCATATATGGTCCACTGAGGGATCTATAAATGATAAGTTCCTTGAAAAACAAGAGTTGAGGAATATCCAGGAACTGGTTTTCTTAATGAAAAACGATCAGTTTGCATACTACTTTGAAGAGGGAGCCCGGCTAGCTCAGTCGGTAGAGTATGAGACTCTTAATCTCAGGGTCGTGGGTTCGAGCCCCATGTTGGGCGAAAACGAGTAATTTTTGCAGGATTATTGCATTGGATCTCATAATATGGCAATTAATCTTGCATTAGACATGCAATAACTCCCAAAAATTGTATATCTTTGGTTTCCCATTGGTGGGAAATGTAACTTCAAGATTAGGTAGGGCATTAGTCTAGATTAACATACATCGATATTACTCCTATTCAAGTACTAAACAGGCCAACCTGAACTGTAAAACATCCCCTAAGTGGAGGTAAGGCATCAGTTAGGAGTGAACTGAACACTCATGTAATGGGCAATTTGACGTCAAATAAAGTGTGGAAGGCATTAACATTACTTTTGAAATGTTATTCTGAGGGAGTACACAGGGGAATTAGCTCAAATGGTAGAGTGCTCGCTTAGCATGCGAGAGGTAGCGGGATCGATGCCCGCATTCTCCATTCTAAAATGTACATACATTTTATTTTTAACTTGTCATTGCCAAGCTTGTTGCATAGTAAGAACAGATAAATCACAGATGGCTTTCATATATGGTCACATCGTAACAACTAAAGGGGTTTTATCAAAAGGGTTTAGGTATTCGTTAGCTTGTGAGAGCAATTTGAGTTCTTATGCAATCTCACAATGACATTTCCACAACTTCCATTTCAATTTTGTCTCCTTTTACTTGACACTCTGTCCACTGAGGGATCTATAAATGATAAGTTCCTTGAAAAACAAGAGTTGAGGAATATCCAGGAACTGGTTTTCTTAATGAAAAATGATCAGTTTGCATTCTACTTTAAAGAGGGAGCCCGGCTAGCTCAGTCGGTAGAGCATGAGACTCTTAATCTCAGGGTCGTGTGTTCGCGCCCCACGTTGTGCGAAAACGAGTAATTTTTGCAGGATTATTGTATTGGATCTCATAATATGGCAATTAATCTTGCATTAGACATGCAATAACTCCCAAAAATTGTATATCTTTGGTTTCCCATTGGTGGGAAATGTAACTTCAAGATTAGGTAGGGCATTAGTCAGCGATATTACTCCTATTCAAGTACTAAACAGGCCAACCTGAACTGTAAAACATCCCCTAAGTGGAGGTAAGGCATCAGTTAGGAGTGAACTGAACACTCATGTAATGGGCAATTTGACGTCAAATAAAGTGTCGTAGGCATTAACATTACTTTTGAAATGTTATTCTGAGGGAGCACACAGGGGAATTAGCTCAAATGGAAGAGCGCTCGCTTAGCATGCGAGAGGTAGCGGGATTGATGCCCGCATTCTCCATTCTAAAATGTACATACATTTTATTTTTAACTTGTCATTGCCAAGCTTGTTGCATAGTAAGAACAGATAAATCACAGATGGCTTTCATATATGGTCCACTGAGGGATCTATAAATGATAAGTTCCTTGAAAAACAAGAGTTGAGGAATATCCAGGAACTGGTTTTCTTAATGAAAAACGATCAGTTTGCATACTACTTTAAAGAGGGAGCCCGGCTAGCTCAGTCGGTAGAGCATGAGACTCTTAATCTCAGGTTCGTGGGTTCCTGCCCCACGTTGGGCGAAAACGATTAATTTTTGCAGGATTATTGCATTGGATCTCATAATATGGCAATTAATCTTGCATTTGACATGCAATAACTCCCAAAAATTGTATATCTTTGGTTTCCCATTGGTGGGAAATGTAACTTCAAGATTAGGTAGGGCATTAGTCTAGATTAACATACAGCGATATTACTCCTATTCAAGTACTTAACAGGCCAACCTGAACTGTAAAACATCCCCTAAGTGAAGGTAAGGCATCAGTTAGGAGTGAACTGAACACTCATGTAATGGGCAATTTGACGTCAAATAAAGTGTCGTAGGCATTAACATTACTTTTGAAATGTTATTCTGAGGGAGCACACAGGGGAATTAGCTCAAATGGTAGAGCGCTCGCTTAGCATGCGAGAGGTAGCGGGATCGATGCCCGCATTCTCCATTCTAAAATGTACATACATTTTATTTTTAACTTGTCATTGCCAGGCTTGTTGCATAGTAAGAACAGATAAATCACAGATGGCTTTCATATATGGTCACATCATAACAACTAAAGGGGTTTTATCAAAAGGGTTTAGGTATTCGTTAGCTTGTGAGAGCAATTTGAGTTCCTATGCAATCTCACAATGACATTTCCACAACTTCCATTTCAATTTTGTCTCATTTTACTTGACACTCTGTCCACTGAGGGATCTATAAATGATAAGTTCCTTGAAAAACAAGAGTTGAGGAATATCCAGGAACTGGTTTTCTTAATGAAAAACGATCAGTTTGCATTCTACTTTAAAGAGGGAGCCCGGCAAGCTCAGTCGGTAGAGCATGAGACTCTTAATCTCAGGGTCGTGGGTTTGAGCCCCACGTTGGGCGAAAACGAGTATTTTTTGCAGGATTATTGCATTGGATCTCATAATATGGCAATTAATCTTGCATTAGACATGCAATAACTCCCAAAAATTGTATATCTTTGGTTTCCCATTGGTGGGAAATGTAACTTCAAGATTAGGTAGGGCATTAGTCAGCGATATTACTCCTATTCAAGTACTAAACAGGCCAACCTGAACTGTAAAACATCCCCTAAGTGGAGGTAAGGCATCAGTTAGGAGTGAACTGAACACTCATGTAATGGGCAATTTGACGTCAAATAAAGTGTCGTAGGCATTAACATTACTTTTGAAACGTTATTCTGAGGGAGCACACAGGGGAATTAGCTCAAATGGTAGAGCGCTCGCTTAGCATGCGAGAGGTAGCGGGATTGATGCCCGCATTCTCCATTCTAAAATGTACATACATTTTACTTTTTAACTTGTCATTGCCAAGCTTGTTGCATAGTAAGAACAGATAAATCACAGATGGCTTTCATATATGGTCCACTGAGGGATCTATAAATGATAAGTTCCTTGAAAAACAAGAGTTGAGGAATATCCAGGAACTGGTTTTCTTAATGAAAAACGATCAGTTTGCATACTACTTTAAAGAGGCAGCCTGGCTAGCTCAGTCGGTAGAGCATGAGACTCTTAATCTCAGGGTCGTGGGTTCGAGCCCCACGTTGGGCGAAAACGAGTAATTTTTGCAGGATTATTGCATTGGATCTCATAATATGGCAATTAATCTTGCATTAGACATGCAATAACTCCCAAAAATTGTATATCTTTGGTTTCCCATTGGTGGGAAATGTAACTTCAAGATTAGGTAGGGCATTAGTCTAGATTAACATACAGCGATATTACTCCTATTCAAGTACTAAACAGTCCAACCTGAACTGTAAAACATCCCCTAAGTGGAGGTAAGGCATCAGTTAGGAGTGAACTGAACACTCATGTAATGGGCAATTTGACGTCAAATAAAGTGTGGAAGGCATTAACATTACTTTTGAAATGTTATTCTGAGGGAGCACACAGGGGAATTAGCTCAAATGGTAGAGCGCTCGCTTAGCATGCGAGAGGTAGCGGGATCGATGCCCGCATTCTCCATTCTAAAATGTACATACATTTTATTTTTAACTTGTCATTGCCAAGCTTGTTGCATAGTAAGAACAGATAAATCACAGATGGCTTTCATATATGGTCACATCATAACAACTAAAGGGGTTTTATCAAAAGGGTTTAGGTATTCGTTAGCTTGTGAGAGCAATTTGAGTTCTTATGCAATCTCACAATGACATTTCCACAACTTCCATTTCAATTTTGTCTCATTTTACTTGACACTCTGTCCACTGAGGGATCTATAAATGATAAGTTCCTTGAAAAACAAGAGTTGAGGAATTTCCAGGAACTGGTTTTCTTAATGAAAAACGATCAGTTTGCATACTACTTTAAAGAGGGAGCCCGGCTAGCTCAGTCGGTAGAGCATGAGACTCTTAATCTCAGGGTCGTGGGTTCGAGCCCCACGTTGGGCGAAAACGAGTAATTTTTGCAGGATTATTGCATTGGATCTCATAATATGGCAATTAATCTTGCATTAGACATGCAATAACTCCCAAAAATTGTATATCTTTGGTTTCCCATTGGTGGGAAATGTAACTTCAAGATTAGGTAGGGCATTAGTCTAGATTAACATACAGCGATATTACTCCTATTCAAGTACTAAACAGTCCAACCTGAACTGTAAAACATCCCCTAAGTGGAGGTAAGGCATCAGTTAGGAGTGAACTGAACACTCATGTAATGGGCAATTTGACGTCAAATAAAGTGTGGAAGGCATTAACATTACTTTTGAAATGTTATTCTGAGGGAGCACACAGGGGAATTAGCTCAAATGGTAGAGCGCTCGCTTAGCATGCGAGAGGTAGCGGGATCGATGCCCGCATTCTCCATTCTAAAATGTACATACATTTTATTTTTAACTTGTCATTGCCAAGCTTGTTGCATAGTAAGAACAGATAAATCACAGATGGCTTTCATATATGGTCACATCATAACAACTAAAGGGGTTTTATCAAAAGGGTTTAGGTATTCGTTAGCTTGTGAGAGCAATTTGAGTTCTTATGCAATCTCACAATGACATTTCCACAACTTCCATTTCAATTTTGTCTCATTTTACTTGACACTCTGTCCACTGAGGGATCTATAAATGATAAGTTCCTTGAAAAACAAGAGTTGAGGAATATCCAGGAACTGGTTTTCTTAATGAAAAACGATCAGTTTGCATACTACTTTAAAGAGGGAGCCCGGCTAGCTCAGTCGGTAGAGCATGAGACTCTTAATCTCAGGGTCGTGGGTTCGAGCCCCACGTTGGGCGAAAACGAGTAATTTTTGCAGGATTATTGCATTGGATCTCATAATATGGCAATTAATCTTGCATTAGACATGCAATAACTCCCAAAAATTGTATATCTTTGGTTTCCCATTGGTGGGAAATGTAACTTCAAGATTAGGTAGGGCATTAGTCAGCGATATTACTCCTATTCAAGTACTAAACAGGCCAACCTGAACTGTAAAACATCCCCTAAGTGGAGGTAAGGCATCAGTTAGGAGTGAACTGAACACTCATGTAATGGGCAATTTGACGTCAAATAAAGTGTCGTAGGCATTAACATTACTTTTGAAATGTTATGCTGAGGGAGCACACAGGGGAATTATCTCAAATGGTAGAGCGCTCGCTTAGCATGCGAGAGGTAGCGGGATTGATGCCCGCATTCTCCATTCTAAAATGTAAATACATTTTATTTTTAACTTGTCATTGCCAAGCTTGTTGCATAGTAAGAACAGATAAATCAAAGATGGCTTTCATATATGGTCCACTGAGGGATCTATAAATGATAAGTTCCTTGAAAAACAAGAGTTGAGGAATATCCAGGAACTGGTTTTCTTAATGAAAAACGATCAGTTTGCATACTACTTTAAAGAGGGAGCCCGGCTAGCTCAGTCGGTAGAGCATGAGACTCTTAATCTCAGGGTCGTGGGTTCGAGCCCCACGTTGGGCGAAAATGAGTAATTTTTGCAGGATTATTGCATTGGATCTCATAATATGGCAATTAATCTTGCATTAGACATGCAATAACTCCCAAAAATTGTATATCTTTGGTTTCCCATTGGTGGGAAATGTAACTTCAAGATTAGGTAGGGCATTAGTCTAGATTAACATACAGCGATATTACTCCTATTCAAGTACTAAACAGGCCAACCTGAACTGTAAAACATCCCCTAAGTGGAGGTAAGGCATCAGTTAGGAGTGAACTGAACACTCACGTAATGGGTAATTTGACGTCAAATAAAGTGTGGAAGGCATTAACATTACTTTTGAAATGTTATTCTGAGGGAGCACACAAGGGGAATTAGCTCAAATGGTAGAGCGCTCGCTTAGCATGCGAGAGGTAGCGGGATCGATGCCCGCATTCTCCATTCTAAAATGTACATACATTTTATTTTTAACTTGTCATTGCCAAGCTTGTTGCATAGTAAGAACAGATAAATCACAGATGGCTTTCATATATGGTCACATCATAACAACTAAAGGGGTTTTATCAAAAGGGTTTAGGTATTCGTTAGCTTGTGAGAGCAATTTGAGTTCTTATGCAATCTCACAATGACATTTCCACAACTTCCATTTCAATTTTGTCTCCTTTTACTTGACACTCTGTCCACTGAGGGATCTATAAATGATAAGTTCCTTGAAAAACAAGAGTTGAGGAATATCCAGGAACTGGTTTTCTTAATGAAAAACGATCAGTTTGCATTCTACTTTAAAGAGGGAGCCCGGCTAGCTCAGTCGGTAGAGCATGAGACTCTTAATCTCAGGGTCGTGGGTTCGAGCCCCACGTTGGGTGAAAACGAGTAATTTTTGCAGGATTATTGCATTGGATCTCATAATATGGCAATTAATCTTGCATTAGACATGCAATAACTCCCAAAAATTGTATATCTTTGGTTTCCCATTGGTGGGAAATGTAACTTCAAGATTAGGTAGGGCATTAGTCAGCGATATTACTCCTATTCAAGTACTAAACAGGCCAACCTGAACTGTAAAACATCCCCTAAGTGGAGGTAAGGCATCAGTTAGGAGTGAACTGAACACTCATGTAATGGGCAATTTGACGTCAAATAAAGTGTCGTAGGCATTAACATTACTTTTGAAATGTTATTCTGAGGGAGCACACAGGGGAAGTAGCTCAAATGGTAGAGCGCTCGCTTAGCATGCGAGAGGTAGCGGGATTGATGCCCGCATTCTCCATTCTAAAATGTACATACATTTTATTTTTAACTGGTCATTGCCAAGCTTGTTGCATAGTAAGAACAGATAAATCACAGATGGCTTTCATATATGGTCCACTGAGGGATCTATAAATGATAAGTTCCTTGAAAAACAAGAGTTGAGGAATATCCAGGAACTGGTTTTCTTAATGAAAAACGATCAGTTTGCATACTACTTTAAAGAGGGAGCCCGGCTAGCTCAGTCGGTAGAGCATGAGACTCTTAATCTCAGGGTCGTGGGTTCGAGCCCCACGTTGGGCGAAAACGAGTAATTTTTGCAGGATTATTGCATTGGATCTCATAATATGGCAATTAATCTTGCATTAGACATGCAATAACTCCCAAAAATTGTATATCTTTGGTTTCCCATTGGTGGGAAATGTAACTTCAAGATTAGGTAGGGCATTAGTCTAGATTAACATACAGCGATATTACTCCTATTCAAGTACTAAACAGGCCAACCTGAACTGTAAAACATCCCCTAAGTGGAGGTAAGGCATCAGTTAGGAGTGAACTGAACACTCATGTAATGGGCAATTTGACGTCAAATAAAGTGTGGAAGGCATTAACATTACTTTTGAAATGTTATTCTGAGGGAGCACACAGGGGAATTAGCTCAAATGGTAGAGCGCTCGCTTAGCATGCGAGAGGTAGCGGGATCGATGCCCGCATTCTCCATTCTAAAATGTACATACATTTTATTTTTAACTTGTCATTGCCAAGCTTGTTGCATAGTAAGAACAGATAAATCACAGATGGCTTTCATATATGGTCACATCATAACAACTAAAGGGGTTTTATCAAAAGGGTTTAGGTATTCGTTAGCTTGTGAGAGCAATTTGAGTTCTTATGCAATCTCACAATGACATTTCCACAACTTCCATTTCAATTTTGTCTCCTTTTACTTGACACTCTGTCCACTGAGGGATCTATAAATGATAAGTTCCTTGAAAAACAAGAGTTGAGGAATATCCAGGAACTGGTTTTCTTAATGAAAAACGATCAGTTTGCATTCTACTTTAAAGAGGGAGCCCGGCTAGCTCAGTCGGTAGAGCATGAGACTCTTAATCTCAGGGTCGTGGGTTCGAGCCCCACGTTGGGTGAAAACGAGTAATTTTTGCAGGATTATTGCATTGGATCTCATAATATGGCAATTAATCTTGCATTAGACATGCAATAACTCCCAAAAATTGTATATCTTTGGTTTCCCATTGGTGGGAAATGTAACTTCAAGATTAGGTAGGGCATTAGTCAGCGATATTACTCCTATTCAAGTACTAAACAGGCCAACCTGAACTGTAAAACATCCCCTAAGTGGAGGTAAGGCATCAGTTAGGAGTGAACTGAACACTCATGTAATGGGCAATTTGACGTCAAATAAAGTGTCGTAGGCATTAACATTACTTTTGAAATGTTATTCTGAGGGAGCACACAGGGGAAGTAGCTCAAATGGTAGAGCGCTCGCTTAGCATGCGAGAGGTAGCGGGATTGATGCCCGCATTCTCCATTCTAAAATGTACATACATTTTATTTTTAACTGGTCATTGCCAAGCTTGTTGCATAGTAAGAACAGATAAATCACAGATGGCTTTCATATATGGTCCACTGAGGGATCTATAAATGATAAGTTCCTTGAAAAACAAGAGTTGAGGAATATCCAGGAACTGGTTTTCTTAATGAAAAACGATCAGTTTGCATACTACTTTAAAGAGGGAGCCCGGCTAGCTCAGTCGGTAGAGCATGAGACTCTTAATCTCAGGGTCGTGGGTTCGAGCCCCACGTTGGGCGAAAACGAGTAATTTTTGCAGGATTATTGCATTGGATCTCATAATATGGCAATTAATCTTGCATTAGACATGCAATAACTCCCAAAAATTGTATATCTTTGGTTTCCCATTGGTGGGAAATGTAACTTCAAGATTAGGTAGGGCATTAGTCTAGATTAACATACAGCGATATTACTCCTATTCAAGTACTAAACAGGCCAACCTGAACTGTAAAACATCCCCTAAGTGGAGGTAAGGCATCAGTTAGGAGTGAACTGAACACTCATGTAATGGGCAATTTGACGTCAAATAAAGTGTGGAAGGCATTAACATTACTTTTGAAATGTTATTCTGAGGGAGCACACAGGGGAATTAGCTCAAATGGTAGAGCGCTCGCTTAGCATGCGAGAGGTAGCGGGATCGATGCCCGCATTCTCCATTCTAAAATGTACATACATTTTATTTTTAACTTGTCATTGCCAAGCTTGTTGCATAGTAAGAACAGATAAATCACAGATGGCTTTCATATATGGTCACATCATAACAACTAAAGGGGTTTTAGCAAAAGGGTTTAGGTATTCGTTAGCTTGTGAGAGCAATTTGAGTTCTTATGCAATCTCACAATGACATTTCCACAACTTCCATTTCAATTTTGTCTCATTTTACTTGACACTCTGTCCACTGAGGGATCTATAAATGATAAGTTCCTTGAAAAACAAGAGTTGAGGAATTTCCAGGAACTGGTTTTCTTAATGAAAAACGATCAGTTTGCATACTACTTTAAAGAGGGAGCCCGGCTAGCTCAGTCGGTAGAGCATGAGACTCTTAATCTCAGGGTCGTGGGTTCGAGCCCCACGTTGGGTGAAAACGAGTAATTTTTGCAGGATTATTGCATTGGATCTCATAATATGGCAATTAATCTTGCATTAGACATGCAATAACTCCCAAAAATTGTATATCTTTGGTTTCCCATTGGTGGGAAATGTAACTTCAAGATTAGGTAGGGCATTAGTCTAGATTAACATACAGCGATATTACTCCTATTCAAGTACTAAACAGTCCAACCTGAACTGTAAAACATCCCCTAAGTGGAGGTAAGGCATCAGTTAGGAGTGAACTGAACACTCATGTAATGGGCAATTTGACGTCAAATAAAGTGTGGAAGGCATTAACATTACTTTTGAAATGTTATTCTGAGGGAGCACACAGGGGAATTAGCTCAAATGGTAGAGCGCTCGCTTAGCATGCGAGAGGTAGCGGGATCGATGCCCGCATTCTCCATTCTAAAATGTACATACATTTTATTTTTAACTTGTCATTGCCAAGCTTGTTGCATAGTAAGAACAGATAAATCACAGATGGCTTTCATATATGGTCACATCATAACAACTAAAGGGGTTTTATCAAAAGGGTTTAGGTATTCGTTAGCTTGTGAGAGCAATTTGAGTTCTTATGCAATCTCACAATGACATTTCCACAACTTCCATTTCAATTTTGTCTCATTTTACTTGACACTCTGTCCACTGAGGGATCTATAAATGATAAGTTCCTTGAAAAACAAGAGTTGAGGAATATCCAGGAACTGGTTTTCTTAATGAAAAACGATCAGTTTGCATACTACTTTAAAGAGGGAGCCCGGCTAGCTCAGTCGGTAGAGCATGAGACTCTTAATCTCAGGGTCGTGGGTTCGAGCCCCACGTTGGGCGAAAACGAGTAATTTTTGCAGGATTATTGCATTGGATCTCATAATATGGCAATTAATCTTGCATTAGACATGCAATAACTCCCAAAAATTGTATATCTTTGGTTTCCCATTGGTGGGAAATGTAACTTCAAGATTAGGTAGGGCATTAGTCAGCGATATTACTCCTATTCAAGTACTAAACAGGCCAACCTGAACTGTAAAACATCCCCTAAGTGGAGGTAAGGCATCAGTTAGGAGTGAACTGAACACTCATGTAATGGGCAATTTGACGTCAAATAAAGTGTCGTAGGCATTAACATTACTTTTGAAATGTTATGCTGAGGGAGCACACAGGGGAATTATCTCAAATGGTAGAGCGCTCGCTTAGCATGCGAGAGGTAGCGGGATTGATGCCCGCATTCTCCATTCTAAAATGTAAATACATTTTATTTTTAACTTGTCATTGCCAAGCTTGTTGCATAGTAAGAACAGATAAATCAAAGATGGCTTTCATATATGGTCCACTGAGGGATCTATAAATGATAAGTTCCTTGAAAAACAAGAGTTGAGGAATATCCAGGAACTGGTTTTCTTAATGAAAAACGATCAGTTTGCATACTACTTTAAAGAGGGAGCCCGGCTAGCTCAGTCGGTAGAGCATGAGACTCTTAATCTCAGGGTCGTGGGTTCGAGCCCCACGTTGGGCGAAAATGAGTAATTTTTGCAGGATTATTGCATTGGATCTCATAATATGGCAATTAATCTTGCATTAGACATGCAATAACTCCCAAAAATTGTATATCTTTGGTTTCCCATTGGTGGGAAATGTAACTTCAAGATTAGGTAGGGCATTAGTCTAGATTAACATACAGCGATATTACTCCTATTCAAGTACTAAACAGGCCAACCTGAACTGTAAAACATCCCCTAAGTGGAGGTAAGGCATCAGTTAGGAGTGAACTGAACACTCACGTAATGGGTAATTTGACGTCAAATAAAGTGTGGAAGGCATTAACATTACTTTTGAAATGTTATTCTGAGGGAGCACACAAGGGGAATTAGCTCAAATGGTAGAGCGCTTGCTTAGCATGCGAGAGGTAGCGGGATCGATGCCCGCATTCTCCATTCTAAAATGTACATACATTTTATTTTTAACTTGTCATTGCCAAGCTTGTTGCATAGTAAGAACAGATAAATCACAGATGGCTTTCATATATGGTCACATCATAACAACTAAAGGGGTTTTATCAAAAGGGTTTAGGTATTCGTTAGCTTGTGAGAGCAATTTGAGTTCTTATGCAATCTCACAATGACATTTCCACAACTTCCATTTCAATTTTGTCTCCTTTTACTTGACACTCTGTCCACTGAGGGATCTATAAATGATAAGTTCCTTGAAAAACAAGAGTTGAGGAATATCCAGGAACTGGTTTTCTTAATGAAAAACGATCAGTTTGCATTCTACTTTAAAGAGGGAGCCCGGCTAGCTCAGTCGGTAGAGCATGAGACTCTTAATCTCAGGGTCGTGGGTTCGAGCCCCACGTTGGGTGAAAACGAGTAATTTTTGCAGGATTATTGCATTGGATCTCATAATATGGCAATTAATCTTGCATTAGACATGCAATAACTCCCAAAAATTGTATATCTTTGGTTTCCCATTGGTGGGAAATGTAACTTCAAGATTAGGTAGGGCATTAGTCAGCGATATTACTCCTATTCAAGTACTAAACAGGCCAACCTGAACTGTAAAACATCCCCTAAGTGGAGGTAAGGCATCAGTTAGGAGTGAACTGAACACTCATGTAATGGGCAATTTGACGTCAAATAAAGTGTCGTAGGCATTAACATTACTTTTGAAATGTTATTCTGAGGGAGCACACAGGGGAAGTAGCTCAAATGGTAGAGCGCTCGCTTAGCATGCGAGAGGTAGCGGGATTGATGCCCGCATTCTCCATTCTAAAATGTACATACATTTTATTTTTAACTGGTCATTGCCAAGCTTGTTGCATAGTAAGAACAGATAAATCACAGATGGCTTTCATATATGGTCCACTGAGGGATCTATAAATGATAAGTTCCTTGAAAAACAAGAGTTGAGGAATATCCAGGAACTGGTTTTCTTAATGAAAAACGATCAGTTTGCATACTACTTTAAAGAGGGAGCCCGGCTAGCTCAGTCGGTAGAGCATGAGACTCTTAATCTCAGGGTCGTGGGTTCGAGCCCCACGTTGGGCGAAAACGAGTAATTTTTGCAGGATTATTGCATTGGATCTCATAATATGGCAATTAATCTTGCATTAGACATGCAATAACTCCCAAAAATTGTATATCTTTGGTTTCCCATTGGTGGGAAATGTAACTTCAAGATTAGGTAGGGCATTAGTCTAGATTAACATACAGCGATATTACTCCTATTCAAGTACTAAACAGGCCAACCTGAACTGTAAAACATCCCCTAAGTGGAGGTAAGGCATCAGTTAGGAGTGAACTGAACACTCATGTAATGGGCAATTTGACGTCAAATAAAGTGTGGAAGGCATTAACATTACTTTTGAAATGTTATTCTGAGGGAGCACACAGGGGAATTAGCTCAAATGGTAGAGCGCTCGCTTAGCATGCGAGAGGTAGCGGGATCGATGCCCGCATTCTCCATTCTAAAATGTACATACATTTTATTTTTAACTTGTCATTGCCAAGCTTGTTGCATAGTAAGAACAGATAAATCACAGATGGCTTTCATATATGGTCACATCATAACAACTAAAGGGGTTTTATCAAAAGGGTTTAGGTATTCGTTAGCTTGTGAGAGCAATTTGAGTTCTTATGCAATCTCACAATGACATTTCCACAACTTCCATTTCAATTTTGTCTCCTTTTACTTGACACTCTGTCCACTGAGGGATCTATAAATGATAAGTTCCTTGAAAAACAAGAGTTGAGGAATATCCAGGAACTGGTTTTCTTAATGAAAAATGATCAGTTTGCATTCTACTTTAAAGAGGGAGCCCGGCTAGCTCAGTCGGTAGAGCATGAGACTCTTAATCTCAGGGTCGTGGGTTCGAGCCCCACGTTGTGCGAAAACGAGTAATTTTTGCAGGATTATTGCATTGGATCTCATAATATGGCAATTAATCTTGCATTAGACATGCAATAACTCCCAAAAATTGTGTATCTTTGGTTTCCCATTGGTGGGAAATGTAACTTCAAGATTAGGTAGGGCATTAGTCAGCGATATTACTCCTATTCAAGTACTAAACAGGCCAACCTGAACTGTAAAACATCCCCTAAGTGGAGGTAAGGCATCAGTTAGGAGTGAACTGAACACTCATGTAATGGGCAATTTGACGTCAAATAAAGTGTCGTAGGCATTAACATTACTTTTGAAATGTTATGCTGAGGGAGCACACAGGGGAATTATCTCAAATGGTAGAGCGCTCGCTTAGCATGCGAGAGGTAGCGGGATTGATGCCCGCATTCTCCATTCTAAAATGTAAATACATTTTATTTTTAACTTGTCATTGCCAAGCTTGTTGCATAGTAAGAACAGATAAATCAAAGATGGCTTTCATATATGGTCCACTGAGGGATCTATAAATGATAAGTTCCTTGAAAAACAAGAGTTGAGGAATATCCAGGAACTGGTTTTCTTAATGAAAAACGATCAGTTTGCATACTACTTTAAAGAGGGAGCCCGGCTAGCTCAGTCGGTAGAGCATGAGACTCTTAATCTCAGGGTCGTGGGTTCGAGCCCCACGTTGGGCGAAAATGAGTAATTTTTGCAGGATTATTGCATTGGATCTCATAATATGGCAATTAATCTTGCATTAGACATGCAATAACTCCCAAAAATTGTATATCTTTGGTTTCCCATTGGTGGGAAATGTAACTTCAAGATTAGGTAGGGCATTAGTCTAGATTAACATACAGCGATATTACTCCTATTCAAGTACTAAACAGGCCAACCTGAACTGTAAAACATCCCCTAAGTGGAGGTAAGGCATCAGTTAGGAGTGAACTGAACACTCACGTAATGGGTAATTTGACGTCAAATAAAGTGTGGAAGGCATTAACATTACTTTTGAAATGTTATTCTGAGGGAGCACACAAGGGGAATTAGCTCAAATGGTAGAGCGCTCGCTTAGCATGCGAGAGGTAGCGGGATCGATGCCCGCATTCTCCATTCTAAAATGTACATACATTTTATTTTTAACTTGTCATTGCCAAGCTTGTTGCATAGTAAGAACAGATAAATCACAGATGGCTTTCATATATGGTCACATCATAACAACTAAAGGGGTTTTATCAAAAGGGTTTAGGTATTCGTTAGCTTGTGAGAGCAATTTGAGTTCTTATGCAATCTCACAATGACATTTCCACAACTTCCATTTCAATTTTGTCTCCTTTTACTTGACACTCTGTCCACTGAGGGATCTATAAATGATAAGTTCCTTGAAAAACAAGAGTTGAGGAATATCCAGGAACTGGTTTTCTTAATGAAAAACGATCAGTTTGCATTCTACTTTAAAGAGGGAGCCCGGCTAGCTCAGTCGGTAGAGCATGAGACTCTTAATCTCAGGGTCGTGGGTTCGAGCCCCACGTTGGGTGAAAACGAGTAATTTTTGCAGGATTATTGCATTGGATCTCATAATATGGCAATTAATCTTGCATTAGACATGCAATAACTCCCAAAAATTGTATATCTTTGGTTTCCCATTGGTGGGAAATGTAACTTCAAGATTAGGTAGGGCATTAGTCAGCGATATTACTCCTATTCAAGTACTAAACAGGCCAACCTGAACTGTAAAACATCCCCTAAGTGGAGGTAAGGCATCAGTTAGGAGTGAACTGAACACTCATGTAATGGGCAATTTGACGTCAAATAAAGTGTCGTAGGCATTAACATTACTTTTGAAATGTTATTCTGAGGGAGCACACAGGGGAAGTAGCTCAAATGGTAGAGCGCTCGCTTAGCATGCGAGAGGTAGCGGGATTGATGCCCGCATTCTCCATTCTAAAATGTACATACATTTTATTTTTAACTGGTCATTGCCAAGCTTGTTGCATAGTAAGAACAGATAAATCACAGATGGCTTTCATATATGGTCCACTGAGGGATCTATAAATGATAAGTTCCTTGAAAAACAAGAGTTGAGGAATATCCAGGAACTGGTTTTCTTAATGAAAAACGATCAGTTTGCATACTACTTTAAAGAGGGAGCCCGGCTAGCTCAGTCGGTAGAGCATGAGACTCTTAATCTCAGGGTCGTGGGTTCGAGCCCCACGTTGGGCGAAAACGAGTAATTTTTGCAGGATTATTGCATTGGATCTCATAATATGGCAATTAATCTTGCATTAGACATGCAATAACTCCCAAAAATTGTATATCTTTGGTTTCCCATTGGTGGGAAATGTAACTTCAAGATTAGGTAGGGCATTAGTCTAGATTAACATACAGCGATATTACTCCTATTCAAGTACTAAACAGGCCAACCTGAACTGTAAAACATCCCCTAAGTGGAGGTAAGGCATCAGTTAGGAGTGAACTGAACACTCATGTAATGGGCAATTTGACGTCAAATAAAGTGTGGAAGGCATTAACATTACTTTTGAAATGTTATTCTGAGGGAGCACACAGGGGAATTAGCTCAAATGGTAGAGCGCTCGCTTAGCATGCGAGAGGTAGCGGGATCGATGCCCGCATTCTCCATTCTAAAATGTACATACATTTTATTTTTAACTTGTCATTGCCAAGCTTGTTGCATAGTAAGAACAGATAAATCACAGATGGCTTTCATATATGGTCACATCATAACAACTAAAGGGGTTTTATCAAAAGGGTTTAGGTATTCGTTAGCTTGTGAGAGCAATTTGAGTTCTTATGCAATCTCACAATGACATTTCCACAACTTCCATTTCAATTTTGTCTCATTTTACTTGACACTCTGTCCACTGAGGGATCTATAAATGATAAGTTCCTTGAAAAACAAGAGTTGAGGAATTTCCAGGAACTGGTTTTCTTAATGAAAAACGATCAGTTTGCATACTACTTTAAAGAGGGAGCCCGGCTAGCTCAGTCGGTAGAGCATGAGACTCTTAATCTCAGGGTCGTGGGTTCGAGCCCCACGTTGGGCGAAAACGAGTAATTTTTGCAGGATTATTGCATTGGATCTCATAATATGGCAATTAATCTTGCATTAGACATGCAATAACTCCCAAAAATTGTATATCTTTGGTTTCCCATTGGTGGGAAATGTAACTTCAAGATTAGGTAGGGCATTAGTCTAGATTAACATACAGCGATATTACTCCTATTCAAGTACTAAACAGTCCAACCTGAACTGTAAAACATCCCCTAAGTGGAGGTAAGGCATCAGTTAGGAGTGAACTGAACACTCATGTAATGGGCAATTTGACGTCAAATAAAGTGTGGAAGGCATTAACATTACTTTTGAAATGTTATTCTGAGGGAGCACACAGGGGAATTAGCTCAAATGGTAGAGCGCTCGCTTAGCATGCGAGAGGTAGCGGGATCGATGCCCGCATTCTCCATTCTAAAATGTACATACATTTTATTTTTAACTTGTCATTGCCAAGCTTGTTGCATAGTAAGAACAGATAAATCACAGATGGCTTTCATATATGGTCACATCATAACAACTAAAGGGGTTTTATCAAAAGGGTTTAGGTATTCGTTAGCTTGTGAGAGCAATTTGAGTTCTTATGCAATCTCACAATGACATTTCCACAACTTCCATTTCAATTTTGTCTCATTTTACTTGACACTCTGTCCACTGAGGGATCTATAAATGATAAGTTCCTTGAAAAACAAGAGTTGAGGAATATCCAGGAACTGGTTTTCTTAATGAAAAACGATCAGTTTGCATACTACTTTAAAGAGGGAGCCCGGCTAGCTCAGTCGGTAGAGCATGAGACTCTTAATCTCAGGGTCGTGGGTTCGAGCCCCACGTTGGGCGAAAACGAGTAATTTTTGCAGGATTATTGCATTGGATCTCATAATATGGCAATTAATCTTGCATTAGACATGCAATAACTCCCAAAAATTGTATATCTTTGGTTTCCCATTGGTGGGAAATGTAACTTCAAGATTAGGTAGGGCATTAGTCAGCGATATTACTCCTATTCAAGTACTAAACAGGCCAACCTGAACTGTAAAACATCCCCTAAGTGGAGGTAAGGCATCAGTTAGGAGTGAACTGAACACTCATGTAATGGGCAATTTGACGTCAAATAAAGTGTCGTAGGCATTAACATTACTTTTGAAATGTTATGCTGAGGGAGCACACAGGGGAATTATCTCAAATGGTAGAGCGCTCGCTTAGCATGCGAGAGGTAGCGGGATTGATGCCCGCATTCTCCATTCTAAAATGTAAATACATTTTATTTTTAACTTGTCATTGCCAAGCTTGTTGCATAGTAAGAACAGATAAATCAAAGATGGCTTTCATATATGGTCCACTGAGGGATCTATAAATGATAAGTTCCTTGAAAAACAAGAGTTGAGGAATATCCAGGAACTGGTTTTCTTAATGAAAAACGATCAGTTTGCATACTACTTTAAAGAGGGAGCCCGGCTAGCTCAGTCGGTAGAGCATGAGACTCTTAATCTCAGGGTCGTGGGTTCGAGCCCCACGTTGGGCGAAAATGAGTAATTTTTGCAGGATTATTGCATTGGATCTCATAATATGGCAATTAATCTTGCATTAGACATGCAATAACTCCCAAAAATTGTATATCTTTGGTTTCCCATTGGTGGGAAATGTAACTTCAAGATTAGGTAGGGCATTAGTCTAGATTAACATACAGCGATATTACTCCTATTCAAGTACTAAACAGGCCAACCTGAACTGTAAAACATCCCCTAAGTGGAGGTAAGGCATCAGTTAGGAGTGAACTGAACACTCACGTAATGGGTAATTTGACGTCAAATAAAGTGTGGAAGGCATTAACATTACTTTTGAAATGTTATTCTGAGGGAGCACACAAGGGGAATTAGCTCAAATGGTAGAGCGCTCGCTTAGCATGCGAGAGGTAGCGGGATCGATGCCCGCATTCTCCATTCTAAAATGTACATACATTTTATTTTTAACTTGTCATTGCCAAGCTTGTTGCATAGTAAGAACAGATAAATCACAGATGGCTTTCATATATGGTCACATCATAACAACTAAAGGGGTTTTATCAAAAGGGTTTAGGTATTCGTTAGCTTGTGAGAGCAATTTGAGTTCTTATGCAATCTCACAATGACATTTCCACAACTTCCATTTCAATTTTGTCTCCTTTTACTTGACACTCTGTCCACTGAGGGATCTATAAATGATAAGTTCCTTGAAAAACAAGAGTTGAGGAATATCCAGGAACTGGTTTTCTTAATGAAAAACGATCAGTTTGCATTCTACTTTAAAGAGGGAGCCCGGCTAGCTCAGTCGGTAGAGCATGAGACTCTTAATCTCAGGGTCGTGGGTTCGAGCCCCACGTTGGGTGAAAACGAGTAATTTTTGCAGGATTATTGCATTGGATCTCATAATATGGCAATTAATCTTGCATTAGACATGCAATAACTCCCAAAAATTGTATATCTTTGGTTTCCCATTGGTGGGAAATGTAACTTCAAGATTAGGTAGGGCATTAGTCAGCGATATTACTCCTATTCAAGTACTAAACAGGCCAACCTGAACTGTAAAACATCCCCTAAGTGGAGGTAAGGCATCAGTTAGGAGTGAACTGAACACTCATGTAATGGGCAATTTGACGTCAAATAAAGTGTCGTAGGCATTAACATTACTTTTGAAATGTTATTCTGAGGGAGCACACAGGGGAAGTAGCTCAAATGGTAGAGCGCTCGCTTAGCATGCGAGAGGTAGCGGGATTGATGCCCGCATTCTCCATTCTAAAATGTACATACATTTTATTTTTAACTGGTCATTGCCAAGCTTGTTGCATAGTAAGAACAGATAAATCACAGATGGCTTTCATATATGGTCCACTGAGGGATCTATAAATGATAAGTTCCTTGAAAAACAAGAGTTGAGGAATATCCAGGAACTGGTTTTCTTAATGAAAAACGATCAGTTTGCATACTACTTTAAAGAGGGAGCCCGGCTAGCTCAGTCGGTAGAGCATGAGACTCTTAATCTCAGGGTCGTGGGTTCGAGCCCCACGTTGGGCGAAAACGAGTAATTTTTGCAGGATTATTGCATTGGATCTCATAATATGGCAATTAATCTTGCATTAGACATGCAATAACTCCCAAAAATTGTATATCTTTGGTTTCCCATTGGTGGGAAATGTAACTTCAAGATTAGGTAGGGCATTAGTCTAGATTAACATACAGCGATATTACTCCTATTCAAGTACTAAACAGGCCAACCTGAACTGTAAAACATCCCCTAAGTGGAGGTAAGGCATCAGTTAGGAGTGAACTGAACACTCATGTAATGGGCAATTTGACGTCAAATAAAGTGTGGAAGGCATTAACATTACTTTTGAAATGTTATTCTGAGGGAGCACACAGGGGAATTAGCTCAAATGGTAGAGCGCTCGCTTAGCATGCGAGAGGTAGCGGGATCGATGCCCGCATTCTCCATTCTAAAATGTACATACATTTTATTTTTAACTTGTCATTGCCAAGCTTGTTGCATAGTAAGAACAGATAAATCACAGATGGCTTTCATATATGGTCACATCATAACAACTAAAGGGGTTTTATCAAAAGGGTTTAGGTATTCGTTAGCTTGTGAGAGCAATTTGAGTTCTTATGCAATCTCACAATGACATTTCCACAACTTCCATTTCAATTTTGTCTCCTTTTACTTGACACTCTGTCCACTGAGGGATCTATAAATGATAAGTTCCTTGAAAAACAAGAGTTGAGGAATATCCAGGAACTGGTTTTCTTAATGAAAAATGATCAGTTTGCATTCTACTTTAAAGAGGGAGCCCGGCTAGCTCAGTCGGTAGAGCATGAGACTCTTAATCTCAGGGTCGTGGGTTCGAGCCCCACGTTGTGCGAAAACGAGTAATTTTTGCAGGATTATTGCATTGGATCTCATAATATGGCAATTAATCTTGCATTAGACATGCAATAACTCCCAAAAATTGTGTATCTTTGGTTTCCCATTGGTGGGAAATGTAACTTCAAGATTAGGTAGGGCATTAGTCAGCGATATTACTCCTATTCAAGTACTAAACAGGCCAACCTGAACTGTAAAACATCCCCTAAGTGGAGGTAAGGCATCAGTTAGGAGTGAACTGAACACTCATGTAATGGGCAATTTGACGTCAAATAAAGTGTCGTAGGCATTAACATTACTTTTGAAATGTTATTCTGAGGGAGCACACAGGGGAATTAGCTCAAATGGTAGAGCGCTCGCTTAGCATGCGAGAGGTAGCGGGATTGATGCCCGCATTCTCCATTCTAAAATGTACATACATTTTATTTTTAACTTGTCATTGCCAAGCTTGTTGCATAGTAAGAACAGATAAATCACAGATGGCTTTCATATATGGTCCACTGAGGGATCTATAAATGATAAGTTCCTTGAAAAACAAGAGTTGAGGAATATCCAGGATCTGGTTTTCTTAATGAAAAACGATCAGTTTGCATACTACTTTAAAGAGGGAGCCCGGCTAGCTCAGTCGGTAGAGCATGAGACTCTTAATCTCAGGTTCGTGGGTTAGTGCCCCACGTTGGGCGAAAACGATTAATTTTTGCAGGATTATTGCATTGGATCTCATAATATGGCAATTAATCTTGCATTAGACATGCAATAACTCCCAAAAATTGTATATCTTTGGTTTCCCATTGGTGGGAAATGTAACTTCAAGATTAGGTAGGGCATTAGTCTAGATTAACATACAGCGATATTACTCCTATTCAAGTACTTAACAGGCCAACCTGAACTGTAAAACATCCCCTAAGTGAAGGTAAGGCATCAGTTAGGAGTGAACTGAACACTCATGTAACGGGCAATTTGACGTCAAATAAAGTGTCGTAGGCATTAACATTACTTTTGAAATGTTATTCTGAGGGAGCACACAGGGGAATTAGCTCAAATGGTAGAGCGCTTGCTTAGCATGCGAGAGGTAGCGGGATCGATGCCCGCATTCTCCATTCTAAAATGTACATACATTTTATTTTTAACTTGTCATTGCCAGGCTTGTTGCATAGTAAGAACAGATAAATCACAGATGGCTTTCATATATGGTCACATCATAACAACTAAAGGGGTTTTATCAAAAGGGTTTAGGTATTCGTTAGCTTGTGAGAGCAATTTGAGTTCTTATGCAATCTCACAATGACATTTCCACAACTTCCATTTCAATTTTGTCTCATTTTACTTGACACTCTGTCCACTGAGGGATCTATAAATGATAAGTTCCTTGAAAAACAAGAGTTGAGGAATATCCAGGAACTGGTTTTCTTAATGAAAAACGATCAGTTTGCATTCTACTTTAAAGAGGGAGCCCGGCAAGCTCAGTCGGTAGAGCATGAGACTCTTAATCTCAGGGTCATGGGTTTGAGCCCCACGTTGGGCGAAAACGAGTAATTTTTGCAGGATTATTGCATTGGATCTCATAATATGGCAATTAATCTTGCATTAGACATGCAATAACTCCCAAAAATTGTATATCTTTGGTTTCCCATTGGTGGGAAATGTAACTTCAAGATTAGGTAGGGCATTAGTCAGCGATATTACTCCTATTCAAGTACTAAACAGGCCAACCTGAACTGTAAAACATCCCCTAAGTGGAGGTAAGGCATCAGTTAGGAGTGAACTGAACACTCATGTAATGGGCAATTTGACGTCAAATAAAGTGTCGTAGGCATTAACATTACTTTTGAAATGTTATTCTGAGGGAGCACACAGGGGAATTATCTCAAATGGTAGAGCGCTCGCTTAGCATGCGAGAGGTAGCGGGATTGATGCCCGCATTCTCCATTCTAAAATGTAAATACATTTTATTTTTAACTTGTCATTGCCAAGCTTGTTGCATAGTAAGAACAGATAAATCACAGATGGCTTTCATATATGGTCCACTGAGGGATCTATAAATGATAAGTTCCTTGAAAAACAAGAGTTGAGGAATATCCAGGAACTGGTTTTCTTAATGAAAAACGATCAGTTTGCATACTACTTTAAAGAGGGAGCCCGGCTAGCTCAGTCGGTAGAGCATGAGACTCTTAATCTCAGGGTCGTGGGTTCGAGCCCCACGTTGGGCGAAAACGAGTAATTTTTGCAGGATTATTGCATTGGATCTCATAATATGGCAATTAATCTTGCATTAGACATGCAATAACTCCCAAAAATTGTATATCTTTGGTTTCCCATTGGTGGGAAATGTAACTTCAAGATTAGGTAGGGCATTAGTCTAGATTAACATACAGCGATATTACTCCTATTCAAGTACTAAACAGGCCAACCTGAACTGTAAAACATCCCCTAAGTGGAGGTAAGGCATCAGTTAGGAGTGAACTGAACACTCACGTAATGGGTAATTTGACGTCAAATAAAGTGTGGAAGGCATTAACATTACTTTTGAAATGTTATTCTGAGGGAGCACACAGGGGAATTAGCTCAAATGGTAGAGCGCTCGCTTAGCATGCGAGAGGTAGCGGGATCGATGCCCGCATTCTCCATTCTAAAATGTACATACATTTTATTTTTAACTTGTCATTGCCAAGCTTGTTGCATAGTAAGAACAGATAAATCACAGATGGCTTTCATATATGGTCACATCATAACAACTAAAGGGGTTTTATCAAAAGGGTTTAGGTATTCGTTAGCTTGTGAGAGCAATTTGAGTTCTTATGCAATCTCACAATGACATTTCCACAACTTCCATTTCAATTTTGTCTCCTTTTACTTGACACTCTGTCCACTGAGGGATCTATAAATGATAAGTTCCTTGAAAAACAAGAGTTGAGGAATATCCAGGAACTGGTTTTCTTAATGAAAAACGATCAGTTTGCATTCTACTTTAAAGAGGGAGCCCGGCTAGCTCAGTCGGTAGAGCATGAGACTCTTAATCTCAGGGTCGTGGGTTCGAGCCCCACGTTGGGTGAAAACGAGTAATTTTTGCAGGATTATTGCATTGGATCTCATAATATGGCAATTAATCTTGCATTAGACATGCAATAACTCCCAAAAATTGTATATCTTTGGTTTCCCATTGGTGGGAAATGTAACTTCAAGATTAGGTAGGGCATTAGTCAGCGATATTACTCCTATTCAAGTACTAAACAGGCCAACCTGAACTGTAAAACATCCCCTAAGTGGAGGTAAGGCATCAGTTAGGAGTGAACTGAACACTCATGTAATGGGCAATTTGACGTCAAATAAAGTGTCGTAGGCATTAACATTACTTTTGAAATGTTATTCTGAGGGAGCACACAGGGGAAGTAGCTCAAATGGTAGAGCGCTCGCTTAGCATGCGAGAGGTAGCGGGATTGATGCCCGCATTCTCCATTCTAAAATGTACATACATTTTATTTTTAACTGGTCATTGCCAAGCTTGTTGCATAGTAAGAACAGATAAATCACAGATGGCTTTCATATATGGTCCACTGAGGGATCTATAAATGATAAGTTCCTTGAAAAACAAGAGTTGAGGAATATCCAGGAACTGGTTTTCTTAATGAAAAACGATCAGTTTGCATACTACTTTAAAGAGGGAGCCCGGCTAGCTCAGTCGGTAGAGCATGAGACTCTTAATCTCAGGGTCGTGGGTTCGAGCCCCACGTTGGGCGAAAACGAGTAATTTTTGCAGGATTATTGCATTGGATCTCATAATATGGCAATTAATCTTGCATTAGACATGCAATAACTCCCAAAAATTGTATATCTTTGGTTTCCCATTGGTGGGAAATGTAACTTCAAGATTAGGTAGGGCATTAGTCTAGATTAACATACAGCGATATTACTCCTATTCAAGTACTAAACAGGCCAACCTGAACTGTAAAACATCCCCTAAGTGGAGGTAAGGCATCAGTTAGGAGTGAACTGAACACTCATGTAATGGGCAATTTGACGTCAAATAAAGTGTGGAAGGCATTAACATTACTTTTGAAATGTTATTCTGAGGGAGCACACAGGGGAATTAGCTCAAATGGTAGAGCGCTCGCTTAGCATGCGAGAGGTAGCGGGATCGATGCCCGCATTCTCCATTCTAAAATGTACATACATTTTAGTTTTTAACTTGTCATTGCCAAGCTTGTTGCATAGTAAGAACAGATAAATCACAGATGGCTTTCATATATGGTCACATCATAACAACTAAAGGGGTTTTATCAAAAGGGTTTAGGTATTCGTTAGCTTGTGAGAGCAATTTGAGTTCTTATGCAATCTCACAATGACATTTCCACAACTTCCATTTCAATTTTATCTCCTTTTACTTGACACTCTGTCCACTGAGGGATCTATAAATGATAAGTTCCTTGAAAAACAAGAGTTGAGGAATATCCAGGAACTGGTTTTCTTAATGAAAAATGATCAGTTTGCATTCTACTTTAAAGAGGGAGCCCGGCTAGCTCAGTCGGTAGAGCATGAGACTCTTAATCTCAGGGTCGTGGGTTCGAGCCCCACGTTGTGCGAAAACGAGTAATTTTTGCAGGATTATTGCATTGGATCTCATAATATGGCAATTAATCTTGCATTAGACATGCAATAACTCCCAAAAATTGTGTATCTTTGGTTTCCCATTGGTGGGAAATGTAACTTCAAGATTAGGTAGGGCATTAGTCAGCGATATTACTCCTATTCAAGTACTAAACAGGCCAACCTGAACTGTAAAACATCCCCTAAGTGGAGGTAAGGCATCAGTTAGGAGTGAACTGAACACTCATGTAATGGGCAATTTGACGTCAAATAAAGTGTCGTAGGCATTAACATTACTTTTGAAATGTTATTCTGAGGGAGCATACAGGGGAATTAGCTCAAATGGTAGAGCGCTCGCTTAGCATGCGAGAGGTAGCGGGATTGATGCCCGCATTCTCCATTCTAAAATGTACATACTTTTTATTTTTAACTTGTCATTGCCAAGCTTGTTGCATAGTAAGAACAGATAAATCACAGATGGCTTTCATATATGGTCCACTGAGGGATCTATAAATGATAAGTTCCTTGAAAAACAAGAGTTGAGGAATATCCAGGATCTGGTTTTCTTAATGAAAAACGATCAGTTTGCATACTACTTTAAAGAGGGAGCCCGGCTAGCTCAGTCGGTAGAGCATGAGACTCTTAATCTCAGGTTCGTGGGTTAGTGCCCCACGTTGGGCGAAAACGATTAATTTTTGCAGGATTATTGCATTGGATCTCATAATATGGCAATTAATCTTGCATTAGACATGCAATAACTCCCAAAAATTGTATATCTTTGGTTTCCCATTGGTGGGAAATGTAACTTCAAGATTAGGTAGGGCATTAGTCTAGATTAACATACAGCGATATTACTCCTATTCAAGTACTTAACAGGCCAACCTGAACTGTAAAACATCCCCTAAGTGAAGGTAAGGCATCAGTTAGGAGTGAACTGAACACTCATGTAATGGGCAATTTGACGTCAAATAAAGTGTCGTAGGCATTAACATTACTTTTGAAATGTTATTCTGAGGGAGCACACAGGGGAATTAGCTCAAATGGTAGAGCGCTTGCTTAGCATGCGAGAGGTAGCGGGATCGATGCCCGCATTCTCCATTCTAAAATGTACATACATTTTATTTTTAACTTGTCATTGCCAGGCTTGTTGCATAGTAAGAACAGATAAATCACAGATGGCTTTCATATATGGTCACATCATAACAACTAAAGGGGTTTTATCAAAAGGGTTTAGGTATTCGTTAGCTTGTGAGAGCAATTTGAGTTCTTATGCAATCTCACAATGACATTTCCACAACTTCCATTTCAATTTTGTCTCATTTTACTTGACACTCTGTCCACTGAGGGATCTATAAATGATAAGTTCCTTGAAAAACAAGAGTTGAGGAATATCCAGGAACTGGTTTTCTTAATGAAAAACGATCAGTTTGCATTCTACTTTAAAGAGGGAGCCCGGCAAGCTCAGTCGGTAGAGCATGAGACTCTTAATCTCAGGGTCGTGGGTTTGAGCCCCACGTTGGGCGAAAACGAGTAATTTTTGCAGGATTATTGCATTGGATCTCATAATATGGCAATTAATCTTGCATTAGACATGCAATAACTCCCAAAAATTGTGTATCTTTGGTTTCCCATTGGTGGGAAATGTAACTTCAAGATTAGGTAGGGCATTAGTCAGCGATATTACTCCTATTCAAGTACTAAACAGGCCAACCTGAACTGTAAAACATCCCCTAAGTGGAGGTAAGGCATCAGTTAGGAGTGAACTGAACACTCATGTAATGGGCAATTTGACGTCAAATAAAGTGTCGTAGGCATTAACATTACTTTTGAAATGTTATGCTGAGGGAGCACACAGGGGAATTATCTCAAATGGTAGAGCGCTCGCTTAGCATGCGAGAGGTAGCGGGATTGATGCCCGCATTCTCCATTCTAAAATGTAAATACATTTTATTTTTAACTTGTCATTGCCAAGCTTGTTGCATAGTAAGAACAGATAAATCAAAGATGGCTTTCATATATGGTCCACTGAGGGATCTATAAATGATAAGTTCCTTGAAAAACAAGAGTTGAGGAATATCCAGGAACTGGTTTTCTTAATGAAAAACGATCAGTTTGCATACTACTTTAAAGAGGGAGCCCGGCTAGCTCAGTCGGTAGAGCATGAGACTCTTAATCTCAGGGTCGTGGGTTCGAGCCCCACGTTGGGCGAAAATGAGTAATTTTTGCAGGATTATTGCATTGGATCTCATAATATGGCAATTAATCTTGCATTAGACATGCAATAACTCCCAAAAATTGTATATCTTTGGTTTCCCATTGGTGGGAAATGTAACTTCAAGATTAGGTAGGGCATTAGTCTAGATTAACATACAGCGATATTACTCCTATTCAAGTACTAAACAGGCCAACCTGAACTGTAAAACATCCCCTAAGTGGAGGTAAGGCATCAGTTAGGAGTGAACTGAACACTCACGTAATGGGTAATTTGACGTCAAATAAAGTGTGGAAGGCATTAACATTACTTTTGAAATGTTATTCTGAGGGAGCACACAAGGGGAATTAGCTCAAATGGTAGAGCGCTCGCTTAGCATGCGAGAGGTAGCGGGATCGATGCCCGCATTCTCCATTCTAAAATGTACATACATTTTATTTTTAACTTGTCATTGCCAAGCTTGTTGCATAGTAAGAACAGATAAATCACAGATGGCTTTCATATATGGTCACATCATAACAACTAAAGGGGTTTTATCAAAAGGGTTTAGGTATTCGTTAGCTTGTGAGAGCAATTTGAGTTCTTATGCAATCTCACAATGACATTTCCACAACTTCCATTTCAATTTTGTCTCCTTTTACTTGACACTCTGTCCACTGAGGGATCTATAAATGATAAGTTCCTTGAAAAACAAGAGTTGAGGAATATCCAGGAACTGGTTTTCTTAATGAAAAACGATCAGTTTGCATTCTACTTTAAAGAGGGAGCCCGGCTAGCTCAGTCGGTAGAGCATGAGACTCTTAATCTCAGGGTCGTGGGTTCGAGCCCCACGTTGGGTGAAAACGAGTAATTTTTGCAGGATTATTGCATTGGATCTCATAATATGGCAATTAATCTTGCATTAGACATGCAATAACTCCCAAAAATTGTATATCTTTGGTTTCCCATTGGTGGGAAATGTAACTTCAAGATTAGGTAGGGCATTAGTCAGCGATATTACTCCTATTCAAGTACTAAACAGGCCAACCTGAACTGTAAAACATCCCCTAAGTGGAGGTAAGGCATCAGTTAGGAGTGAACTGAACACTCATGTAATGGGCAATTTGACGTCAAATAAAGTGTCGTAGGCATTAACATTACTTTTGAAATGTTATTCTGAGGGAGCACACAGGGGAAGTAGCTCAAATGGTAGAGCGCTCGCTTAGCATGCGAGAGGTAGCGGGATTGATGCCCGCATTCTCCATTCTAAAATGTACATACATTTTATTTTTAACTGGTCATTGCCAAGCTTGTTGCATAGTAAGAACAGATAAATCACAGATGGCTTTCATATATGGTCCACTGAGGGATCTATAAATGATAAGTTCCTTGAAAAACAAGAGTTGAGGAATATCCAGGAACTGGTTTTCTTAATGAAAAACGATCAGTTTGCATACTACTTTAAAGAGGGAGCCCGGCTAGCTCAGTCGGTAGAGCATGAGACTCTTAATCTCAGGGTCGTGGGTTCGAGCCCCACGTTGGGCGAAAACGAGTAATTTTTGCAGGATTATTGCATTGGATCTCATAATATGGCAATTAATCTTGCATTAGACATGCAATAACTCCCAAAAATTGTATATCTTTGGTTTCCCATTGGTGGGAAATGTAACTTCAAGATTAGGTAGGGCATTAGTCTAGATTAACATACAGCGATATTACTCCTATTCAAGTACTAAACAGGCCAACCTGAACTGTAAAACATCCCCTAAGTGGAGGTAAGGCATCAGTTAGGAGTGAACTGAACACTCATGTAATGGGCAATTTGACGTCAAATAAAGTGTGGAAGGCATTAACATTACTTTTGAAATGTTATTCTGAGGGAGCACACAGGGGAATTAGCTCAAATGGTAGAGCGCTCGCTTAGCATGCGAGAGGTAGCGGGATCGATGCCCGCATTCTCCATTCTAAAATGTACATACATTTTATTTTTAACTTGTCATTGCCAAGCTTGTTGCATAGTAAGAACAGATAAATCACAGATGGCTTTCATATATGGTCACATCATAACAACTAAAGGGGTTTTATCAAAAGGGTTTAGGTATTCGTTAGCTTGTGAGAGCAATTTGAGTTCTTATGCAATCTCACAATGACATTTCCACAACTTCCATTTCAATTTTGTCTCATTTTACTTGACACTCTGTCCACTGAGGGATCTATAAATGATAAGTTCCTTGAAAAACAAGAGTTGAGGAATTTCCAGGAACTGGTTTTCTTAATGAAAAACGATCAGTTTGCATACTACTTTAAAGAGGGAGCCCGGCTAGCTCAGTCGGTAGAGCATGAGACTCTTAATCTCAGGGTCGTGGGTTCGAGCCCCACGTTGGGCGAAAACGAGTAATTTTTGCAGGATTATTGCATTGGATCTCATAATATGGCAATTAATCTTGCATTAGACATGCAATAACTCCCAAAAATTGTATATCTTTGGTTTCCCATTGGTGGGAAATGTAACTTCAAGATTAGGTAGGGCATTAGTCTAGATTAACATACAGCGATATTACTCCTATTCAAGTACTAAACAGTCCAACCTGAACTGTAAAACATCCCCTAAGTGGAGGTAAGGCATCAGTTAGGAGTGAACTGAACACTCATGTAATGGGCAATTTGACGTCAAATAAAGTGTGGAAGGCATTAACATTACTTTTGAAATGTTATTCTGAGGGAGCACACAGGGGAATTAGCTCAAATGGTAGAGCGCTCGCTTAGCATGCGAGAGGTAGCGGGATCGATGCCCGCATTCTCCATTCTAAAATGTACATACATTTTATTTTTAACTTGTCATTGCCAAGCTTGTTGCATAGTAAGAACAGATAAATCACAGATGGCTTTCATATATGGTCACATCATAACAACTAAAGGGGTTTTATCAAAAGGGTTTAGGTATTCGTTAGCTTGTGAGAGCAATTTGAGTTCTTATGCAATCTCACAATGACATTTCCACAACTTCCATTTCAATTTTGTCTCATTTTACTTGACACTCTGTCCACTGAGGGATCTATAAATGATAAGTTCCTTGAAAAACAAGAGTTGAGGAATATCCAGGAACTGGTTTTCTTAATGAAAAACGATCAGTTTGCATACTACTTTAAAGAGGGAGCCCGGCTAGCTCAGTCGGTAGAGCATGAGACTCTTAATCTCAGGGTCGTGGGTTCGAGCCCCACGTTGGGCGAAAACGAGTAATTTTTGCAGGATTATTGCATTGGATCTCATAATATGGCAATTAATCTTGCATTAGACATGCAATAACTCCCAAAAATTGTATATCTTTGGTTTCCCATTGGTGGGAAATGTAACTTCAAGATTAGGTAGGGCATTAGTCAGCGATATTACTCCTATTCAAGTACTAAACAGGCCAACCTGAACTGTAAAACATCCCCTAAGTGGAGGTAAGGCATCAGTTAGGAGTGAACTGAACACTCATGTAATGGGCAATTTGACGTCAAATAAAGTGTCGTAGGCATTAACATTACTTTTGAAATGTTATGCTGAGGGAGCACACAGGGGAATTATCTCAAATGGTAGAGCGCTCGCTTAGCATGCGAGAGGTAGCGGGATTGATGCCCGCATTCTCCATTCTAAAATGTAAATACATTTTATTTTTAACTTGTCATTGCCAAGCTTGTTGCATAGTAAGAACAGATAAATCAAAGATGGCTTTCATATATGGTCCACTGAGGGATCTATAAATGATAAGTTCCTTGAAAAACAAGAGTTGAGGAATATCCAGGAACTGGTTTTCTTAATGAAAAACGATCAGTTTGCATACTACTTTAAAGAGGGAGCCCGGCTAGCTCAGTCGGTAGAGCATGAGACTCTTAATCTCAGGGTCGTGGGTTCGAGCCCCACGTTGGGCGAAAATGAGTAATTTTTGCAGGATTATTGCATTGGATCTCATAATATGGCAATTAATCTTGCATTAGACATGCAATAACTCCCAAAAATTGTATATCTTTGGTTTCCCATTGGTGGGAAATGTAACTTCAAGATTAGGTAGGGCATTAGTCTAGATTAACATACAGCGATATTACTCCTATTCAAGTACTAAACAGGCCAACCTGAACTGTAAAACATCCCCTAAGTGGAGGTAAGGCATCAGTTAGGAGTGAACTGAACACTCACGTAATGGGTAATTTGACGTCAAATAAAGTGTGGAAGGCATTAACATTACTTTTGAAATGTTATTCTGAGGGAGCACACAAGGGGAATTAGCTCAAATGGTAGAGCGCTCGCTTAGCATGCGAGAGGTAGCGGGATCGATGCCCGCATTCTCCATTCTAAAATGTACATACATTTTATTTTTAACTTGTCATTGCCAAGCTTGTTGCATAGTAAGAACAGATAAATCACAGATGGCTTTCATATATGGTCACATCATAACAACTAAAGGGGTTTTATCAAAAGGGTTTAGGTATTCGTTAGCTTGTGAGAGCAATTTGAGTTCTTATGCAATCTCACAATGACATTTCCACAACTTCCATTTCAATTTTGTCTCCTTTTACTTGACACTCTGTCCACTGAGGGATCTATAAATGATAAGTTCCTTGAAAAACAAGAGTTGAGGAATATCCAGGAACTGGTTTTCTTAATGAAAAACGATCAGTTTGCATTCTACTTTAAAGAGGGAGCCCGGCTAGCTCAGTCGGTAGAGCATGAGACTCTTAATCTCAGGGTCGTGGGTTCGAGCCCCACGTTGGGTGAAAACGAGTAATTTTTGCAGGATTATTGCATTGGATCTCATAATATGGCAATTAATCTTGCATTAGACATGCAATAACTCCCAAAAATTGTATATCTTTGGTTTCCCATTGGTGGGAAATGTAACTTCAAGATTAGGTAGGGCATTAGTCAGCGATATTACTCCTATTCAAGTACTAAACAGGCCAACCTGAACTGTAAAACATCCCCTAAGTGGAGGTAAGGCATCAGTTAGGAGTGAACTGAACACTCATGTAATGGGCAATTTGACGTCAAATAAAGTGTCGTAGGCATTAACATTACTTTTGAAATGTTATTCTGAGGGAGCACACAGGGGAAGTAGCTCAAATGGTAGAGCGCTCGCTTAGCATGCGAGAGGTAGCGGGATTGATGCCCGCATTCTCCATTCTAAAATGTACATACATTTTATTTTTAACTGGTCATTGCCAAGCTTGTTGCATAGTAAGAACAGATAAATCACAGATGGCTTTCATATATGGTCCACTGAGGGATCTATAAATGATAAGTTCCTTGAAAAACAAGAGTTGAGGAATATCCAGGAACTGGTTTTCTTAATGAAAAACGATCAGTTTGCATACTACTTTAAAGAGGGAGCCCGGCTAGCTCAGTCGGTAGAGCATGAGACTCTTAATCTCAGGGTCGTGGGTTCGAGCCCCACGTTGGGCGAAAACGAGTAATTTTTGCAGGATTATTGCATTGGATCTCATAATATGGCAATTAATCTTGCATTAGACATGCAATAACTCCCAAAAATTGTATATCTTTGGTTTCCCATTGGTGGGAAATGTAACTTCAAGATTAGGTAGGGCATTAGTCTAGATTAACATACAGCGATATTACTCCTATTCAAGTACTAAACAGGCCAACCTGAACTGTAAAACATCCCCTAAGTGGAGGTAAGGCATCAGTTAGGAGTGAACTGAACACTCATGTAATGGGCAATTTGACGTCAAATAAAGTGTGGAAGGCATTAACATTACTTTTGAAATGTTATTCTGAGGGAGCACACAGGGGAATTAGCTCAAATGGTAGAGCGCTCGCTTAGCATGCGAGAGGTAGCGGGATCGATGCCCGCATTCTCCATTCTAAAATGTACATACATTTTATTTTTAACTTGTCATTGCCAAGCTTGTTGCATAGTAAGAACAGATAAATCACAGATGGCTTTCATATATGGTCACATCATAACAACTAAAGGGGTTTTATCAAAAGGGTTTAGGTATTCGTTAGCTTGTGAGAGCAATTTGAGTTCTTATGCAATCTCACAATGACATTTCCACAACTTCCATTTCAATTTTGTCTCCTTTTACTTGACACTCTGTCCACTGAGGGATCTATAAATGATAAGTTCCTTGAAAAACAAGAGTTGAGGAATATCCAGGAACTGGTTTTCTTAATGAAAAATGATCAGTTTGCATTCTACTTTAAAGAGGGAGCCCGGCTAGCTCAGTCGGTAGAGCATGAGACTCTTAATCTCAGGGTCGTGGGTTCGAGCCCCACGTTGTGCGAAAACGAGTAATTTTTGCAGGATTATTGCATTGGATCTCATAATATGGCAATTAATCTTGCATTAGACATGCAATAACTCCCAAAAATTGTGTATCTTTGGTTTCCCATTGGTGGGAAATGTAACTTCAAGATTAGGTAGGGCATTAGTCAGCGATATTACTCCTATTCAAGTACTAAACAGGCCAACCTGAACTGTAAAACATCCCCTAAGTGGAGGTAAGGCATCAGTTAGGAGTGAACTGAACACTCATGTAATGGGCAATTTGACGTCAAATAAAGTGTCGTAGGCATTAACATTACTTTTGAAATGTTATTCTGAGGGAGCACACAGGGGAATTAGCTCAAATGGTAGAGCGCTCGCTTAGCATGCGAGAGGTAGCGGGATTGATGCCCGCATTCTCCATTCTAAAATGTACATACATTTTATTTTTAACTTGTCATTGCCAAGCTTGTTGCATAGTAAGAACAGATAAATCACAGATGGCTTTCATATATGGTCCACTGAGGGATCTATAAATGATAAGTTCCTTGAAAAACAAGAGTTGAGGAATATCCAGGATCTGGTTTTCTTAATGAAAAACGATCAGTTTGCATACTACTTTAAAGAGGGAGCCCGGCTAGCTCAGTCGGTAGAGCATGAGACTCTTAATCTCAGGTTCGTGGGTTAGTGCCCCACGTTGGGCGAAAACGATTAATTTTTGCAGGATTATTGCATTGGATCTCATAATATGGCAATTAATCTTGCATTAGACATGCAATAACTCCCAAAAATTGTATATCTTTGGTTTCCCATTGGTGGGAAATGTAACTTCAAGATTAGGTAGGGCATTAGTCTAGATTAACATACAGCGATATTACTCCTATTCAAGTACTTAACAGGCCAACCTGAACTGTAAAACATCCCCTAAGTGAAGGTAAGGCATCAGTTAGGAGTGAACTGAACACTCATGTAATGGGCAATTTGACGTCAAATAAAGTGTCGTAGGCATTAACATTACTTTTGAAATGTTATTCTGAGGGAGCACACAGGGGAATTAGCTCAAATGGTAGAGCGCTTGCTTAGCATGCGAGAGGTAGCGGGATCGATGCCCGCATTCTCCATTCTAAAATGTACATACATTTTATTTTTAACTTGTCATTGCCAGGCTTGTTGCATAGTAAGAACAGATAAATCACAGATGGCTTTCATATATGGTCACATCATAACAACTAAAGGGGTTTTATCAAAAGGGTTTAGGTATTCGTTAGCTTGTGAGAGCAATTTGAGTTCTTATGCAATCTCACAATGACATTTCCACAACTTCCATTTCAATTTTGTCTCATTTTACTTGACACTCTGTCCACTGAGGGATCTATAAATGATAAGTTCCTTGAAAAACAAGAGTTGAGGAATATCCAGGAACTGGTTTTCTTAATGAAAAACGATCAGTTTGCATTCTACTTTAAAGAGGGAGCCCGGCAAGCTCAGTCGGTAGAGCATGAGACTCTTAATCTCAGGGTCATGGGTTTGAGCCCCACGTTGGGCGAAAACGAGTAATTTTTGCAGGATTATTGCATTGGATCTCATAATATGGCAATTAATCTTGCATTAGACATGCAATAACTCCCAAAAATTGTATATCTTTGGTTTCCCATTGGTGGGAAATGTAACTTCAAGATTAGGTAGGGCATTAGTCAGCGATATTACTCCTATTCAAGTACTAAACAGGCCAACCTGAACTGTAAAACATCCCCTAAGTGGAGGTAAGGCATCAGTTAGGAGTGAACTGAACACTCATGTAATGGGCAATTTGACGTCAAATAAAGTGTCGTAGGCATTAACATTACTTTTGAAATGTTATTCTGAGGGAGCACACAGGGGAATTATCTCAAATGGTAGAGCGCTCGCTTAGCATGCGAGAGGTAGCGGGATTGATGCCCGCATTCTCCATTCTAAAATGTAAATACATTTTATTTTTAACTTGTCATTGCCAAGCTTGTTGCATAGTAAGAACAGATAAATCACAGATGGCTTTCATATATGGTCCACTGAGGGATCTATAAATGATAAGTTCCTTGAAAAACAAGAGTTGAGGAATATCCAGGAACTGGTTTTCTTAATGAAAAACGATCAGTTTGCATACTACTTTAAAGAGGGAGCCCGGCTAGCTCAGTCGGTAGAGCATGAGACTCTTAATCTCAGGGTCGTGGGTTCGAGCCCCACGTTGGGCGAAAACGAGTAATTTTTGCAGGATTATTGCATTGGATCTCATAATATGGCAATTAATCTTGCATTAGACATGCAATAACTCCCAAAAATTGTATATCTTTGGTTTCCCATTGGTGGGAAATGTAACTTCAAGATTAGGTAGGGCATTAGTCTAGATTAACATACAGCGATATTACTCCTATTCAAGTACTAAACAGGCCAACCTGAACTGTAAAACATCCCCTAAGTGGAGGTAAGGCATCAGTTAGGAGTGAACTGAACACTCACGTAATGGGTAATTTGACGTCAAATAAAGTGTGGAAGGCATTAACATTACTTTTGAAATGTTATTCTGAGGGAGCACACAGGGGAATTAGCTCAAATGGTAGAGCGCTCGCTTAGCATGCGAGAGGTAGCGGGATCGATGCCCGCATTCTCCATTCTAAAATGTACATACATTTTATTTTTAACTTGTCATTGCCAAGCTTGTTGCATAGTAAGAACAGATAAATCACAGATGGCTTTCATATATGGTCACATCATAACAACTAAAGGGGTTTTATCAAAAGGGTTTAGGTATTCGTTAGCTTGTGAGAGCAATTTGAGTTCTTATGCAATCTCACAATGACATTTCCACAACTTCCATTTCAATTTTGTCTCCTTTTACTTGACACTCTGTCCACTGAGGGATCTATAAATGATAAGTTCCTTGAAAAACAAGAGTTGAGGAATATCCAGGAACTGGTTTTCTTAATGAAAAACGATCAGTTTGCATTCTACTTTAAAGAGGGAGCCCGGCTAGCTCAGTCGGTAGAGCATGAGACTCTTAATCTCAGGGTCGTGGGTTCGAGCCCCACGTTGGGTGAAAACGAGTAATTTTTGCAGGATTATTGCATTGGATCTCATAATATGGCAATTAATCTTGCATTAGACATGCAATAACTCCCAAAAATTGTATATCTTTGGTTTCCCATTGGTGGGAAATGTAACTTCAAGATTAGGTAGGGCATTAGTCAGCGATATTACTCCTATTCAAGTACTAAACAGGCCAACCTGAACTGTAAAACATCCCCTAAGTGGAGGTAAGGCATCAGTTAGGAGTGAACTGAACACTCATGTAATGGGCAATTTGACGTCAAATAAAGTGTCGTAGGCATTAACATTACTTTTGAAATGTTATTCTGAGGGAGCACACAGGGGAAGTAGCTCAAATGGTAGAGCGCTCGCTTAGCATGCGAGAGGTAGCGGGATTGATGCCCGCATTCTCCATTCTAAAATGTACATACATTTTATTTTTAACTGGTCATTGCCAAGCTTGTTGCATAGTAAGAACAGATAAATCACAGATGGCTTTCATATATGGTCCACTGAGGGATCTATAAATGATAAGTTCCTTGAAAAACAAGAGTTGAGGAATATCCAGGAACTGGTTTTCTTAATGAAAAACGATCAGTTTGCATACTACTTTAAAGAGGGAGCCCGGCTAGCTCAGTCGGTAGAGCATGAGACTCTTAATCTCAGGGTCGTGGGTTCGAGCCCCACGTTGGGCGAAAACGAGTAATTTTTGCAGGATTATTGCATTGGATCTCATAATATGGCAATTAATCTTGCATTAGACATGCAATAACTCCCAAAAATTGTATATCTTTGGTTTCCCATTGGTGGGAAATGTAACTTCAAGATTAGGTAGGGCATTAGTCTAGATTAACATACAGCGATATTACTCCTATTCAAGTACTAAACAGGCCAACCTGAACTGTAAAACATCCCCTAAGTGGAGGTAAGGCATCAGTTAGGAGTGAACTGAACACTCATGTAATGGGCAATTTGACGTCAAATAAAGTGTGGAAGGCATTAACATTACTTTTGAAATGTTATTCTGAGGGAGCACACAGGGGAATTAGCTCAAATGGTAGAGCGCTCGCTTAGCATGCGAGAGGTAGCGGGATCGATGCCCGCATTCTCCATTCTAAAATGTACATACATTTTAGTTTTTAACTTGTCATTGCCAAGCTTGTTGCATAGTAAGAACAGATAAATCACAGATGGCTTTCATATATGGTCACATCATAACAACTAAAGGGGTTTTATCAAAAGGGTTTAGGTATTCGTTAGCTTGTGAGAGCAATTTGAGTTCTTATGCAATCTCACAATGACATTTCCACAACTTCCATTTCAATTTTATCTCCTTTTACTTGACACTCTGTCCACTGAGGGATCTATAAATGATAAGTTCCTTGAAAAACAAGAGTTGAGGAATATCCAGGAACTGGTTTTCTTAATGAAAAATGATCAGTTTGCATTCTACTTTAAAGAGGGAGCCCGGCTAGCTCAGTCGGTAGAGCATGAGACTCTTAATCTCAGGGTCGTGGGTTCGAGCCCCACGTTGTGCGAAAACGAGTAATTTTTGCAGGATTATTGCATTGGATCTCATAATATGGCAATTAATCTTGCATTAGACATGCAATAACTCCCAAAAATTGTGTATCTTTGGTTTCCCATTGGTGGGAAATGTAACTTCAAGATTAGGTAGGGCATTAGTCAGCGATATTACTCCTATTCAAGTACTAAACAGGCCAACCTGAACTGTAAAACATCCCCTAAGTGGAGGTAAGGCATCAGTTAGGAGTGAACTGAACACTCATGTAATGGGCAATTTGACGTCAAATAAAGTGTCGTAGGCATTAACATTACTTTTGAAATGTTATTCTGAGGGAGCATACAGGGGAATTAGCTCAAATGGTAGAGCGCTCGCTTAGCATGCGAGAGGTAGCGGGATTGATGCCCGCATTCTCCATTCTAAAATGTACATACTTTTTATTTTTAACTTGTCATTGCCAAGCTTGTTGCATAGTAAGAACAGATAAATCACAGATGGCTTTCATATATGGTCCACTGAGGGATCTATAAATGATAAGTTCCTTGAAAAACAAGAGTTGAGGAATATCCAGGATCTGGTTTTCTTAATGAAAAACGATCAGTTTGCATACTACTTTAAAGAGGGAGCCCGGCTAGCTCAGTCGGTAGAGCATGAGACTCTTAATCTCAGGTTCGTGGGTTAGTGCCCCACGTTGGGCGAAAACGATTAATTTTTGCAGGATTATTGCATTGGATCTCATAATATGGCAATTAATCTTGCATTAGACATGCAATAACTCCCAAAAATTGTATATCTTTGGTTTCCCATTGGTGGGAAATGTAACTTCAAGATTAGGTAGGGCATTAGTCTAGATTAACATACAGCGATATTACTCCTATTCAAGTACTTAACAGGCCAACCTGAACTGTAAAACATCCCCTAAGTGAAGGTAAGGCATCAGTTAGGAGTGAACTGAACACTCATGTAATGGGCAATTTGACGTCAAATAAAGTGTCGTAGGCATTAACATTACTTTTGAAATGTTATTCTGAGGGAGCACACAGGGGAATTAGCTCAAATGGTAGAGCGCTTGCTTAGCATGCGAGAGGTAGCGGGATCGATGCCCGCATTCTCCATTCTAAAATGTACATACATTTTATTTTTAACTTGTCATTGCCAGGCTTGTTGCATAGTAAGAACAGATAAATCACAGATGGCTTTCATATATGGTCACATCATAACAACTAAAGGGGTTTTATCAAAAGGGTTTAGGTATTCGTTAGCTTGTGAGAGCAATTTGAGTTCTTATGCAATCTCACAATGACATTTCCACAACTTCCATTTCAATTTTGTCTCATTTTACTTGACACTCTGTCCACTGAGGGATCTATAAATGATAAGTTCCTTGAAAAACAAGAGTTGAGGAATATCCAGGAACTGGTTTTCTTAATGAAAAACGATCAGTTTGCATTCTACTTTAAAGAGGGAGCCCGGCAAGCTCAGTCGGTAGAGCATGAGACTCTTAATCTCAGGGTCGTGGGTTTGAGCCCCACGTTGGGCGAAAACGAGTAATTTTTGCAGGATTATTGCATTGGATCTCATAATATGGCAATTAATCTTGCATTAGACATGCAATAACTCCCAAAAATTGTATATCTTTGGTTTCCCATTGGTGGGAAATGTAACTTCAAGATTAGGTAGGGCATTAGTCAGCGATATTACTCCTATTCAAGTACTAAACAGGCCAACCTGAACTGTAAAACATCCCCTAAGTGGAGGTAAGGCATCAGTTAGGAGTGAACTGGACACTCATGTAATGGGCAATTTGACGTCAAATAAAGTGTCGTAGGCATTAACATTACTTTTGAAATGTTATTCTGAGGGAGCACACAGGGGAAGTAGCTCAAATGGTAGAGCGCTCGCTTAGCATGCGAGAGGTAGCGGGATTGATGCCCGCATTCTCCATTCTAAAATGTACATACATTTTATTTTTAACTTGTCATTGCCAAGCTTGTTGCATAGTAAGAACAGATAAATCACAGATGGCTTTCATATATGGTCCACTGAGGGATCTATAAATGATAAGTTCCTTGAAAAACAAGAGTTGAGGAATATCCAGGAACTGGTTTTCTTAATGAAAAACGATCAGTTTGCATACTACTTTAAAGAGGGAGCCCGGCTAGCTCAGTCGGTAGAGCATGAGACTCTTAATCTCAGGTTCGTGGGTTAGTGCCCCACGTTGGGCGAAAACGATTAATTTTTGCAGGATTATTGCATTGGATCTCATAATATGGCAATTAATCTTGCATTAGACATGCAATAACTCCCAAAAATTGTATATCTTTGGTTTCCCATTGGTGGGAAATGTAACTTCAAGATTAGGTAGGGCATTAGTCTAGATTAACATACAGCGATATTACTCCTATTCAAGTACTTAACAGGCCAACCTGAACTGTAAAACATCCCCTAAGTGAAGGTAAGGCATCAGTTAGGAGTGAACTGAACACTCATGTAATGGGCAATTTGACGTCAAATAAAGTGTCGTAGGCATTAACATTACTTTTGAAATGTTATTCTGAGGGAGCACACAGGGGAATTAGCTCAAATGGTAGAGCGCTTGCTTAGCATGCGAGAGGTAGCGGGATCGATGCCCGCATTCTCCATTCTAAAATGTACATACATTTTATTTTTAACTTGTCATTGCCAGGCTTGTTGCATAGTAAGAACAGATAAATCACAGATGGCTTTCATATATGGTCACATCATAACAACTAAAGGGGTTTTATCAAAAGGGTTTAGGTATTCGTTAGCTTGTGAGAGCAATTTGAGTTCTTATGCAATCTCACAATGACATTTCCACAACTTCCATTTCAATTTTGTCTCATTTTACTTGACACTCTGTCCACTGAGGGATCTATAAATGATAAGTTCCTTGAAAAACAAGAGTTGAGGAATATCCAGGAACTGGTTTTCTTAATGAAAAACGATCAGTTTGCATTCTACTTTAAAGAGGGAGCCCGGCAAGCTCAGTCGGTAGAGCATGAGACTCTTAATCTCAGGGTCGTGGGTTTGAGCCCCACGTTGGGCGAAAACGAGTAATTTTTGCAGGATTATTGCATTGGATCTCATAATATGGCAATTAATCTTGCATTAGACATGCAATAACTCCCAAAAATTGTATATCTTTGGTTTCCCATTGGTGGGAAATGTAACTTCAAGATTAGGTAGGGCATTAGTCAGCGATATTACTCCTATTCAAGTACTAAACAGGCCAACCTGAACTGTAAAACATCCCCTAAGTGGAGGTAAGGCATCAGTTAGGAGTGAACTGGACACTCATGTAATGGGCAATTTGACGTCAAATAAAGTGTCGTAGGCATTAACATTACTTTTGAAATGTTATTCTGAGGGAGCACACAGGGGAAGTAGCTCAAATGGTAGAGCGCTCGCTTAGCATGCGAGAGGTAGCGGGATTGATGCCCGCATTCTCCATTCTAAAATGTACATACATTTTATTTTTAACTTGTCATTGCCAAGCTTGTTGCATAGTAAGAACAGATAAATCACAGATGGCTTTCATATATGGTCCACTGAGGGATCTATAAATGATAAGTTCCTTGAAAAACAAGAGTTGAGGAATATCCAGGAACTGGTTTTCTTAATGAAAAACGATCAGTTTGCATACTACTTTAAAGAGGGAGCCCGGCTAGCTCAGTCGGTAGAGCATGAGACTCTTAATCTCAGGGTCGTGGGTTCGAGCCCCACGTTGGGCGAAAACGAGTAATTTTTGCAGGATTATTGCATTGGATCTCATAATATGGCAATTAATCTTGCATTAGACATGCAATAACTCCCAAAAATTGTATATCTTTGGTTTCCCATTGGTGGGAAATGTAACTTCAAGATTAGGTAGGGCATTAGTCTAGATTAACATACAGCGATATTACTCCTATTCAAGTACTAAACAGGCCAACCTGAACTGTAAAACATCCCCTAAGTGGAGGTAAGGCATCAGTTAGGAGTGAACTGAACACTCATGTAATGGGCAATTTGACGTCAAATAAAGTGTGGAAGGCATTAACATTACTTTTGAAATGTTATTCTGAGGGAGCACACAGGGGAATTAGCTCAAATGGTAGAGCGCTCGCTTAGCATGCGAGAGGTAGCGGGATAGATGCCCGCATTCTCCATTCTAAAATGTACATACATTTTATTTTTAACTTGTCATTGCCAAGCTTGTTGCATAGTAAGAACAGATAAATCACAGATGGCTTTCATATATGGTCACATCATAACAACTAAAGGGGTTTTATCAAAAGGGTTTAGGTATTCGTTAGCTTGTGAGAGCAATTTGAGTTCTTATGCAATCTCACAATGACATTTCCACAACTTCCATTTCAATTTTGTCTCCTTTTACTTGACACTCTGTCCACTGAGGGATCTATAAATGATAAGTTCCTTGAAAAACAAGAGTTGAGGAATATCCAGGAACTGGTTTTCTTAATGAAAAATGATCAGTTTGCATTCTACTTTAAAGAGGGAGCCCGGCTAGCTCAGTCGGTAGAGCATGAGACTCTTAATCTCAGGGTCGTGGGTTCGAGCCCCACGTTGGGCGAAAACGAGTATTTTTTGCAGGATTATTGCATTGGATCTCATAATATGGCAATTAATCTTGCATTAGACATGCAATAACTCCCAAAAATTGTATATCTTTGGTTTCCCATTGGTGGGAAATGTAACTTCAAGATTAGGTAGGGCATTAGTCAGCGATATTACTCCTATTCAAGTACTAAACAGGCCAACCTGAACTGTAAAACATCCCCTAAGTGGAGGTAAGGCATCAGTTAGGAGTGAACTGAACACTCATGTAATGGGCAATTTGACGTCAAATAAAGTGTCGTAGGCATTAACATTACTTTTGAAATGTTATTCTGAGGGAGCACACAGGGGAATTAGCTCAAATGGTAGAGCGCTCGCTTAGCATGCGAGAGGTAGTGGGATTGATGCCCGCATTCTCCATTCTAAAATGTAAATACATTTTATTTTTAACTTGTCATTGCCAAGCTTGTTGCATAGTAAGAACAGATAAATCACAGATGGCTTTCATATATGGTCCACTGAGGGATCTATAAATGATAAGTTCCTTGAAAAACAAGAGTTGAGGAATATCCAGGAACTGGTTTTCTTAATGAAAAACGATCAGTTTGCATACTACTTTAAAGAGGGAGCCTGGCTAGCTCAGTCGGTAGAGCATGAGACTCTTAATCTCAGGGTCGTGGGTTTGAGCCCCACGTTGGGCGAAAACGAGTAATTTTTGCAGGATTATTGCATTGGATCTCATAATATGGCAATTAATCTTGCATTAGACATGCAATAACTCCCAAAAATTGTATATCTTTGGTTTCCCATTGGTGGGAAATGTAACTTCAAGATTAGGTAGGGCATTAGTCTAGATTAACATACAGCGATATTACTCCTATTCAAGTACTAAACAGTCCAACCTGAACTGTAAAACATCCCCTAAGTGGAGGTAAGGCATCAGTTAGGAGTGAACTGAACACTCATGTAATGGGCAATTTGACGTCAAATAAAGTGTGGAAGGCATTAACATTACTTTTGAAATGTTATTCTGAGGGAGCACACAGGGGAATTAGCTCAAATGGTAGAGCGCTCGCTTAGCATGCGAGAGGTAGCGGGATCGATGCCCGCATTCTCCATTCTAAAATGTACATACATTTTATTTTTAACTTGTCATTGCCAAGCTTGTTGCATAGTAAGAACAGATAAATCACAGATGGCTTTCATATATGGTCACATCATAACAACTAAAGGGGTTTTATCAAAAGGGTTTAGGTATTCGTTAGCTTGTGAGAGCAATTTGAGTTCTTATGCAATCTCACAATGACATTTCCACAACTTCCATTTCAATTTTGTCTCATTTTACTTGACACTCTGTCCACTGAGGGATCTATAAATGATAAGTTCCTTGAAAAACAAGAGTTGAGGAATATCCAGGAACTGGTTTTCTTAATGAAAAACGATCAGTTTGCATACTACTTTAAAGAGGGAGCCCGGCTAGCTCAGTCGGTAGAGCATGAGACTCTTAATCTCAGGGTCGTGGGTTCGAGCCCCACGTTGGGCGAAAACGAGTAATTTTTGCAGGATTATTGCATTGGATCTCATAATATGGCAATTAATCTTGCATTAGACATGCAATAACTCCCAAAAATTGTATATCTTTGGTTTCCCATTGGTGGGAAATGTAACTTCAAGATTAGGTAGGGCATTAGTCAGCGATATTACTCCTATTCAAGTACTAAACAGGCCAACCTGAACTGTAAAACATCCCCTAAGTGGAGGTAAGGCATCAGTTAGGAGTGAACTGAACACTCATGTAATGGGCAATTTGACGTCAAATAAAGTGTCGTAGGCATTAACATTACTTTTGAAATGTTATTCTGAGGGAGCACACAGGGGAATTATCTCAAATGGTAGAGCGCTCGCTTAGCATGCGAGAGGTAGCGGGATTGATGCCCGCATTCTCCATTCTAAAATGTAAATACATTTTATTTTTAACTTGTCATTGCCAAGCTTGTTGCATAGTAAGAACAGATAAATCACAGATGGCTTTCATATATGGTCCACTGAGGGATCTATAAATGATAAGTTCCTTGAAAAACAAGAGTTGAGGAATATCCAGGAACTGGTTTTCTTAATGAAAAACGATCAGTTTGCATACTACTTTAAAGAGGGAGCCCGGCTAGCTCAGTCGGTAGAGCATGAGACTCTTAATCTCAGGGTCGTGGGTTCGAGCCCCACGTTGGGCGAAAACGAGTAATTTTTGCAGGATTATTGCATTGGATCTCATAATATGGCAATTAATCTTGCATTAGACATGCAATAACTCCCAAAAATTGTATATCTTTGGTTTCCCATTGGTGGGAAATGTAACTTCAAGATTAGGTAGGGCATTAGTCTAGATTAACATACAGCGATATTACTCCTATTCAAGTACTAAACAGGCCAACCTGAACTGTAAAACATCCCCTAAGTGGAGGTAAGGCATCAGTTAGGAGTGAACTGAACACTCATGTAATGGGCAATTTGACGTCAAATAAAGTGTGGAAGGCATTAACATTACTTTTGAAATGTTATTCTGAGGGAGCACACAGGGGAATTAGCTCAAATGGTAGAGCGCTCGCTTAGCATGCGAGAGGTAGTGGGATCGATGCCCGCATTCTCCATTCTAAAATGTACATACATTTTATTTTTAACTTGTCATTGCCAAGCTTGTTGCATAGTAAGAACAGATAAATCACAGATGGCTTTCATATATGGTCACATCATAACAACTAAAGGGGTTTTATCAAAAGGGTTTAGGTATTCGTTAGCTTGTGAGAGCAATTTGAGTTCTTATGCAATCTCACAATGACATTTCCACAACTTCCATTTCAATTTTGTCTCCTTTTACTTGACACTCTGTCCACTGAGGGATCTATAAATGATAAGTTCCTTGAAAAACAAGAGTTGAGGAATATCCAGGAACTGGTTTTCTTAATGAAAAATGATCAGTTTGCATTCTACTTTAAAGAGGGAGCCCGGCTAGCTCAGTCGGTAGAGCATGAGACTCTTAATCTCAGGGTCGTGGGTTCGAGCCCCACGTTGGGTGAAAACAAGTAATTTTTGCAGGATTATTGCATTGGATCTCATAATATGGCAATTAATCTTGCATTAGACATGCAATAACTCCCAAAAATTGTATATCTTTGGTTTCCCATTGGTGGGAAATGTAACTTCAAGATTAGGTAGGGCATTAGTCAGCGATATTACTCCTATTCAAGTACTAAACAGGCCAACCTGAACTGTAAAACATCCCCTAAGTGGAGGTAAGGCATCAGTTAGGAGTGAACTGAACACTCATGTAATGGGCAATTTGACGTCAAATAAAGTGTCGTAGGCATTAACATTACTTTTAAAATGTTATTCTGAGGGAGCACACAGGGGAATTAGCTCAAATGGTAGAGCGCTCGCTTAGCATGCGAGAGGTAGCGGGATTGATGCCCGCATTCTCCATTCTAAAATGTACATAAATTTTATTTTTAACTTGTCATTGCCAAGCTTGTTGCATAGTAAGAACAGATAAATCACAGATGGCTTTCATATATGGTCCACTGAGGGATCTATAAATGATAAGTTCCTTGAAAAACAAGAGTTGAGGAATATCCAGGAACTGGTTTTCTTAATGAAAAACGATCAGTTTGCATACTACTTTAAAGAGGGAGCCCGGCTAGCTCAGTCGGTAGAGCATGAGACTCTTAATCTCAGGTTCGTGGGTTCGTGCCCCACGTTGGGCGAAAACGATTAATTTTTGCAGGATTATTGCATTGGATCTCATAATATGGCAATTAATCTTGCATTAGACATGCAATAACTCCCAAAAATTGTATATCTTTGGTTTCCCATTGGTGGGAAATGTAACTTCAAGATTAGGTAGGGCATTAGTCTAGATTAACATACAGCGATATTACTCCTATTCAAGTACTTAACAGGCCAACCTGAACTGTAAAACATCCCCTAAGTGAAGGTAAGGCATCAGTTAGGAGTGAACTGAACACTCATGTAATGGGCAATTTGACGTCAAATAAAGTGTCGTAGGCATTAACATTACTTTTGAAATGTTATTCTGAGGGAGCACACAGGGGAATTAGCTCAAATGGTAGAGCGCTCGCTTAGCATGCGAGAGGTAGCGGGATCGATGCCCGCATTCTCCATTCTAAAATGTACATACATTTTATTTTTAACTTGTCATTGCCAGGCTTGTTGCATAGTAAGAACAGATAAATCACAGATGGCTTTCATATATGGTCACATCATAACAACTAAAGGGGTTTTATCAAAAGGGTTTAGGTATTCGTTAGCTTGTGAGAGCAATTTGAGTTCTTATGCAATCTCACAATGACATTTCCACAACTTCCATTTCAATTTTGTCTCATTTTACTTGACACTCTGTCCACTGAGGGATCTATAAATGATAAGTTCCTTGAAAAACAAGAGTTGAGGAATAACCAGGAACTGGTTTTCTTAATGAAAAATGATCAGTTTGCATTCTTCTTTAAAGAGGGAGCCCGGCTAGCTCAGTCGGTAGAGCATGAGACTCTTAATCTCAGGGTCGTGGGTTCGAGCCCCACGTTGGGCGAAAACGAGTAATTTTTGCAGGATTATTGCATTGGATCTCATAATATGGCAATTAATCTTGCATTAGACATGCAATAACTCCCAAAAATTGTATATCTTTGGTTTCCCATTGGTGGGAAATGTAACTTCAAGATTAGGTAGGGCATTAGTCAGCGATATTACTCCTATTCAAGTACTAAACAGGCCAACCTGAACTGTAAAACATCCCCTAAGTGGAGGTAAGGCATCAGTTAGGAGTGAACTGAACACTCATGTAATGGGCAATTTGACGTCAAATAAAGTGTCGTAGGCATTAACATTACTTTTGAAATGTTATTCTGAGGGAGCACACAGGGGAAGTAGCTCAAATGGTAGAGCGCTCGCTTAGCATGCGAGAAGTAGCGGGATTGATGCCCGCATTCTCCATTCTAAAATGTACATACATTTTATTTTTAACTTGTCATTGCCAAGCTTGTTGCATAGTAAGAACAGATAAATCACAGATGGCTTTCATATATGGTCCACTGAGGGATCTATAAATGATAAGTTCCTTGAAAAACAAGAGTTGAGGAATATCCAGGAACTGGTTTTCTTAATGAAAAACGATCAGTTTGCATACTACTTTAAAGAGGGAGCCCGGCTAGCTCAGTCGGTAGAGCATGAGACTCTTAATCTCAGGGTCGTGGGTTCGAGCCCCACGTTGGGCGAAAACGAGTAATTTTTGCAGGATTATTGCATTGGATCTCATAATATGGCAATTAATCTTGCATTAGACATGCAATAACTCCCACAAATTGTATATCTTTGGTTTCCCATTGGTGGGAAATGTAACTTCAAGATTAGGTAGGGCATTAGTCTAGATTAACATACAGCGATATTACTCCTATTCAAGTACTAAACAGGCCAACCTGAACTGTAAAACATCCCCTAAGTGGAGGTAAGGCATCAGTTAGGAGTGAACTGAACACTCATGTAATGGGCAATTTGACGTCAAATAAAGTGTGGAAGGCATTAACATTACTTTTGAAATGTTATTCTGAGGGAGCACACAGGGGAATTAGCTCAAATGGTAGAGCGCTCGCTTAGCATGCGAGAGGTAGCGGGATCGATGCCCGCATTCTCCATTCTAAAATGTACATACATTTTATTTTTAACTTGTCATTGCCAAGCTTGTTGCATAGTAAGAACAGATAAATCACAGATGGCTTTCATATATGGTCACATCATAACAACTAAAGGGGTTTTATCAAAAGGGTTTAGGTATTCGTTAGCTTGTGAGAGCAATTTGAGTTCTTATGCAATCTCACAATGACATTTCCACAACTTCCATTTCAATTTTGTCTCCTTTTACTTGACACTCTGTCCACTGAGGGATCTATAAATGATAAGTTCCTTGAAAAACAAGAGTTGAGGAATATCCAGGAACTGGTTTTCTTAATGAAAAATGATCAGTTTGCATTCTACTTTAAAGAGGGAGCCCGGCTAGCTCAGTCGGTAGAGCATGAGACTCTTAATCTCAGGGTCGTGGGTTCGAGCCCCACGTTGTGCGAAAACGAGTAATTTTTGCAGGATTATTGCATTGGATCTCATAATATGGCAATTAATCTTGCATTAGACATGCAATAACTCCCAAAAATTGTATATCTTTGGTTTCCCATTGGTGGGAAATGTAACTTCAAGATTAGGTAGGGCATTAGTCTAGATTAACATACAGCGATATTACTCCTATTCAAGTACTAAACAGGCCAACCTGAACTGTAAAACATCCCCTAAGTGGAGGTAAGGCATCAGTTAGGAGTGAACTGAACACTCATGTAATGGGCAATTTGACGTCAAATAAAGTGTGGAAGGCATTAACATTACTTTTGAAATGTTATTCTGATGGAGCACACAGGGGAATTAGCTCAAATGGTAGAGCGCTCGCTTAGCATGCGAGAGGTAGCGGGATCGATGCCCGCATTCTCCATTCTAAAATGTACATACATTTTATTTTTAACTTGTCATTGCCAAGCTTGTTGCATAGTAAGAACAGATAAATCACAGATGGCTTTCATATATGGTCACATCATAACAACTAAAGGGGTTTTATCAAAAGGGTTTAGGTATTCGTTAGCTTGTGAGAGCAATTTGAGTTCTTATGCAATCTCACAATGACATTTCCACAACTTCCATTTCAATTTTGTCTCCTTTTACTTGACACTCTGTCCACTGAGGGATCTATAAATGATAAGTTCCTTGAAAAACAAGAGTTGAGGAATATCCAGGAACTGGTTTTCTTAATGAAAAATGATCAGTTTGCATTCTACTTTAAAGAGGGAGCCCGGCTAGCTCAGTCGGTAGAGCATGAGACTCTTAATCTCAGGGTCGTGGGTTCGAGCCCCACGTTGTGCGAAAACGAGTAATTTTTGCAGGATTATTGCATTGGATCTCATAATATGGCAATTAATCTTGCATTAGACATGCAATAACTCCCAAAAATTGTATATCTTTGGTTTCCCATTGGTGGGAAATGTAACTTCAAGATTAGGTAGGGCATTAGTCAGCGATATTACTCCTATTCAAGTACTAAACAGGCCAACCTGAACTGTAAAACATCCCCTAAGTGGAGGTAAGGCATCAGTTAGGAGTGAACTGAACACTCATGTAATGGGCAATTTGACGTCAAATAAAGTGTCGTAGGCATTAACATTACTTTTGAAATGTTATTCTGAGGGAGCACACAGGGGAAGTAGCTCAAATGGTAGAGCGCTCGCTTAGCATGCGAGAGGTAGCGGGATTGATGCCCGCATTCTCCATTCTAAAATGTACATACATTTTATTTTTAACTTGTCATTGCCAAGCTTGTTGCATAGTAAGAACAGATAAATCACAGATGGCTTTCATATATGGTCCACTGAGGGATCTATAAATGATAAGTTCCTTGAAAAACAAGAGTTGAGGAATATCCAGGAACTGGTTTTCTTAATGAAAAACGATCAGTTTGCATACTACTTTAAAGAGGGAGCCCGGCTAGCTCAGTCGGTAGAGTATGAGACTCTTAATCTCAGGGTCGTGGGTTCGAGCCCCATGTTGGGCGAAAACGAGTAATTTTTGCAGGATTATTGCATTGGATCTCATAATATGGCAATTAATCTTGCATTAGACATGCAATAACTCCCAAAAATTGTATATCTTTGGTTTCCCATTGGTGGGAAATGTAACTTCAAGATTAGGTAGGGCATTAGTCTAGATTAACATACAGCGATATTACTCCTATTCAAGTACTAAACAGGCCAACCTGAACTGTAAAACATCCCCTAAGTGGAGGTAAGGCATCAGTTAGGAGTGAACTGAACACTCATGTAATGGGCAATTTGACGTCAAATAAAGTGTGGAAGGCATTAACATTACTTTTGAAATGTTATTCTGAGGGAGCACACAGGGGAATTAGCTCAAATGGTAGAGTGCTCGCTTAGCATGCGAGAGGTAGCGGGATCGATGCCCGCATTCTCCATTCTAAAATGTACATACATTTTATTTTTAACTTGTCATTGCCAAGCTTGTTGCATAGTAAGAACAGATAAATCACAGATGGCTTTCATATATGGTCACATCGTAACAACTAAAGGGGTTTTATCAAAAGGGTTTAGGTATTCGTTAGCTTGTGAGAGCAATTTGAGTTCTTATGCAATCTCACAATGACATTTCCACAACTTCCATTTCAATTTTGTCTCCTTTTACTTGACACTCTGTCCACTGAGGGATCTATAAATGATAAGTTCCTTGAAAAACAAGAGTTGAGGAATATCCAGGAACTGGTTTTCTTAATGAAAAATGATCAGTTTGCATTCTACTTTAAAGAGGGAGCCCCGGCTAGCTCAGTCGGTAGAGCATGAGACTCTTAATCTCAGGGTCGTGGGTTCGCGCCCCACGTTGTGCAAAAACGAGTAATTTTTGCAGGATTATTGTATTGGATCTCATAATATGGCAATTAATCTTGCATTAGACATGCAATAACTCCCAAAAATTGTATATCTTTGGTTTCCCATTGGTGGGAAATGTAACTTCAAGATTAGGTAGGGCATTAGTCAGCGATATTACTCCTATTCAAGTACTAAACAGGCCAACCTGAACTGTAAAACATCCCCTAAGTGGAGGTAAGGCATCAGTTAGGAGTGAACTGAACACTCATGTAATGGGCAATTTGACGTCAAATAAAGTGTCGTAGGCATTAACATTACTTTTGAAATGTTATTCTGAGGGAGCACACAGGGGAATTAGCTCAAATGGAAGAGCGCTCGCTTAGCATGCGAGAGGTAGCGGGATTGATGCCCGCATTCTCCATTCTAAAATGTACATACATTTTATTTTTAACTTGTCATTGCCAAGCTTGTTGCATAGTAAGAACAGATAAATCACAGATGGCTTTCATATATGGTCCACTGAGGGATCTATAAATGATAAGTTCCTTGAAAAACAAGAGTTGAGGAATATCCAGGAACTGGTTTTCTTAATGAAAAACGATCAGTTTGCATACTACTTTAAAGAGGGAGCCCGGCTAGCTCAGTCGGTAGAGCATGAGACTCTTAATCTCAGGTTCGTGGGTTCCTGCCCCACGTTGGGCGAAAACGATTAATTTTTGCAGGATTATTGCATTGGATCTCATAATATGGCAATTAATCTTGCATTAGACATGCAATAACTCCCAAAAATTGTATATCTTTGGTTTCCCATTGGTGGGAAATGTAACTTCAAGATTAGGTAGGGCATTAGTCTAGATTAACATACAGCGATATTACTCCTATTCAAGTACTTAACAGGCCAACCTGAACTGTAAAACATCCCCTAAGTGAAGGTAAGGCATCAGTTAGGAGTGAACTGAACACTCATGTAATGGGCAATTTGACGTCAAATAAAGTGTCGTAGGCATTAACATTACTTTTGAAATGTTATTCTGAGGGAGCACACAGGGGAATTAGCTCAAATGGTAGAGCGCTCGCTTAGCATGCGAGAGGTAGCGGGATCGATGCCCGCATTCTCCATTCTAAAATGTACATACATTTTATTTTTAACTTGTCATTGCCAGGCTTGTTGCATAGTAAGAACAGATAAATCACAGATGGCTTTCATATATGGTCACATCATAACAACTAAAGGGGTTTTATCAAAAGGGTTTAGGTATTCGTTAGCTTGTGAGAGCAATTTGAGTTCTTATGCAATCTCACAATGACATTTCCACAACTTCCATTTCAATTTTGTCTCATTTTACTTGACACTCTGTCCACTGAGGGATCTATAAATGATAAGTTCCTTGAAAAACAAGAGTTGAGGAATATCCAGGAACTGGTTTTCTTAATGAAAAACGATCAGTTTGCATTCTACTTTAAAGAGGGAGCCCGGCAAGCTCAGTCGGTAGAGCATGAGACTCTTAATCTCAGGGTCGTGGGTTTGAGCCCCACGTTGGGCGAAAACGAGTATTTTTTGCAGGATTATTGCATTGGATCTCATAATATGGCAATTAATCTTGCATTAGACATGCAATAACTCCCAAAAATTGTATATCTTTGGTTTCCCATTGGTGGGAAATGTAACTTCAAGATTAGGTAGGGCATTAGTCAGCGATATTACTCCTATTCAAGTACTAAACAGGCCAACCTGAACTGTAAAACATCCCCTAAGTGGAGGTAAGGCATCAGTTAGGAGTGAACTGAACACTCATGTAATGGGCAATTTGACGTCAAATAAAGTGTCGTAGGCATTAACATTACTTTTGAAACGTTATTCTGAGGGAGCACACAGGGGAATTAGCTCAAATGGTAGAGCCCTCGCTTAGCATGCGAGAGGTAGCGGGATTGATGCCCGCATTCTCCATTCTAAAATGTACATACATTTTACTTTTTAACTTGTCATTGCCAAGCTTGTTGCATAGTAAGAACAGATAAATCACAGATGGCTTTCATATATGGTCCACTGAGGGATCTATAAATGATAAGTTCCTTGAAAAACAAGAGTTGAGGAATATCCAGGAACTGGTTTTCTTAATGAAAAACGATCAGTTTGCATACTACTTTAAAGAGGCAGCCTGGCTAGCTCAGTCGGTAGAGCATGAGACTCTTAATCTCAGGGTCGTGGGTTCGAGCCCCACGTTGGGCGAAAACGAGTAATTTTTGCAGGATTATTGCATTGGATCTCATAATATGGCAATTAATCTTGCATTAGACATGCAATAACTCCCAAAAATTGTATATCTTTGGTTTCCCATTGGTGGGAAATGTAACTTCAAGATTAGGTAGGGCATTAGTCTAGATTAACATACAGCGATATTACTCCTATTCAAGTACTAAACAGTCCAACCTGAACTGTAAAACATCCCCTAAGTGGAGGTAAGGCATCAGTTAGGAGTGAACTGAACACTCATGTAATGGGCAATTTGACGTCAAATAAAGTGTGGAAGGCATTAACATTACTTTTGAAATGTTATTCTGAGGGAGCACACAGGGGAATTAGCTCAAATGGTAGAGCGCTCGCTTAGCATGCGAGAGGTAGCGGGATCGATGCCCGCATTCTCCATTCTAAAATGTACATACATTTTATTTTTAACTTGTCATTGCCAAGCTTGTTGCATAGTAAGAACAGATAAATCACAGATGGCTTTCATATATGGTCACATCATAACAACTAAAGGGGTTTTATCAAAAGGGTTTAGGTATTCGTTAGCTTGTGAGAGCAATTTGAGTTCTTATGCAATCTCACAATGACATTTCCACAACTTCCATTTCAATTTTGTCTCATTTTACTTGACACTCTGTCCACTGAGGGATCTATAAATGATAAGTTCCTTGAAAAACAAGAGTTGAGGAATTTCCAGGAACTGGTTTTCTTAATGAAAAACGATCAGTTTGCATACTACTTTAAAGAGGGAGCCCGGCTAGCTCAGTCGGTAGAGCATGAGACTCTTAATCTCAGGGTCGTGGGTTCGAGCCCCACGTTGGGCGAAAACGAGTAATTTTTGCAGGATTATTGCATTGGATCTCATAATATGGCAATTAATCTTGCATTAGACATGCAATAACTCCCAAAAATTGTATATCTTTGGTTTCCCATTGGTGGGAAATGTAACTTCAAGATTAGGTAGGGCATTAGTCAGCGATATTACTCCTATTCAAGTACTAAACAGGCCAACCTGAACTGTAAAACATCCCCTAAGTGGAGGTAAGGCATCAGTTAGGAGTGAACTGAACACTCATGTAATGGGCAATTTGACGTCAAATAAAGTGTCGTAGGCATTAACATTACTTTTGAAATGTTATTCTGAGGGAGCACACAGGGGAATTATCTCAAATGGTAGAGCGCTCGCTTAGCATGCGAGAGGTAGCGGGATTGATGCCCGCATTCTCCATTCTAAAATGTAAATACATTTTATTTTTAACTTGTCATTGCCAAGCTTGTTGCATAGTAAGAACAGATAAATCACAGATGGCTTTCATATATGGTCACATCATAACAACTAAAGGGGTTTTATCAAAAGGGTTTAGGTATTCGTTAGCTTGTGAGAGCAATTTGAGTTCTTATGCAATCTCACAATGACATTTCCACAACTTCCATTTCAATTTTGTCTCCTTTTACTTGACACTCTGTCCACTGAGGGATCTATAAATGATAAGTTCCTTGAAAAACAAGAGTTGAGGAATATCCAGGAACTGGTTTTCTTAATGAAAAATGATCAGTTTGCATTCTACTTTAAAGAGGGAGCCCCGGCTAGCTCAGTCGGTAGAGCATGAGACTCTTAATCTCAGGGTCGTGGGTTCGCCCCCCACGTTGTGCGAAAACGAGTAATTTTTGCAGGATTATTGTATTGGATCTCATAATATGGCAATTAATCTTGCATTAGACATGCAATAACTCCCAAAAATTGTATATCTTTGGTTTCCCATTGGTGGGAAATGTAACTTCAAGATTAGGTAGGGCATTAGTCAGCGATATTACTCCTATTCAAGTACTAAACAGGCCAACCTGAACTGTAAAACATCCCCTAAGTGGAGGTAAGGCATCAGTTAGGAGTGAACTGAACACTCATGTAATGGGCAATTTGACGTCAAATAAAGTGTCGTAGGCATTAACATTACTTTTGAAATGTTATTCTGAGGGAGCACACAGGGGAATTAGCTCAAATGGAAGAGCGCTCGCTTAGCATGCGAGAGGTAGCGGGATTGATGCCCGCATTCTCCATTCTAAAATGTACATACATTTTATTTTTAACTTGTCATTGCCAAGCTTGTTGCATAGTAAGAACAGATAAATCACAGATGGCTTTCATATATGGTCCACTGAGGGATCTATAAATGATAAGTTCCTTGAAAAACAAGAGTTGAGGAATATCCAGGAACTGGTTTTCTTAATGAAAAACGATCAGTTTGCATACTACTTTAAAGAGGGAGCCCGGCTAGCTCAGTCGGTAGAGCATGAGACTCTTAATCTCAGGTTCGTGGGTTCCTGCCCCACGTTGGGCGAAAACGATTAATTTTTGCAGGATTATTGCATTGGATCTCATAATATGGCAATTAATCTTGCATTAGACATGCAATAACTCCCAAAAATTGTATATCTTTGGTTTCCCATTGGTGGGAAATGTAACTTCAAGATTAGGTAGGGCATTAGTCTAGATTAACATACAGCGATATTACTCCTATTCAAGTACTTAACAGGCCAACCTGAACTGTAAAACATCCCCTAAGTGAAGGTAAGGCATCAGTTAGGAGTGAACTGAACACTCATGTAATGGGCAATTTGACGTCAAATAAAGTGTCGTAGGCATTAACATTACTTTTGAAATGTTATTCTGAGGGAGCACACAGGGGAATTAGCTCAAATGGTAGAGCGCTCGCTTAGCATGCGAGAGGTAGCGGGATCGATGCCCGCATTCTCCATTCTAAAATGTACATACATTTTATTTTTAACTTGTCATTGCCAGGCTTGTTGCATAGTAAGAACAGATAAATCACAGATGGCTTTCATATATGGTCACATCATAACAACTAAAGGGGTTTTATCAAAAGGGTTTAGGTATTCGTTAGCTTGTGAGAGCAATTTGAGTTCTTATGCAATCTCACAATGACATTTCCACAACTTCCATTTCAATTTTGTCTCATTTTACTTGACACTCTGTCCACTGAGGGATCTATAAATGATAAGTTCCTTGAAAAACAAGAGTTGAGGAATATCCAGGAACTGGTTTTCTTAATGAAAAACGATCAGTTTGCATTCTACTTTAAAGAGGGAGCCCGGCAAGCTCAGTCGTTAGAGCATGAGACTCTTAATCTCAGGGTCGTGGGTTTGAGCCCCACGTTGGGCGAAAACGAGTATTTTTTGCAGGATTATTGCATTGGATCTCATAATATGGCAATTAATCTTGCATTAGACATGCAATAACTCCCAAAAATTGTATATCTTTGGTTTCCCATTGGTGGGAAATGTAACTTCAAGATTAGGTAGGGCATTAGTCAGCGATATTACTCCTATTCAAGTACTAAACAGGCCAACCTGAACTGTAAAACATCCCCTAAGTGGAGGTAAGGCATCAGTTAGGAGTGAACTGAACACTCATGTAATGGGCAATTTGACGTCAAATAAAGTGTCGTAGGCATTAACATTACTTTTGAAACGTTATTCTGAGGGAGCACACAGGGGAATTAGCTCAAATGGTAGAGCGCTCGCTTAGCATGCGAGAGGTAGCGGGATTGATGCCCGCATTCTCCATTCTAAAATGTACATACATTTTACTTTTTAACTTGTCATTGCCAAGCTTGTTGCATAGTAAGAACAGATAAATCACAGATGGCTTTCATATATGGTCCACTGAGGGATCTATAAATGATAAGTTCCTTGAAAAACAAGAGTTGAGGAATATCCAGGAACTGGTTTTCTTAATGAAAAACGATCAGTTTGCATACTACTTTAAAGAGGCAGCCTGGCTAGCTCAGTCGGTAGAGCATGAGACTCTTAATCTCAGGGTCGTGGGTTCGAGCCCCACGTTGGGCGAAAACGAGTAATTTTTGCAGGATTATTGCATTGGATCTCATAATATGGCAATTAATCTTGCATTAGACATGCAATAACTCCCAAAAATTGTATATCTTTGGTTTCCCATTGGTGGGAAATGTAACTTCAAGATTAGGTAGGGCATTAGTCTAGATTAACATACAGCGATATTACTCCTATTCAAGTACTAAACAGTCCAACCTGAACTGTAAAACATCCCCTAAGTGGAGGTAAGGCATCAGTTAGGAGTGAACTGAACACTCATGTAATGGGCAATTTGACGTCAAATAAAGTGTGGAAGGCATTAACATTACTTTTGAAATGTTATTCTGAGGGAGCACACAGGGGAATTAGCTCAAATGGTAGAGCGCTCGCTTAGCATGCGAGAGGTAGCGGGATCGATGCCCGCATTCTCCATTCTAAAATGTACATACATTTTATTTTTAACTTGTCATTGCCAAGCTTGTTGCATAGTAAGAACAGATAAATCACAGATGGCTTTCATATATGGTCACATCATAACAACTAAAGGGGTTTTATCAAAAGGGTTTAGGTATTCGTTAGCTTGTGAGAGCAATTTGAGTTCTTATGCAATCTCACAATGACATTTCCACAACTTCCATTTCAATTTTGTCTCATTTTACTTGACACTCTGTCCACTGAGGGATCTATAAATGATAAGTTCCTTGAAAAACAAGAGTTGAGGAATTTCCAGGAACTGGTTTTCTTAATGAAAAACGATCAGTTTGCATACTACTTTAAAGAGGGAGCCCGGCTAGCTCAGTCGGTAGAGCATGAGACTCTTAATCTCAGGGTCGTGGGTTCGAGCCCCACGTTGGGCGAAAACGAGTAATTTTTGCAGGATTATTGCATTGGATCTCATAATATGGCAATTAATCTTGCATTAGACATGCAATAACTCCCAAAAATTGTATATCTTTGGTTTCCCATTGGTGGGAAATGTAACTTCAAGATTAGGTAGGGCATTAGTCAGCGATATTACTCCTATTCAAGTACTAAACAGGCCAACCTGAACTGTAAAACATCCCCTAAGTGGAGGTAAGGCATCAGTTAGGAGTGAACTGAACACTCATGTAATGGGCAATTTGACGTCAAATAAAGTGTCGTAGGCATTAACATTACTTTTGAAATGTTATTCTGAGGGAGCACACAGGGGAATTATCTCAAATGGTAGAGCGCTCGCTTAGCATGCGAGAGGTAGCGGGATTGATGCCCGCATTCTCCATTCTAAAATGTAAATACATTTTATTTTTAACTTGTCATTGCCAAGCTTGTTGCATAGTAAGAACAGATAAATCACAGATGGCTTTCATATATGGTCACATCATAACAACTAAAGGGGTTTTATCAAAAGGGTTTAGGTATTCGTTAGCTTGTGAGAGCAATTTGAGTTCTTATGCAATCTCACAATGACATTTCCACAACTTCCATTTCAATTTTGTCTCCTTTTACTTGACACTCTGTCCACTGAGGGATCTATAAATGATAAGTTCCTTGAAAAACAAGAGTTGAGGAATATCCAGGAACTGGTTTTCTTAATGAAAAACGATCAGTTTGCATTCTACTTTAAAGAGGGAGCCCGGCTAGCTCAGTCAGTAGAGCATGAGACTCTTAATCTCAGGGTCGTGGGTTCGAGCCCCACGTTGGGCGAAAACGAGTAATTTTTGCAGGATTATTGCATTGGATCTCATAATATGGCAATTAATCTTGCATTAGACATGCAATAACTCCCAAAAATTGTATATCTTTGGTTTCCCATTGGTGGGAAATGTAACTTCAAGATTAGGTAGGGCATTAGTCTAGATTAACATACAGCGATATTACTCCTATTCAAGTACTAAACAGTCCAACCTGAACTGTAAAACATCCCCTAAGTGGAGGTAAGGCATCAGTTAGGAGTGAACTGAACACTCATGTAATGGGCAATTTGACGTCAAATAAAGTGTGGAAGGCATTAACATTACTTTTGAAATGTTATTCTGAGGGAGCACACAGGGGAATTAGCTCAAATGGTAGAGCGCTCGCTTAGCATGCGAGAGGTAGCGGGATCGATGCCCGCATTCTCCATTCTAAAATGTACATACATTTTATTTTTAACTTGTCATTGCCAAGCTTGTTGCATAGTAAGAACAGATAAATCACAGATGGCTTTCATATATGGTCACATCATAACAACTAAAGGGGTTTTATCAAAAGGGTTTAGGTATTCGTTAGCTTGTGAGAGCAATTTGAGTTCTTATGCAATCTCACAATGACATTTCCACAACTTCCATTTCAATTTTGTCTCATTTTACTTGACACTCTGTCCACTGAGGGATCTATAAATGATAAGTTCCTTGAAAAACAAGAGTTGAGGAATATCCAGGAACTGGTTTTCTTAATGAAAAATGATCAGTTTGCATACTACTTTAAAGAGGGAGCCCGGCTAGCTCAGTCGGTAGAGCATGAGACTCTTAATCTCAGGGTCGTGGGTTCGAGCCCCACGTTGGGCGAAAACGAGTAATTATTGCATTGGATCTCATAATATGGCAATTAATCTTGCATTAGACATGCAATAACTCCCAAAAATTGTATATCTTTGGTTTCCCATTGGTGGGAAATGTAACTTCAAGATTAGGTAGGGCATTAGTCAGCGATATTACTCCTATTCAAGTACTAAACAGGCCAACCTGAACTGTAAAACATCCCCTAAGTGGAGGTAAGGCATCAGTTAGGAGTGAACTGAACACTCATGTAATGGGCAATTTGACGTCAAATAAAGTGTCGTAGGCATTAACATTACTTTTGAAATGTTATTCTGAGGGAGCACACAGGGGAATTATCTCAAATGGTAGAGCGCTCGCTTAGCATGCTAGAGGTAGCGGGATTGATGCCCGCATTCTCCATTCTAAAATGTAAATACATTTTATTTTTAACTTGTCATTGCCAAGCTTGTTGCATAGTAAGAACAGATAAATCACAAATGGCTTTCATATATGGTCCACTGAGGGATCTATAAATGATAAGTTCCTTGAAAAACAAGAGTTGAGGAATATCCAGGAACTGGTTTTCTTAATGAAAAACGATCAGTTTGCATACTACTTTAAAGAGGGAGCCCGGCTAGCTCAGTCGGTAGAGCATGAGACTCTTAATCTCAGGGTCGTGGGTTCGAGCCCCACGTTGGGCGAAAACGAGTAATTTTTGCAGGATTATTGCATTGGATCTCATAATATGGCAATTAATCTTGCATTAGACATGCAATAACTCCCAAAAATTGTATATCTTTGGTTTCCCATTGGTGGGAAATGTAACTTCAAGATTAGGTAGGGCATTAGTCTAGATTAACATACAGCGATATTACTCCTATTCAAGTACTAAACAGGCCAACCTGAACTGTAAAACATCCCCTAAGTGGAGGTAAGGCATCAGTTAGGAGTGAACTGAACACTCACGTAATGGGTAATTTGACGTCAAATAAAGTGTGGAAGGCATTAACATTACTTTTGAAATGTTATTCTGAGGGAGCACACAGGGGAATTAGCTCAAATGGTAGAGCGCTCGCTTAGCATGCGAGAGGTAGCGGGATCGATGCCCGCATTCTCCATTCTAAAATGTACATACATTTTATTTTTAACTTGTCATTGCCAAGCTTGTTGCATAGTAAGAACAGATAAATCACAGATGGCTTTCATATATGGTCACATCATAACAACTAAAGGGGTTTTATCAAAAGGGTTTAGGTATTCGTTAGCTTGTGAGAGCAATTTGAGTTCTTATGCAATCTCACAATGACATTTCCACAACTTCCATTTCAATTTTGTCTCCTTTTACTTGACACTCTGTCCACTGAGGGATCTATAAATGATAAGTTCCTTGAAAAACAAGAGTTGAGGAATATCCAGGAACTGGTTTTCTTAATGAAAAACGATCAGTTTGCATTCTACTTTAAAGAGGGAGCCCGGCTAGCTCAGTCGGTAGAGCATGAGACTCTTAATCTCAGGGTCGTGGGTTCGAGCCCCACGTTGGGTGAAAACGAGTAATTTTTGCAGGATTATTGCATTGGATCTCATAATATGGCAATTAATCTTGCATTAGACATGCAATAACTCCCAAAAATTGTATATCTTTGGTTTCCCATTGGTGGGAAATGTAACTTCAAGATTAGGTAGGGCATTAGTCAGCGATATTACTCCTATTCAAGTACTAAACAGGCCAACCTGAACTGTAAAACATCCCCTAAGTGGAGGTAAGGCATCAGTTAGGAGTGAACTGAACACTCATGTAATGGGCAATTTGACGTCAAATAAAGTGTCGTAGGCATTAACATTACTTTTGAAATGTTATTCTGAGGGAGCACACAGGGGAAGTAGCTCAAATGGTAGAGCGCTCGCTTAGCATGCGAGAGGTAGCGGGATTGATGCCCGCATTCTCCATTCTAAAATGTACATACATTTTATTTTTAACTGGTCATTGCCAAGCTTGTTGCATAGTAAGAACAGATAAATCACAGATGGCTTTCATATATGGTCCACTGAGGGATCTATAAATGATAAGTTCCTTGAAAAACAAGAGTTGAGGAATATCCAGGAACTGGTTTTCTTAATGAAAAACGATCAGTTTGCATACTACTTTAAAGAGGGAGCCAGGCTAGCTCAGTCGGTAGAGCATGAGACTCTTAATCTCAGGGTCGTGGGTTCGAGCCCAACGTTGGGCGAAAACGAGTAATTTTTGCAGGATTATTGCATTGGATCTCATAATATGGCAATTAATCTTGCATTAGACATGCAATAACTCCCAAAAATTGTATATCTTTGGTTTCCCATTGGTGGGAAATGTAACTTCAAGATTAGGTAGGGCATTAGTCTAGATTAACATACAGCGATATTACTCCTATTCAAGTACTAAACAGGCCAACCTGAACTGTAAAACATCCCCTAAGTGGAGGTAAGGCATCAGTTAGGAGTGAACTGAACACTCACGTAATGGGTAATTTGACGTCAAATAAAGTGTGGAAGGCATTAACATTACTTTTGAAATGTTATTCTGAGGGAGCACACAGGGGAATTAGCTCAAATGGTAGAGCGCTCGCTTAGCATGCGAGAGGTAGCGGGATCGATGCCCGCATTCTCCATTCTAAAATGTACATACATTTTATTTTTAACTTGTCATTGCCAAGCTTGTTGCATAGTAAGAACAGATAAATCACAGATGGCTTTCATATATGGTCACATCATAACAACTAAAGGGGTTTTATCAAAAGGGTTTAGGTATTCGTTAGCTTGTGAGAGCAATTTGAGTTCTTATGCAATCTCACAATGACATTTCCACAACTTCCATTTCAATTTTGTCTCCTTTTACTTGACACTCTGTCCACTGAGGGATCTATAAATGATAAGTTCCTTGAAAAACAAGAGTTGAGGAATATCCAGGAACTGGTTTTCTTAATGAAAAACGATCAGTTTGCATTCTACTTTAAAGAGGGAGCCCGGCTAGCTCAGTCGGTAGAGCATGAGACTCTTAATCTCAGGGTCGTGGGTTCGAGCCCCACGTTGGGCGAAAACGAGTAATTTTTGCAGGATTATTGCATTGGATCTCATAATATGGCAATTAATCTTGCATTAGACATGCAATAACTCCCAAAAATTGTATATCTTTGGTTTCCCATTGGTGGGAAATGTAACTTCAAGATTAGGTAGGGCATTAGTCTAGATTAACATACAGCGATATTACTCCTATTCAAGTACTAAACAGTCCAACCTGAACTGTAAAACATCCCCTAAGTGGAGGTAAGGCATCAGTTAGGAGTGAACTGAACACTCATGTAATGGGCAATTTGACGTCAAATAAAGTGTGGAAGGCATTAACATTACTTTTGAAATGTTATTCTGAGGGAGCACACAGGGGAATTAGCTCAAATGGTAGAGCGCTCGCTTAGCATGCGAGAGGTAGCGGGATCGATGCCCGCATTCTCCATTCTAAAATGTACATACATTTTATTTTTAACTTGTCATTGCCAAGCTTGTTGCATAGTAAGAACAGATAAATCACAGATGGCTTTCATATATGGTCACATCATAACAACTAAAGGGGTTTTATCAAAAGGGTTTAGGTATTCGTTAGCTTGTGAGAGCAATTTGAGTTCTTATGCAATCTCACAATGACATTTCCACAACTTCCATTTCAATTTTGTCTCATTTTACTTGACACTCTGTCCACTGAGGGATCTATAAATGATAAGTTCCTTGAAAAACAAGAGTTGAGGAATATCCAGGAACTGGTTTTCTTAATGAAAAACGATCAGTTTGCATACTACTTTAAAGAGGGAGCCCGGCTAGCTCAGTCGGTAGAGCATGAGACTCTTAATCTCCGGGTCGTGGGTTCGAGCCCCACGTTGGGCGAAAACGAGTAATTTTTGCAGGATTATTGCATTGGATCTCATAATATGGCAATTAATCTTGCATTAGACATGCAATAACTCCCAAAAATTGTATATCTTTGGTTTCCCATTGGTGGGAAATGTAACTTCAAGATTAGGTAGGGCATTAGTCAGCGATATTACTCCTATTCAAGTACTAAACAGGCCAACCTGAACTGTAAAACATCCCCTAAGTGGAGGTAAGGCATCAGTTAGGAGTGAACTGAACACTCATGTAATGGGCAATTTGACGTCAAATAAAGTGTCGTAGGCATTAACATTACTTTTGAAATGTTATTCTGAGGGAGCACACAGGGGAATTATCTCAAATGGTAGAGCGCTCGCTTAGCATGCGAGAGGTAGCGGGATTGATGCCCGCATTCTCCATTCTAAAATGTAAATACATTTTATTTTTAACTTGTCATTGCCAAGCTTGTTGCATAGTAAGAACAGATAAATCACAGATGGCTTTCATATATGGTCACATCATAACAACTAAAGGGGTTTTATCAAAAGGGTTTAGGTATTCGTTAGCTTGTGAGAGCAATTTGAGTTCTTATGCAATCTCACAATGACATTTCCACAACTTCCATTTCAATTTTGTCTCCTTTTACTTGACACTCTGTCCACTGAGGGATCTATAAATGATAAGTTCCTTGAAAAACAAGAGTTGAGGAATATCCAGGAACTGGTTTTCTTAATGAAAAACGATCAGTTTGCATTCTACTTTAAAGAGGGAGCCCGGCTAGCTCAGTCGGTAGAGCATGAGACTCTTAATCTCAGGGTCGTGGGTTCGAGCCCCACGTTGGGCGAAAACGAGTAATTTTTGCAGGATTATTGCATTGGATCTCATAATATGGCAATTAATCTTGCATTAGACATGCAATAACTCCCAAAAATTGTATATCTTTGGTTTCCCATTGGTGGGAAATGTAACTTCAAGATTAGGTAGGGCATTAGTCTAGATTAACATACAGCGATATTACTCCTATTCAAGTACTAAACAGTCCAACCTGAACTGTAAAACATCCCCTAAGTGGAGGTAAGGCATCAGTTAGGAGTGAACTGAACACTCATGTAATGGGCAATTTGACGTCAAATAAAGTGTGGAAGGCATTAACATTACTTTTGAAATGTTATTCTGAGGGAGCACACAGGGGAATTAGCTCAAATGGTAGAGCGCTCGCTTAGCATGCGAGAGGTAGCGGGATCGATGCCCGCATTCTCCATTCTAAAATGTACATACATTTTATTTTTAACTTGTCATTGCCAAGCTTGTTGCATAGTAAGAACAGATAAATCACAGATGGCTTTCATATATGGTCACATCATAACAACTAAAGGGGTTTTATCAAAAGGGTTTAGGTATTCGTTAGCTTGTGAGAGCAATTTGAGTTCTTATGCAATCTCACAATGACATTTCCACAACTTCCATTTCAATTTTGTCTCATTTTACTTGACACTCTGTCCACTGAGGGATCTATAAATGATAAGTTCCTTGAAAAACAAGAGTTGAGGAATATCCAGGAACTGGTTTTCTTAATGAAAAATGATCAGTTTGCATACTACTTTAAAGAGGGAGCCCGGCTAGCTCAGTCGGTAGAGCATGAGACTCTTAATCTCAGGGTCGTGGGTTCGAGCCCCACGTTGGGCGAAAACGAGTAATTTTTGCAGGATTATTGCATTGGATCTCATAATATGGCAATTAATCTTGCATTAGACATGCAATAACTCCCAAAAATTGTATATCTTTGGTTTCCCATTGGTGGGAAATGTAACTTCAAGATTAGGTAGGGCATTAGTCAGCGATATTACTCCTATTCAAGTACTAAACAGGCCAACCTGAACTGTAAAACATCCCCTAAGTGGAGGTAAGGCATCAGTTAGGAGTGAACTGAACACTCATGTAATGGGCAATTTGACGTCAAATAAAGTGTCGTAGGCATTAACATTACTTTTGAAATGTTATTCTGAGGGAGCACACAGGGGAATTGTCTCAAATGGTAGAGCGCTCGCTTAGCATGCGAGAGGTAGCGGGATTGATGCCCGCATTCTCCATTCTAAAATGTAAATACATTTTATTTTTAACTTGTCATTGCCAAGCTTGTTGCATAGTAAGAACAGATAAATCACAGATGGCTTTCATATATGGTCCACTGAGGGATCTATAAATGATAAGTTCCTTGAAAAACAAGAGTTGAGGAATATCCAGGAACTGGTTTTCTTAATGAAAAACGATCCGTTTGCATACTACTTTAAAGAGGGAGCCCGGCTAGCTCAGTCGGTAGAGCATGAGACTCTTAATCTCAGGGTCGTGGGTTCGAGCCCCACGTTGGGTGAAAACGAGTAATTTTTGCAGGATTATTGCATTGGATCTCATAATATGGCAATTAATCTTGCATTAGACATGCAATAACTCCCAAAAATTGTATATCTTTGGTTTCCCATTGGTGGGAAATGTAACTTCAAGATTAGGTAGGGCATTAGTCAGCGATATTACTCCTATTCAAGTACTAAACAGGCCAACCTGAACTGTAAAACATCCCCTAAGTGGAGGTAAGGCATCAGTTAGGAGTGAACTGAACACTCATGTAATGGGCAATTTGACGTCAAATAAAGTGTCGTAGGCATTAACATTACTTTTGAAATGTTATTCTGAGGGAGCACACAGGGGAAGTAGCTCAAATGGTAGAGCGCTCGCTTAGCATGCGAGAGGTAGCGGGATTGATGCCCGCATTCTCCATTCTAAAATGTACATACATTTTATTTTTAACTGGTCATTGCCAAGCTTGTTGCATAGTAAGAACAGATAAATCACAGATGGCTTTCATATATGGTCCACTGAGGGATCTATAAATGATAAGTTCCTTGAAAAACAAGAGTTGAGGAATATCCAGGAACTGGTTTTCTTAATGAAAAACGATCAGTTTGCATACTACTTTAAAGAGGGAGCCAGGCTAGCTCAGTCGGTAGAGCATGAGACTCTTAATCTCAGGGTCGTGGGTTCGAGCCCAACGTTGGGCGAAAACGAGTAATTTTTGCAGGATTATTGCATTGGATCTCATAATATGGCAATTAATCTTGCATTAGACATGCAATAACTCCCAAAAATTGTATATCTTTGGTTTCCCATTGGTGGGAAATGTAACTTCAAGATTAGGTAGGGCATTAGTCTAGATTAACATACAGCGATATTACTCCTATTCAAGTACTAAACAGGCCAACCTGAACTGTAAAACATCCCCTAAGTGGAGGTAAGGCATCAGTTAGGAGTGAACTGAACACTCACGTAATGGGTAATTTGACGTCAAATAAAGTGTGGAAGGCATTAACATTACTTTTGAAATGTTATTCTGAGGGAGCACACAGGGGAATTAGCTCAAATGGTAGAGCGCTCGCTTAGCATGCGAGAGGTAGCGGGATCGATGCCCGCATTCTCCATTCTAAAATGTACATACATTTTATTTTTAACTTGTCATTGCCAAGCTTGTTGCATAGTAAGAACAGATAAATCACAGATGGCTTTCATATATGGTCACATCATAACAACTAAAGGGGTTTTATCAAAAGGGTTTAGGTATTCGTTAGCTTGTGAGAGCAATTTGAGTTCTTATGCAATCTCACAATGACATTTCCACAACTTCCATTTCAATTTTGTCTCCTTTTACTTGACACTCTGTCCACTGAGGGATCTATAAATGATAAGTTCCTTGAAAAACAAGAGTTGAGGAATATCCAGGAACTGGTTTTCTTAATGAAAAACGATCAGTTTGCATACTACTTTAAAGAGGGAGCCCGGCTAGCTCAGTCGGTAGAGCATGAGACTCTTAATCTCCGGGTCGTGGGTTCGAGCCCCACGTTGGGCGAAAACGAGTAATTTTTGCAGGATTATTGCATTGGATCTCATAATATTGCAATTAATCTTGCATTAGACATGCAATAACTCCCAAAAATTGTATATCTTTGGTTTCCCATTGGTGGGAAATGTAACTTCAAGATTAGGTAGGGCATTAGTCAGCGATATTACTCCTATTCAAGTACTAAACAGGCCAACCTGAACTGTAAAACATCCCCTAAGTGGAGGTAAGGCATCAGTTAGGAGTGAACTGAACACTCATGTAATGGGCAATTTGACGTCAAATAAAGTGTCGTAGGCATTAACATTACTTTTGAAATGTTATTCTGAGGGAGCACACAGGGGAATTATCTCAAATGGTAGAGCGCTCGCTTAGCATGCGAGAGGTAGTGGGATTGATGCCCGCATTCTCCATTCTAAAATGTAAATACATTTTATTTTTAACTTGTCATTGCCAAGCTTGTTGCATAGTAAGAACAGATAAATCACAGATGGCTTTCATATATGGTCCACTGAGGGATCTATAAATGATAAGTTCCTTGAAAAACAAGAGTTGAGGAATATCCAGGAACTGGTTTTCTTAATGAAAAACGATCAGTTTGCATACTACTTTAAAGAGGGAGCCCAGCTAGCTCAGTCGGTAGAGCATGAGACTCTTAATCTCAGGGTCGTGGGTTCGAGCCCCACGTTGGGCGAAAACGAGTAATTTTTGCAGGATTATTGCATTGGATCTCATAATATGGCAATTAATCTTGCATTAGACATGCAATAACTCCCAAAAATTGTATATCTTTGGTTTCCCATTGGTGGGAAATGTAACTTCAAGATTAGGTAGGGCATTAGTCTAGATTAACATACAGCGATATTACTCCTATTCAAGTACTAAACAGGCCAACCTGAACTGTAAAACATCCCCTAAGTGGAGGTAAGGCATCAGTTAGGAGTGAACTGAACACTCACGTAATGGGTAATTTGACGTCAAATAAAGTGTGGAAGGCATTAACATTACTTTTGAAATGTTATTCTGAGGGAGCACACAGGGGAATTAGCTCAAATGGTAGAGCGCTCGCTTAGCATGCGAGAGGTAGCGGGATCGATGCCCGCATTCTCCATTCTAAAATGTACATACATTTTATTTTTAACTTGTCATTGCCAAGCTTGTTGCATAGTAAGAACAGATAAATCACAGATGGCTTTCATATATGGTCACATCATAACAACTAAAGGGGTTTTATCAAAAGGGTTTAGGTATTCGTTAGCTTGTGAGAGCAATTTGAGTTCTTATGCAATCTCACAATGACATTTCCACAACTTCCATTTCAATTTTGTCTCCTTTTACTTGACACTCTGTCCACTGAGGGATCTATAAATGATAAGTTCCTTGAAAAACAAGAGTTGAGGAATATCCAGGAACTGGTTTTCTTAATGAAAAACGATCAGTTTGCATTCTACTTTAAAGAGGGAGCCCGGCTAGCTCAGTCGGTAGAGCATGAGACTCTTAATCTCAGGGTCGTGGGTTCGAGCCCCACGTTGGGTGAAAACGAGTAATTTTTGCAGGATTATTGCATTGGATCTCATAATATGGCAATTAATCTTGCATTAGACATGCAATAACTCCCAAAAATTGTATATCTTTGGTTTCCCATTGGTGGGAAATGTAACTTCAAGATTAGGTAGGGCATTAGTCAGCGATATTACTCCTATTCAAGTACTAAACAGGCCAACCTGAACTGTAAAACATCCCCTAAGTGGAGGTAAGGCATCAGTTAGGAGTGAACTGAACACTCATGTAATGGGCAATTTGACGTCAAATAAAGTGTCGTAGGCATTAACATTACTTTTGAAATGTTATTCTGAGGGAGCACACAGGGGAAGTAGCTCAAATGGTAGAGCGCTCGCTTAGCATGCGAGAGGTAGCGGGATTGATGCCCGCATTCTCCATTCTAAAATGTACATACATTTTATTTTTAACTGGTCATTGCCAAGCTTGTTGCATAGTAAGAACAGATAAATCACAGATGGCTTTCATATATGGTCCACTGAGGGATCTATAAATGATAAGTTCCTTGAAAAACAAGAGTTGAGGAATATCCAGGAACTGGTTTTCTTAATGAAAAACGATCAGTTTGCATACTACTTTAAAGAGGGAGCCAGGCTAGCTCAGTCGGTAGAGCATGAGACTCTTAATCTCAGGGTCGTGGGTTCGAGCCCAACGTTGGGCGAAAACGAGTAATTTTTGCAGGATTATTGCATTGGATCTCATAATATGGCAATTAATCTTGCATTAGACATGCAATAACTCCCAAAAATTGTATATCTTTGGTTTCCCATTGGTGGGAAATGTAACTTCAAGATTAGGTAGGGCATTAGTCTAGATTAACATACAGCGATATTACTCCTATTCAAGTACTAAACAGGCCAACCTGAACTGTAAAACATCCCCTAAGTGGAGGTAAGGCATCAGTTAGGAGTGAACTGAACACTCATGTAATGGGCAATTTGACGTCAAATAAAGTGTGGAAGGCATTAACATTACTTTTGAAATGTTATTCTGAGGGAGCACACAGGGGAATTAGCTCAAATGGTAGAGCGCTCGCTTAGCATGCGAGAGGTAGCGGGATCGATGCCCGCATTCTCCATTCTAAAATGTACATACATTTTATTTTTAACTTGTCATTGCCAAGCTTGTTGCATAGTAAGAACAGATAAATCACAGATGGCTTTCATATATGGTCACATCATAACAACTAAAGGGGTTTTATCAAAAGGGTTTAGGTATTCGTTAGCTTGTGAGAGCAATTTGAGTTCTTATGCAATCTCACAATGACATTTCCACAACTTCCATTTCAATTTTGTCTCCTTTTACTTGACACTCTGTCCACTGAGGGATCTATAAATGATAAGTTCCTTGAAAAACAAGAGTTGAGGAATATCCAGGAACTGGTTTTCTTAATGAAAAATGATCAGTTTGCATTCTACTTTAAAGAGGGAGCCCGGCTAGCTCAGTCGGTAGAGCATGAGACTCTTAATCTGAGGGTCGTGGGTTCGAGCCCCACGTTGTGCGAAAACGAGTAATTTTTGCAGGATTATTGCATTGGATCTCATAATATGGCAATTAATCTTGCATTAGACATGCAATAACTCCCAAAAATTGTGTATCTTTGGTTTCCCATTGGTGGGAAATGTAACTTCAAGATTAGGTAGGGCATTAGTCAGCGATATTACTCCTATTCAAGTACTAAACAGGCCAACCTGAACTGTAAAACATCCCCTAAGTGGAGGTAAGGCATCAGTTAGGAGTGAACTGAACACTCATGTAATGGGCAATTTGACGTCAAATAAAGTGTCGTAGGCATTAACATTACTTTTGAAATGTTATTCTGAGGGAGCACACAGGGGAATTAGCTCAAATGGTAGAGCGCTCGCTTAGCATGCGAGAGGTAGCGGGATTGATGCCCGCATTCTCCATTCTAAAATGTACATACATTTTATTTTTAACTTGTCATTGCCAAGCTTGTTGCATAGTAAGAACAGATAAATCACAGATGGCTTTCATATATGGTCCACTGAGGGATCTATAAATGATAAGTTCCTTGAAAAACAAGAGTTGAGGAATATCCAGGATCTGGTTTTCTTAATGAAAAACGATCAGTTTGCATACTACTTTAAAGAGGGAGCCCGGCTAGCTCAGTCGGTAGAGCATGAGACTCTTAATCTCAGGTTCGTGGGTTAGTGCCCCACGTTGGGCGAAAACGATTAATTTTTGCAGGATTATTGCATTGGATCTCATAATATGGCAATTAATCTTGCATTAGACATGCAATAACTCCCAAAAATTGTATATCTTTGGTTTCCCATTGGTGGGAAATGTAACTTCAAGATTAGGTAGGGCATTAGTCTAGATTAACATACAGCGATATTACTCCTATTCAAGTACTTAACAGGCCAACCTGAACTGTAAAACATCCCCTAAGTGAAGGTAAGGCATCAGTTAGGAGTGAACTGAACACTCATGTAATGGGCAATTTGACGTCAAATAAAGTGTCGTAGGCATTAACATTACTTTTGAAATGTTATTCTGAGGGAGCACACAGGGGAATTAGCTCAAATGGTAGAGCGCTCGCTTAGCATGCGAGAGGTAGCGGGATCGATGCCCGCATTCTCCATTCTAAAATGTACATACATTTTATTTTTAACTTGTCATTGCCAGGCTTGTTGCATAGTAAGAACAGATAAATCACAGATGGCTTTCATATATGGTCACATCATAACAACTAAAGGGGTTTTATCAAAAGGGTTTAGGTATTCGTTAGCTTGTGAGAGCAATTTGAGTTCTTATGCAATCTCACAATGACATTTCCACAACTTCCATTTCAATTTTGTCTCATTTTACTTGACACTCTGTCCACTGAGGGATCTATAAATGATAAGTTCCTTGAAAAACAAGAGTTGAGGAATATCCAGGAACTGGTTTTCTTAATGAAAAACGATCAGTTTGCATTCTACTTTAAAGAGGGAGCCCGGCAAGCTCAGTCGGTAGAGCATGAGACTCTTAATCTCAGGGTCGTGGGTTTGAGCCCCACGTTGGGCGAAAACGAGAAATTTTTGCAGGATTATTGCATTGGATCTCATAATATGGCAATTAATCTTGCATTAGACATGCAATAACTCCCAAAAATTGTATATCTTTGGTTTCCCATTGGTGGGAAATGTAACTTCAAGATTAGGTAGGGCATTAGTCAGCGATATTACTCCTATTCAAGTACTAAACAGGCCAACCTGAACTGCAAAACATCCCCTAAGTGGAGGTAAGGCATCAGTTAGGAGTGAACTGGACACTCATGTAATGGGCAATTTGACGTCAAATAAAGTGTCGTAGGCATTAACATTACTTTTGAAATGTTATTCTGAGGGAGCACACAGGGGAAGTAGCTCAAATGGTAGAGCGCTCGCTTAGCATGCGAGAGGTAGCGGGATTGATGCCCGCATTCTCCATTCTAAAATGTACATACATTTTATTTTTAACTTGTCATTGCCAAGCTTGTTGCATAGTAAGAACAGATAAATCACAGATGGCTTTCATATATGGTCCACTGAGGGATCTATAAATGATAAGTTCCTTGAAAAACAAGAGTTGAGGAATATCCAGGAACTGGTTTTCTTAATGAAAAACGATCAGTTTGCATACTACTTTAAAGAGGGAGCCCGGCTAGCTCAGTCGGTAGAGCATGAGACTCTTAATCTCAGGGTCGTGGGTTCGAGCCCCACGTTGGGCGAAAACGAGTAATTTTTGCAGGATTATTGCATTGGATCTCATAATATGGCAATTAATCTTGCATTAGACATGCAATAACTCCCAAAAATTGTATATCTTTGGTTTCCCATTGGTGGGAAATGTAACTTCAAGATTAGGTAGGGCATTAGTCTAGATTAACATACAGCGATATTACTCCTATTCAAGTACTAAACAGGCCAACCTGAACTGTAAAACATCCCCTAAGTGGAGGTAAGGCATCAGTTAGGAGTGAACTGAACACTCATGTAATGGGCAATTTGACGTCAAATAAAGTGTGGAAGGCATTAACATTACTTTTGAAATGTTATTCTGAGGGAGCACACAGGGGAATTAGCTCAAATGGTAGAGCGCTCGCTTAGCATGCGAGAGGTAGCGGGATAGATGCCCGCATTCTCCATTCTAAAATGTACATACATTTTATTTTTAACTTGTCATTGCCAAGCTTGTTGCATAGTAAGAACAGATAAATCACAGATGGCTTTCATATATGGTCACATCATAACAACTAAAGGGGTTTTATCAAAAGGGTTTAGGTATTCGTTAGCTTGTGAGAGCAATTTGAGTTCTTATGCAATCTCACAATGACATTTCCACAACTTCCATTTCAATTTTGTCTCCTTTTACTTGACACTCTGTCCACTGAGGGATCTATAAATGATAAGTTCCTTGAAAAACAAGAGTTGAGGAATATCCAGGAACTGGTTTTCTTAATGAAAAATGATCAGTTTGCATTCTACTTTAAAGAGGGAGCCCGGCTAGCTCAGTCGGTAGAGCATGAGACTCTTAATCTCAGGGTCGTGGGTTCGAGCCCCACGTTGTGCGAAAACGAGTAATTTTTGCAGGATTATTGCATTGGATCTCATAATATGGCAATTAATCTTGCATTAGACATGCAATAACTCCCAAAAATTGTGTATCTTTGGTTTCCCATTGGTGGGAAATGTAACTTCAAGATTAGGTAGGGCATTAGTCAGCGATATTACTCCTATTCAAGTACTAAACAGGCCAACCTGAACTGTAAAACATCCCCTAAGTGGAGGTAAGGCATCAGTTAGGAGTGAACTGAACACTCATGTAATGGGCAATTTGACGTCAAATAAAGTGTCGTAGGCATTAACATTACTTTTGAAATGTTATTCTGAGGGAGCACACAGGGGAATTAGCTCAAATGGTAGAGCGCTCGCTTAGCATGCGAGAGGTAGCGGGATTGATGCCCGCATTCTCCATTCTAAAATGTACATACATTTTATTTTTAACTTGTCATTGCCAAGCTTGTTGCATAGTAAGAACAGATAAATCACAGATGGCTTTCATATATGGTCCACTGAGGGATCTATAAATGATAAGTTCCTTGAAAAACAAGAGTTGAGGAATATCCAGGAACTGGTTTTCTTAATGAAAAACGATCAGTTTGCATACTACTTTAAAAAGGGAGCCCGGCTAGCTCAGTCGGTAGAGCATGAGACTCTTAATCTCAGGTTCGTGGGTTAGTGCCCCACGTTGGGCGAAAACGATTAATTTTTGCAGGATTATTGCATTGGATCTCATAATATGGCAATTAATCTTGCATTAGACATGCAATAACTCCCAAAAATTGTATATCTTTGGTTTCCCATTGGTGGGAAATGTAACTTCAAGATTAGGTAGGGCATTAGTCTAGATTAACATACAGCGATATTACTCCTATTCAAGTACTTAACAGGCCAACCTGAACTGTAAAACATCCCCTAAGTGAAGGTAAGGCATCAGTTAGGAGTGAACTGAACACTCATGTAATGGGCAATTTGACGTCAAATAAAGTGTCGTAGGCATTAACATTACTTTTGAAATGTTATTCTGAGGGAGCACACAGGGGAATTAGCTCAAATGGTAGAGCGCTTGCTTAGCATGCGAGAGGTAGCGGGATCGATGCCCGCATTCTCCATTCTAAAATGTACATACATTTTATTTTTAACTTGTCATTGCCAGGCTTGTTGCATAGTAAGAACAGATAAATCACAGATGGCTTTCATATATGGTCACATCATAACAACTAAAGGGGTTTTATCAAAAGGGTTTAGGTATTCGTTAGCTTGTGAGAGCAATTTGAGTTCTTATGCAATCTCACAATGACATTTCCACAACTTCCATTTCAATTTTGTCTCATTTTACTTGACACTCTGTCCACTGAGGGATCTATAAATGATAAGTTCCTTGAAAAACAAGAGTTGAGGAATATCCAGGAACTGGTTTTCTTAATGAAAAACGATCAGTTTGCATTCTACTTTAAAGAGGGAGCCCGGCAAGCTCAGTCGGTAGAGCATGAGACTCTTAATCTCAGGGTCGTGGGTTTGAGCCCCACGTTGGGCGAAAACGAGTAATTTTTGCAGGATTATTGCATTGGATCTCATAATATGGCAATTAATCTTGCATTAGACATGCAATAACTCCCAAAAATTGTATATCTTTGGTTTCCCATTGGTGGGAAATGTAACTTCAAGATTAGGTAGGGCATTAGTCAGCGATATTACTCCTATTCAAGTACTAAACAGGCCAACCTGAACTGTAAAACATCCCCTAAGTGGAGGTAAGGCATCAGTTAGGAGTGAACTGAACACTCATGTAATGGGCAATTTGACGTCAAATAAAGTGTCGTAGGCATTAACATTACTTTTGAAATGTTATTCTGAGGGAGCACACAGGGGAATTATCTCAAATGGTAGAGCGCTCGCTTAGCATGCGAGAGGTAGCGGGATTGATGCCCGCATTCTCCATTCTAAAATGTAAATACATTTTATTTTTAACTTGTCATTGCCAAGCTTGTTGCATAGTAAGAACAGATAAATCACAGATGGCTTTCATATATGGTCCACTGAGGGATCTATAAATGATAAGTTCCTTGAAAAACAAGAGTTGAGGAATATCCAGGAACTGGTTTTCTTAATGAAAAACGATCAGTTTGCATACTACTTTAAAGAGGGAGCCCGGCTAGCTCAGTCGGTAGAGCATGAGACTCTTAATCTCAGGGTCGTGGGTTCGAGCCCCATGTTGGGCGAAAACGAGTAATTTTTGCAGGATTATTGCATTGGATCTCATAATATGGCAATTAATCTTGCATTAGACATGCAATAACTCCCAAAAATTGTATATCTTTGGTTTCCCATTGGTGGGAAATGTAACTTCAAGATTAGGTAGGGCATTAGTCTAGATTAACATACAGCGATATTACTCCTATTCAAGTACTAAACAGGCCAACCTGAACTGTAAAACATCCCCTAAGTGGAGGTAAGGCATCAGTTAGGAGTGAACTGAACACTCACGTAATGGGTAATTTGACGTCAAATAAAGTGTGGAAGGCATTAACATTACTTTTGAAATGTTATTCTGAGGGAGCACACAGGGGAATTAGCTCAAATGGTAGAGCGCTCGCTTAGCATGCGAGAGGTAGCGGGATCGATGCCCGCATTCTCCATTCTAAAATGTACATACATTTTATTTTTAACTTGTCATTGCCAAGCTTGTTGCATAGTAAGAACAGATAAATCACAGATGGCTTTCATATATGGTCACATCATAACAACTAAAGGGGTTTTATCAAAAGGGTTTAGGTATTCGTTAGCTTGTGAGAGCAATTTGAGTTCTTATGCAATCTCACAATGACATTTCCACAACTTCCATTTCAATTTTGTCTCCTTTTACTTGACACTCTGTCCACTGAGGGATCTATAAATGATAAGTTCCTTGAAAAACAAGAGTTGAGGAATATCCAGGAACTGGTTTTCTTAATGAAAAACGATCAGTTTGCATTCTACTTTAAAGAGGGAGCCCGGCTAGCTCAGTCGGTAGAGCATGAGACTCTTAATCTCAGGGTCGTGGGTTCGAGCCCCACGTTTGGCGAAAACGAGTAATTTTTGCAGGATTATTGCATTGGATCTCATAATATGGCAATTAATCTTGCATTAGACATGCAATAACTCCCAAAAATTGTATATCTTTGGTTTCCCATTGGTGGGAAATGTAACTTCAAGATTAGGTAGGGCATTAGTCAGCGATATTACTCCTATTCAAGTACTAAACAGGCCAACCTGAACTGTAAAACATCCCCTAAGTGGAGGTAAGGCATCAGTTAGGAGTGAACTGAACACTCATGTAATGGGCAATTTGACGTCAAATAAAGTGTCGTAGGCATTAACATTACTTTTGAAATGTTATTCTGAGGGAGCACACAGGGGAAGTAGCTCAAATGGTAGAGCGCTCGCTTAGCATGCGAGAGGTAGCGGGATTGATGCCCGCATTCTCCATTCTAAAATGTACATACATTTTATTTTTAACTTGTCATTGCCAAGCTTGTTGCATAGTAAGAACAGATAAATCACAGATGGCTTTCATATATGGTCCACTGAGGGATCTATAAATGATAAGTTCCTTGAAAAACAAGAGTTGAGGAATATCCAGGAACTGGTTTTCTTAATGAAAAACGATCAGTTTGCATACTACTTTAAAGAGGGAGCCCGGCTAGCTCAGTCGGTAGAGCATGAGACTCTTAATCTCAGGGTCGTGGGTTCGAGCCCCACGTTGGGCGAAAACGAGTAATTTTTGCAGGATTATTGCATTGGATCTCATAATATGGCAATTAATCTTGCATTAGACATGCAATAACTCCCAAAAATTGTATATCTTTGGTTTCCCATTGGTGGGAAATGTAACTTCAAGATTAGGTAGGGCATTAGTCTAGATTAACATACAGCGATATTACTCCTATTCAAGTACTAAACAGGCCAACCTGAACTGTAAAACATCCCCTAAGTGGAGGTAAGGCATCAGTTAGGAGTGAACTGAACACTCATGTAATGGGCAATTTGACGTCAAATAAAGTGTGGAAGGCATTAACATTACTTTTGAAATGTTATTCTGAGGGAGCACACAGGGGAATTAGCTCAAATGGTAGAGCGCTCGCTTAGCATGCGAGAGGTAGCGGGATCGATGCCCGCATTCTCCATTCTAAAATGTACATACATTTTATTTTTAACTTGTCATTGCCAAGCTTGTTGCATAGTAAGAACAGATAAATCACAGATGGCTTTCATATATGGTCACATCATAACAACTAAAGGGGTTTTATCAAAAGGGTTTAGGTATTCGTTAGCTTGTGAGAGCAATTTGAGTTCTTATGCAATCTCACAATGACATTTCCACAACTTCCATTTCAATTTTGTCTCCTTTTACTTGACACTCTGTCCACTGAGGGATCTATAAATGATAAGTTCCTTGAAAAACAAGAGTTGAGGAATATCCAGGAACTGGTTTTCTTAATGAAAAATGATCAGTTTGCATTCTACTTTAAAGAGGGAGCCCGGCTAGCTCAGTCGGTAGAGCATGAGACTCTTAATCTCAGGGTCGTGGGTTCGAGCCCCACGTTGTGCGAAAACGAGTAATTTTTGCAGGATTATTGCATTGGATCTCATAATATGGCAATTAATCTTGCATTAGACATGCAATAACTCCCAAAAATTGTGTATCTTTGGTTTCCCATTGGTGGGAAATGTAACTTCAAGATTAGGTAGGGCATTAGTCAGCGATATTACTCCTATTCAAGTACTAAACAGGCCAACCTGAACTGTAAAACATCCCCTAAGTGGAGGTAAGGCATCAGTTAGGAGTGAACTGAACACTCATGTAATGGGCAATTTGACGTCAAATAAAGTGTCGTAGGCATTAACATTACTTTTGAAATGTTATTCTGAGGGAGCACACAGGGGAATTAGCTCAAATGGTAGAGCGCTCGCTTAGCATGCGAGAGGTAGCGGGATTGATGCCCGCATTCTCCATTCTAAAATGTACATACATTTTATTTTTAACTTGTCATTGCCAAGCTTGTTGCATAGTAAGAACAGATAAATCACAGATGGCTTTCATATATGGTCCACTGAGGGATCTATAAATGATAAGTTCCTTGAAAAACAAGAGTTGAGGAATATCCAGGAACTGGTTTTCTTAATGAAAAACGATCAGTTTGCATACTACTTTAAAGAGGGAGCCCGGCTAGCTCAGTCGGTAGAGCATGAGACTCTTAATCTCAGGTTCGTGGGTTCGTGCCCCACGTTGGGCGAAAACGATTAATTTTTGCAGGATTATTGCATTGGATCTCATAATATGGCAATTAATCTTGCATTAGACATGCAATAACTCCCAAAAATTGTATATCTTTGGTTTCCCATTGGTGGGAAATGTAACTTCAAGATTAGGTAGGGCATTAGTCTAGATTAACATACAGCGATATTACTCCTATTCAAGTACTTAACAGGCCAACCTGAACTGTAAAACATCCCCTAAGTGAAGGTAAGGCATCAGTTAGGAGTGAACTGAACACTCATGTAATGGGCAATTTGACGTCAAATAAAGTGTCGTAGGCATTAACATTACTTTTGAAATGTTATTCTGAGGGAGCACACAGGGGAATTAGCTCAAATGGTAGAGCGCTCGCTTAGCATGCGAGAGGTAGCGGCATCGATGCCCGCATTCTCCATTCTAAAATGTACATACATTTTATTTTTAACTTGTCATTGCCAGGCTTGTTGCATAGTAAGAACAGATAAATCACAGATGGCTTTCATATATGGTCACATCATAACAACTAAAGGGGTTTTATCAAAAGGGTTTAGGTATTCGTTAGCTTGTGAGAGCAATTTGAGTTCTTATGCAATCTCACAATGACATTTCCACAACTTCCATTTCAATTTTGTCTCATTTTACTTGACACTCTGTCCACTGAGGGATCTATAAATGATAAGTTCCTTGAAAAACAAGAGTTGAGGAATATCCAGGAACTGGTTTTCTTAATGAAAAATGATCAGTTTGCATTCTACTTTAAAGAGGGAGCCCGGCTAGCTCAGTCGGTAGAGCATGAGACTCTTAATCTCAGGGTCGTGGGTTTGAGCCCCACGTTGGGCGAAAACAAGTATTTTTTGCAGGATTATTGCATTGGATCTCATAATATGGCAATTAATCTTGCATTAGACATGCAATAACTCCCAAAAATTGTATATCTTTGGTTTCCCATTGGTGGGAAATGTAACTTCAAGATTAGGTAGGGCATTAGTCAGCGATATTACTCCTATTCAAGTACTAAACAGGCCAACCTGAACTGTAAAACATCCCCTAAGTGGAGGTAAGGCATCAGTTAGGAGTGAACTGAACACTCATGTAATGGGCAATTTGACGTCAAATAAAGTGTCGTAGGCATTAACATTACTTTTGAAATGTTATTCTGAGGGAGCACACAGGGGAATTAGCTCAAATGGTAGAGCGCTCGCTTAGCATGCGAGAGGTAGCGGGATTGATGCCCGCATTCTCCATTCTAAAATGTACATACATTTTATTTTTAACTTGTCATTGCCAAGCTTGTTGCATAGTAAGAACAGATAAATCACAGATGGCTTTCATATATGGTCCACTGAGGGATCTATAAATGATAAGTTCCTTGAAAAACAAGAGTTGAGGAATATCCAGGAACTGGTTTTCTTAATGAAAAACGATCAGTTTGCATACTACTTTAAAGAGGGAGCCCGGCTAGCTCAGTCGGTAGAGCATGAGACTCTTAATCTCAGGTTCGTGGGTTCGTGCCCCACGTTGGGCGAAAACGATTAATTTTTGCAGGATTTTTGCATTGGATCTCATAATATGGCAATTAATCTTGCATTAGACATGCAATAACTCCCAAAAATTGTATATCTTTGGTTTCCCATTGGTGGGAAATGTAACTTCAAGATTAGGTAGGGCATTAGTCTAGATTAACATACAGCGATATTACTCCTATTCAAGTACTTAACAGGCCAACCTGAACTGTAAAACATCCCCTAAGTGAAGGTAAGGCATCAGTTAGGAGTGAACTGAACACTCATGTAATGGGCAATTTGACGTCAAATAAAGTGTCGTAGGCATTAACATTACTTTTGAAATGTTATTCTGAGGGAGCACACAGGGGAATTAGCTCAAATGGTAGAGCGCTCGCTTAGCATGCGAGAGGTAGCAGGATCGATGCCCGCATTCTCCATTCTAAAATGTACATACATTTTATTTTTAACTTGTCATTGCCAGGCTTGTTGCATAGTAAGAACAGATAAATCACAGATGGCTTTCATATATGGTCACATCATAACAACTAAAGGGGTTTTATCAAAAGGGTTTAGGTATTCGTTAGCTTGTGAGAGCAATTTGAGTTCTTATGCAATCTCACAATGACATTTCCACAACTTCCATTTCAATTTTGTCTCATTTTACTTGACACTCTGTCCACTGAGGGATCTATAAATGATAAGTTCCTTGAAAAACAAGAGTTGAGGAATATCCAGGAACTGGTTTTCTTAATGAAAAACGATCAGTTTGCATTCTACTTTAAAGAGGGAGCCCGACAAGCTCAGTCGGTAGAGCGTGAGACTCTTAATCTCAGGGTCGTGGGTTTGAGCCCCACGTTGGGCGAAAACGAGTATTTTTTGCAGGATTATTGCATTGGATCTCATAATATGGCAATTAATCTTGCATTAGACATGCAATAACTCCCAAAAATTGTATATCTTTGGTTTCCCATTGGTGGGAAATGTAACTTCAAGATTAGGTAGGGCATTAGTCAGCGATATTACTCCTATTCAAGTACTAAACAGGCCAACCTGAACTGTAAAACATCCCCTAAGTGGAGGTAAGGCATCAGTTAGGAGTGAACTGAACACTCATGTAATGAGCAATTTGACGTCAAATAAAGTGTCGTAGGCATTAACATTACTTTTGAAATGTTATTCTGAGGGAGCACACAGGGGAATTAGCTCAAATGGTAGAGCGCTCGCTTAGCATGCGAGAGGTAGCGGGATTGATGCCCGCATTCTCCATTCTAAAATGTACATACATTTTATTTTTAACTTGTCATTGCCAAGCTTGTTGCATAGTAAGAACAGATAAATCACAGATGGCTTTCATATATGGTCCACTGAGGGATCTATAAATGATAAGTTCCTTGAAAAACAAGAGTTGAGGAATATCCAGGAACTGGTTTTCTTAATGAAAAACGATCAGTTTGCATACTACTTTAAAGAGGGAGCCCGGCTAGCTCAGTCGGTAGAGCATGAGACTCTTAATCTCAGGTTCGTGGGTTCGTGCCCCACGTTGGGCGAAAACGATTAATTTTTGCAGGATTATTGCATTGGATCTCATAATATGGCAATTAATCTTGCATTAGACATGCAATAACTCCCAAAAATTGTATATCTTTGGTTTCCCATTGGTGGGAAATGTAACTTCAAGATTAGGTAGGGCATTAGTCTAGATTAACATACAGCGATATTACTCCTATTCAAGTACTTAACAGGCCAACCTGAACTGTAAAACATCCCCTAAGTGAAGGTAAGGCATCAGTTAGGAGTGAACTGAACACTCATGTAATGGGCAATTTGACGTCAAATAAAGTGTCGTAGGCATTAACATTACTTTTGAAATGTTATTCTGAGGGAGCACACAGGGGAATTAGCTCAAATGGTAGAGCGCTCGCTTAGCATGCGAGAGGTAGCGGGATCGATGCCCGCATTCTCCATTCTAAAATGTACATACATTTTATTTTTAACTTGTCATTGCCAGGCTTGTTGCATAGTAAGAACAGATAAATCACAGATGGCTTTCATATATGGTCACATCATAACAACTAAAGGGGTTTTATCAAAAGGGTTTAGGTATTCGTTAGCTTGTGAGAGCAATTTGAGTTCTTATGCAATCTCACAATGACATTTCCACAACTTCCATTTCAATTTTGTCTCATTTTACTTGACACTCTGTCCACTGAGGGATCTATAAATGATAAGTTCCTTGAAAAACAAGAGTTGAGGAATATCCAGGAACTGGTTTTCTTAATGAAAAACGATCAGTTTGCATTCTACTTTAAAGAGGGAGCCCGGCAAGCTCAGTCGGTAGAGCATGAGACTCTTAATCTCAGGGTCGTGGGTTTGAGCCCCACGTTGGGCGAAAACAAGTATTTTTTGCAGGATTATTGCATTGGATCTCATAATATGGCAATTAATCTTGCATTAGACATGCAATAACTCCCAAAAATTGTATATCTTTGGTTTCCCATTGGTGGGAAATGTAACTTCAAGATTAGGTAGGGCATTAGTCAGCGATATTACTCCTATTCAAGTACTAAACAGGCCAACCTGAACTGTAAAACATCCCCTAAGTGGAGGTAAGGCATCAGTTAGGAGTGAACTGAACACTCATGTAATGGGCAATTTGACGTCAAATAAAGTGTCGTAGGCATTAACATTACTTTTGAAATGTTATTCTGAGGGAGCACACAGGGGAATTAGCTCAAATGGTAGAGCGCTCGCTTAGCATGCGAGAGGTAGCGGGATTGATGCCCGCATTCTCCATTCTAAAATGTACATACATTTTATTTTTAACTTGTCATTGCCAAGCTTGTTGCATAGTAAGAACAGATAAATCACAGATGGCTTTCATATATGGTCCACTGAGGGATCTATAAATGATAAGTTCCTTGAAAAACAAGAGTTGAGGAATATCCAGGAACTGGTTTTCTTAATGAAAAACGATCAGTTTGCATACTACTTTAAAGAGGGAGCCCGGCTAGCTCAGTCGGTAGAGCATGAGACTCTTAATCTCAGGTTCGTGGGTTCGTGCCCCACGTTGGGCGAAAACGATTAATTTTTGCAGGATTTTTGCATTGGATCTCATAATATGGCAATTAATCTTGCATTAGACATGCAATAACTCCCAAAAATTGTATATCTTTGGTTTCCCATTGGTGGGAAATGTAACTTCAAGATTAGGTAGGGCATTAGTCTAGATTAACATACAGCGATATTACTCCTATTCAAGTACTTAACAGGCCAACCTGAACTGTAAAACATCCCCTAAGTGAAGGTAAGGCATCAGTTAGGAGTGAACTGAACACTCATGTAATGGGCAATTTGACGTCAAATAAAGTGTCGTAGGCATTAACATTACTTTTGAAATGTTATTCTGAGGGAGCACACAGGGGAATTAGCTCAAATGGTAGAGCGCTCGCTTAGCATGCGAGAGGTAGCAGGATCGATGCCCGCATTCTCCATTCTAAAATGTACATACATTTTATTTTTAACTTGTCATTGCCAGGCTTGTTGCATAGTAAGAACAGATAAATCACAGATGGCTTTCATATATGGTCACATCATAACAACTAAAGGGGTTTTATCAAAAGGGTTTAGGTATTCGTTAGCTTGTGAGAGCAATTTGAGTTCTTATGCAATCTCACAATGACATTTCCACAACTTCCATTTCAATTTTGTCTCATTTTACTTGACACTCTGTCCACTGAGGGATCTATAAATGATAAGTTCCTTGAAAAACAAGAGTTGAGGAATATCCAGGAACTGGTTTTCTTAATGAAAAACGATCAGTTTGCATTCTACTTTAAAGAGGGAGCCCGACAAGCTCAGTCGGTAGAGCGTGAGACTCTTAATCTCAGGGTCGTGGGTTTGAGCCCCACGTTGGGCGAAAACGAGTATTTTTTGCAGGATTATTGCATTGGATCTCATAATATGGCAATTAATCTTGCATTAGACATGCAATAACTCCCAAAAATTGTATATCTTTGGTTTCCCATTGGTGGGAAATGTAACTTCAAGATTAGGTAGGGCATTAGTCAGCGATATTACTCCTATTCAAGTACTAAACAGGCCAACCTGAACTGTAAAACATCCCCTAAGTGGAGGTAAGGCATCAGTTAGGAGTGAACTGAACACTCATGTAATGAGCAATTTGACGTCAAATAAAGTGTCGTAGGCATTAACATTACTTTTGAAATGTTATTCTGAGGGAGCACACAGGGGAATTAGCTCAAATGGTAGAGCGCTCGCTTAGCATGCGAGAGGTAGCGGGATTGATGCCCGCATTCTCCATTCTAAAATGTACATACATTTTATTTTTAACTTGTCATTGCCAAGCTTGTTGCATAGTAAGAACAGATAAATCACAGATGGCTTTCATATATGGTCCACTGAGGGATCTATAAATGATAAGTTCCTTGAAAAACAAGAGTTGAGGAATATCCAGGAACTGGTTTTCTTAATGAAAAACGATCAGTTTGCATACTACTTTAAAGAGGGAGCCCGGCTAGCTCAGTCGGTAGAGCATGAGACTCTTAATCTCAGGGTCGTGGGTTTGAGCCCCACGTTGGGCGAAAACGAGTAATTTTTGCAGGATTATTGCATTGGATCTCATAATATGGTAATTAATCTTGCATTAGACATGCAATAACTCCCAAAAATTGTATATCTTTGGTTTCCCATTGGTGGGAAATGTAACTTCAAGATTAGGTAGGGCATTAGTCTAGATTAACATACAGCGATATTACTCCTATTCAAGTACTAAACAGGCCAACCTGAACTGTAAAACATCCCCTAAGTGGAGGTAAGGCATCAGTTAGGAGTGAACTGAACACTCATGTAATGGGCAATTTGACGTCAAATAAAGTGTGGAAGGCATTAACATTACTTTTGAAATGTTATTCTGAGGGAGCACACAGGGGAATTAGCTCAAATGGTAGAGCGCTCGCTTAGCATGCGAGAGGTAGCGGGATCGATGCCCGCATTCTCCATTCTAAAATGTACATACATTTTATTTTTAACTTGTCATTGCCAAGCTTGTTGCATAGTAAGAACAGATAAATCACAGATGGCTTTCATATATGGTCACATCATAACAACTAAAGGGGTTTTATCAAAAGGGTTTAGGTATTCGTTAGCTTGTGAGAGCAATTTGAGTTCTTATGCAATCTCACAATGACATTTCCACAACTTCCATTTCAATTTTGTCTCCTTTTACTTGACACTCTGTCCACTGAGGGATCTATAAATGATAAGTTCCTTGAAAAACAAGAGTTGAGGAATATCCAGGAACTGGTTTTTCTTAATGAAAAACAATCAGTTTGCATTCTACTTTAAAGAGGGAGCGCGGCTAGCTCAGTCGGTAGAGCATGAGACTCTTAATCTCAGGGTCGTGGGTTCGAGCCCCACGTTGGGCGAAAACGAGTAATTTTTGCAGGATTATTGCATTGGATCACATAATATGGCAATTAGTCTTGCATTAGACATGCAATAACTCCCAAAAATTGTATATCTTTGGTTTCCCATTGGTGGGAAATGTAACTTCAAGATTAGGTAGGGCATTAGTCAGCGATATTACTCCTATTCAAGTACTAAACAGGCCAACCTGAACTGTAAAACATCCCCTAAGTGGAGGTAAGGCATCAGTTAGGAGTGAACTGAACACTCATGTAATGGGCAATTTGACGTCAAATAAAGTGTCGTAGGCATTAACATTACTTTTGAAATGTTATTCTGAGGGAGCACACAGGGGAATTAGCTCAAATGGTAGAGCGCTCGCTTAGCATGCGAGAGGTAGCGGGATTGATGCCCGCATTCTCCATTCTAAAATGTACATACTTTTTTTTTTAACTTGTCATTGCCAAGCTTGTTGCATAGTAAGAACAGATAAATCACAGATGGCTTTCATATATGGTCCACTGAGGGATCTATAAATGATAAGTTCCTTGAAAAACAAGAGTTGAGGAATATCCAGGAACTGGTTTTCTTAATGAAAAACGATCAGTTTGCATACTACTTTAAAGAGGGAGCCCGGCTAGCTCAGTCGGTAGAGCATGAGACTCTTAATCTCAGGTTCGTGGGTTCGAGCCCCACGTTGGGCGAAAACGCGTAATTTTTGCAGGATTATTGCATTGGATCTCATAATATGGCAATTAATCTTGCATTAGACATGCAATAACTCCCAAAAATTGTATATCTTTGGTTTCCCATTGGTGGGAAATGTAACTTCAAGATTAGGTAGGGCATTAGTCTAGATTAACATACAGCGATGTTACTCCTATTCAAGTACTAAACAGGCCAACCTGAACTGTAAAACATCCCCTAAGTGGAGGTAAGGCATCAGTTAGGAGTGAACTGAACACTCATGTAATGGGCAATTTGACGTCAAATAAAGTGTGGAAGGCATTAACATTACTTTTGAAATGTTATTCTGAGGGAGCACACAGGGGAATTAGCTCAAATGGTAGAGCGCTCGCTTAGCATGCGAGAGGTAGCGGGATCGATGCCCGCATTCTCCATTCTAAAATGTACATACATTTTATTTTTAACTTGTCATTGCCAAGCTTGTTGCATAGTAAGAACAGATAAATCACAGATGGCTTTCATATATGGTCACATCATAACAACTAAAGGGGTTTTATCAAAAGGGTTTAGGTATTCGTTAGCTTGTGAGAGCAATTTGAGTTCTTATGCAATCTCACAATGACATTTCCACAACTTCCATTTCAATTTTGTCTCATTTTACTTGACACTCTGTCCACTGAGGGATCTATAAATGATAAGTTCCTTGAAAAACAAGAGTTGAGGAATATCCAGGAACTGGTTTTCTTAATGAAAAACGATCAGTTTGCATTCTACTTTAAAGAGGGAGCCCGGCTAGCTCAGTCGGTAGAGCATGAGACTCTTAATCTCAGGTTCGTGGGTTCGTGCCCCACGTTGGGCGAAAACGATTAATTTTTGCAGGATTATTGCATTGGATCTCATAATATGGCAATTAATCTTGCATTAGACATGCAATAACTCCCAAAAATTGTATATCTTTGGTTTCCCATTGGTGGGAAATGTAACTTCAAGATTAGGTAGGGCATTAGTCTAGATTAACATACAGCGATATTACTCCTATTCAAGTACTTAACAGGCCAACCTGAACTGTAAAACATCCCCTAAGTGGAGGTAAGGCATCAGTTAGGAGTGAACTGAACACTCATGTAATGGGCAATTTGACGTCAAATAAAGTGTGGAAGGCATTAACATTACTTTTGAAATGTTATTCTGAGGGAGCACACAGGGGAATTAGCTCAAATGGTAGAGCGCTCGCTTAGCATGCGAGAGGTAGCGGGATCGATGCCCGCATTCTCCATTCTAAAATGTACATACATTTTATTTTTAACTTGTCATTGCCAAGCTTGTTGCATAGTAAGAACAGATAAATCACAGATGGCTTTCATATATGGTCACATCATAACAACTAAAGGGGTTTTATCAAAAGGGTTTAGGTATTCGTTAGCTTGTGAGAGCAATTTGAGTTCTTATGCAATCTCACAATGACATTTCCACAACTTCCATTTCAATTTTGTCTCATTTTACTTGACACTCTGTCCACTGAGGGATCTATAAATGATAAGTTCCTTGAAAAACAAGAGTTGAGGAATATCCAGGAACTGGTTTTCTTAATGAAAAACAATCAGTTTGCATTCTACTTTAAAGAAGGAGCCCGGCTAGCTCAGTCGGTAGAGCATGAGACTCTTAATCTCAGGGTCGTGGGTTCGAGCCCCACGTTGGGCGAAAACGAGTAATTTTTGCAGGATTATTGCATTGGATCTCATAATATGGCAATTAATCTTGCATTAGACATGCAATAACTCCCAAAAATTGTATATCTTTGGTTTCCCATTGGTGGGAAATGTAACTTCAAGATTAGGTAGGGCATTAGTCAGCGATATTACTCCTATTCAAGTACTAAACAGGCCAACCTGAACTGTAAAACATCCCCTAAGTGGAGGTAAGGCATCAGTTAGGAGTGAACTGAACACTCATGTAATGGGCAATTTGACGTCAAATAAAGTGTCGTAGGCATTAACATTACTTTTGAAATGTTATTCTGAGGGAGCACACAGGGGAATTAGCTCAAATGGTAGAGCGCTCGCTTAGCATGCGAGAGGTAGCGGGATTGATGCCCGCATTCTCCATTCTAAAATGTACATACATTTTATTTTTAACTTGTCATTGCCAAGCTTGTTGCATAGTAAGAACAGATAAATCACAGATGGCTTTCATATATGGTCCACTGAGGGATCTATAAATGATAAGTTCCTTGAAAAACAAGAGTTGAGGAATATCCAGGAACTGGTTTTCTTAATGAAAAACGATCAGTTTGCATACTACTTTAAAGAGGGAGCCCGGCTAGCTCAGTCGGTAGAGCATGAGACTCTTAATCTCAGGTTCGTGGGTTCGTGCCCCACGTTGGGCGAAAACGATTAATTTTTGCAGGATTATTGCATTGGATCTCATAATATGGCAATTAATCTTGCATTAGACATGCAATAACTCCCAAAAATTGTATATCTTTGGTTTCCCATTGGTGGGAAATGTAACTTCAAGATTAGGTAGGGCATTAGTCTAGATTAACATACAGCGATATTACTCCTATTCAAGTACTTAACAGGCCAACCTGAACTGTAAAACATCCCCTAAGTGAAGGTAAGGCATCAGTTAGGAGTGAACTGAACACTCATGTAATGGGCAATTTGACGTCAAATAAAGTGTCGTAGGCATTAACATTACTTTTGAAATGTTATTCTGAGGGAGCACACAGGGGAATTAGCTCAAATGGTAGAGCGCTCGCTTAGCATGCGAGAGGTAGCGGGATCGATGCCCGCATTCTCCATTCTAAAATGTACATACATTTTATTTTTAACTTGTCATTGCCAAGCTTGTTGCATAGTAAGAACAGATAAATCACAGATGGCTTTCATATATGGTCACATCATAACAACTAAAGGGGTTTTATCAAAAGGGTTTAGGTATTCGTTAGCTTGTGAGAGCAATTTGAGTTCTTATGCAATCTCACAATGACATTTCCACAACTTCCATTTCAATTTTGTCTCATTTTACTTGACACTCTGTCCACTGAGGGATCTATAAATGATAAGTTCCTTGAAAAACAAGAGTTGAGGAATATCCAGGAACTGGTTTTCTTAATGAAAAACGATCAGTTTGCATTCTACTTTAAAGAGGGAGCCCGGCTAGCTCAGTCGGTAGAGCATGAGACTCTTAATCTCAGGTTCGTGGGTTCGTGCCCCACGTTGGGCGAAAACGATTAATTTTTGCAGGATTATTGCATTGGATCTCATAATATGGCAATTAATCTTGCATTAGACATGCAATAACTCCCAAAAATTGTATATCTTTGGTTTCCCATTGGTGGGAAATGTAACTTCAAGATTAGGTAGGGCATTAGTCTAGATTAACATACAGCGATATTACTCCTATTCAAGTACTTAACAGGCCAACCTGAACTGTAAAACATCCCCTAAGTGGAGGTAAGGCATCAGTTAGGAGTGAACTGAACACTCATGTAATGGGCAATTTGACGTCAAATAAAGTGTGGAAGGCATTAACATTACTTTTGAAATGTTATTCTGAGGGAGCACACAGGGGAATTAGCTCAAATGGTAGAGCGCTCGCTTAGCATGCGAGAGGTAGCGGGATCGATGCCCGCATTCTCCATTCTAAAATGTACATACATTTTATTTTTAACTTGTCATTGCCAAGCTTGTTGCATAGTAAGAACAGATAAATCACAGATGGCTTTCATATATGGTCACATCATAACAACTAAAGGGGTTTTATCAAAAGGGTTTAGGTATTCGTTAGCTTGTGAGAGCAATTTGAGTTCTTATGCAATCTCACAATGACATTTCCACAACTTCCATTTCAATTTTGTCTCATTTTACTTGACACTCTGTCCACTGAGGGATCTATAAATGATAAGTTCCTTGAAAAACAAGAGTTGAGGAATATCCAGGAACTGGTTTTCTTAATGAAAAACAATCAGTTTGCATTCTACTTTAAAGAAGGAGCCCGGCTAGCTCAGTCGGTAGAGCATGAGACTCTTAATCTCAGGGTCGTGGGTTCGAGCCCCACGTTGGGCGAAAACGAGTAATTTTTGCAGGATTATTGCATTGGATCTCATAATATGGCAATTAATCTTGCATTAGACATGCAATAACTCCCAAAAATTGTATATCTTTGGTTTCCCATTGGTGGGAAATGTAACTTCAAGATTAGGTAGGGCATTAGTCAGCGATATTACTCCTATTCAAGTACTAAACAGGCCAACCTGAACTGTAAAACATCCCCTAAGTGGAGGTAAGGCATCAGTTAGGAGTGAACTGAACACTCATGTAATGGGCAATTTGACGTCAAATAAAGTGTCGTAGGCATTAACATTACTTTTGAAATGTTATTCTGAGGGAGCACACAGGGGAATTAGCTCAAATGGTAGAGCGCTCGCTTAGCATGCGAGAGGTAGCGGGATTGATGCCCGCATTCTCCATTCTAAAATGTACATACATTTTATTTTTAACTTGTCATTGCCAAGCTTGTTGCATAGTAAGAACAGATAAATCACAGATGGCTTTCATATATGGTCCACTGAGGGATCTATAAATGATAAGTTCCTTGAAAAACAAGAGTTGAGGAATATCCAGGAACTGGTTTTCTTAATGAAAAACGATCAGTTTGCATACTACTTTAAAGAGGGAGCCCGGCTAGCTCAGTCGGTAGAGCATGAGACTCTTAATCTCAGGTTCGTGGGTTCGTGCCCCACGTTGGGCGAAAACGATTAATTTTTGCAGGATTTTTGCATTGGATCTCATAATATGGCAATTAATCTTGCATTAGACATGCAATAACTCCCAAAAATTGTATATCTTTGGTTTCCCATTGGTGGGAAATGTAACTTCAAGATTAGGTAGGGCATTAGTCTAGATTAACATACAGCGATATTACTCCTATTCAAGTACTTAACAGGCCAACCTGAACTGTAAAACATCCCCTAAGTGAAGGTAAGGCATCAGTTAGGAGAGAACTGAACACTCATGTAATGGGCAATTTGACGTCAAATAAAGTGTCGTAGGCATTAACATTACTTTTGAAATGTTATTCTGAGGGAGCACACAGGGGAATTAGCTCAAATGGTAGAGCGCTCGCTTAGCATGCGAGAGGTAGCGGGATCGATGCCCGCATTCTCCATTCTAAAATGTACATACATTTTATTTTTAACTTGTCATTGCCAGGCTTGTTGCATAGTAAGAACAGATAAATCACAGATGGCTTTCATATATGGTCACATCATAACAACTAAAGGGGTTTTATCAAAAGGGTTTAGGTATTCGTTAGCTTGTGAGAGCAATTTGAGTTCTTATGCAATCTCACAATGACATTTCCACAACTTCCATTTCAATTTTGTCTCATTTTACTTGACACTCTGTCCACTGAGGGATCTATAAATGATAAGTTCCTTGAAAAACAAGAGTTGAGGAATATCCAGGAACTGGTTTTCTTAATGAAAAACGATCAGTTTGCATTCTACTTTAAAGAGGGAGCCCGGCAAGCTCAGTCGGTAGAGCGTGAGACTCTTAATCTCAGGGTCGTGGGTTTGAGCCCCACGTTGGGCGAAAACGAGTATTTTTTGCAGGATTATTGCATTGGATCTCATAATATGGCAATTAATCTTGCATTAGACATGCAATAACTCCCAAAAATTGTATATCTTTGGTTTCCCATTGGTGGGAAATGTAACTTCAAGATTAGGTAGGGCATTAGTCAGCGATATTACTCCTATTCAAGTACTAAACAGGCCAACCTGAACTGTAAAACATCCCCTAAGTGGAGGTAAGGCATCAGTTAGGAGTGAACTGAACACTCATGTAATGAGCAATTTGACGTCAAATAAAGTGTCGTAGGCATTAACATTACTTTTGAAATGTTATTCTGAGGGAGCACACAGGGGAATTAGCTCAAATGGTAGAGCGCTCGCTTAGCATGCGAGAGGTAGCGGGATTGATGCCCGCATTCTCCATTCTAAAATGTACATACATTTTATTTTTAACTTGTCATTGCCAAGCTTGTTGCATAGTAAGAACAGATAAATCACAGATGGCTTTCATATATGGTCCACTGAGGGATCTATAAATGATAAGTTCCTTGAAAAACAAGAGTTGAGGAATATCCAGGAACTGGTTTTCTTAATGAAAAACGATCAGTTTGCATACTACTTTAAAGAGGGAGCCCGGCTAGCTCAGTCGGTAGAGCATGAGACTCTTAATCTCAGGGTCGTGGGTTTGAGCCCCACGTTGGGCGAAAACGAGTAATTTTTGCAGGATTATTGCATTGGATCACATAATATGGCAATTAATCTTGCATTAGACATGCAATAACTCCCAAAAATTGTATATCTTTGGTTTCCCATTGGTGGGAAATGTAACTTCAAGATTAGGTAGGGCATTAGTCTAGATTAACATACAGCGATATTACTCCTATTCAAGTACTTAACAGGCCAACCTGAACTGTAAAACATCCCCTAAGTGGAGGTAAGGCATCAGTTAGGAGTGAACTGAACACTCATGTAATGGGCAATTTGACGTCAAATAAAGTGTGGAAGGCATTAACATTACTTTTGAAATGTTATTCTGAGGGAGCACACAGGGGAATTAGCTCAAATGGTAGAGCGCTCGCTTAGCATGCGAGAGGTAGCGGGATCGATGCCCGCATTCTCCATTCTAAAATGTACATACATTTTATTTTTAACTTGTCATTGCCAAGCTTGTTGCATAGTAAGAACAGATAAATCACAGATGGCTTTCATATATGGTCACATCATAACAACTAAAGGGGTTTTATCAAAAGGGTTTAGGTATTCGTTAGCTTGTGAGAGCAATTTGAGTTCTTATGCAATCTCACAATGACATTTCCACAACTTCCATTTCAATTTTGTCTCATTTTACTTGACACTCTGTCCACTGAGGGATCTATAAATGATAAGTTCCTTGAAAAACAAGAGTTGAGGAATATCCAGGAACTGGTTTTCTTAATGAAAAACAATCAGTTTGCATTCTACTTTAAAGAGGGAGCCCGGCTAGCTCAGTCGGTAGAGAATGAGACTCTTAATCTCAGGGTCGCGGGTTCGAGCCCCACGTTGGGCGAAAACGAGTATTTTTTGCAGGATTATTGCATTGGATCTCATAATATGGCAATTAATCTTGCATTAGACATGCAATAACTCCCAAAAATTGTATATCTTTGGTTTCCCATTGGTGGGAAATGTAACTTCAAGATTAGGTAGGGCATTAGTCAGCGATATTACTCCTATTCAAGTACTAAACAGGCCAACCTGAACTGTACAACATCCCCTAAGTGGAGGTAAGGCATCAGTTAGGAGTGAACTGAACACTCATGTAATGGGCAATTTGACGTCAAATAAAGTGTCGTAGGCATTAACATTACTTTTGAAATGTTATTCTGAGGGAGCACACAGGGGAATTAGCTCAAATGGTAGAGCGCTCGCTTAGCATGCGAGAGGTAGCGGGATTGATGCCCGCATTCTCCATTCTAAAATGTACATACATTTTATTTTTAACTTGTCATTGCCAAGCTTGTTGCATAGTAAGAACAGATAAATCACAGATGGCTTTCATATATGGTCCACTGAGGGATCTATAAATGATAAGTTCCTTGAAAAACAAGAGTTGAGGAATATCCAGGAACTGGTTTTCTTAATGAAAAACGATCAGTTTGCATACTACTTTAAAGAGGGAGCCCGGCTAGCTCAGTCGGTAGAGCATGAGACTCTTAATCTCAGGGTCGTGGGTTCGAGCCCCACGGGGGCGAAAACGAGTAATTTATGCAGGATTATTGCATTGGATCTCATAATATGGCAATTAATCTTGCATTAGACATGCAATAACTCCCAAAAATTGTATATCTTTGGTTTCCCATTGGTGGGAAATGTAACTTCAAGATTAGGTAGGGCATTAGTCTAGATTAACATACAGCGATATTACTCCTATTCAAGTACTAAACAGGCCAACCTGAACTGTAAAACATCCCCTAAGTGGAGGTAAGGCATCAGTTAGGAGTGAACTGAACACTCATGTAATGGGCAATTTGACGTCAAATAAAGTGTCGTAGGCATTAACATTACTTTTGAAATGTTATTCTGAGGGAGCACACAGGGGAATTAGCTCAAATGGTAGAGCGCTCGCTTAGCATGCGAGAGGTAGCGGGATTGATGCCCGCATTCTCCATTCTAAAATGTACATACATTTTATTTTTAACTTGTCATTGCCAAGCTTGTTGCATAGTAAGAACAGATAAATCACAGATGGCTTTCATATATGGTCACATCATAACAACTAAAGGGGTTTTATCAAAAGGGTTTAGGTATTCGTTAGCTTGTGAGAGCAATTTGAGTTCCTATGCAATCTCACAATGACATTTCCACAACTTCCATTTCAATTTTGTCTCCTTTTACTTGACACTCTGTCCACTGAGGGATCTATAAATGATAAGTTCCTTGAAAAACAAGAGTTGAGGAATATCCAGGAACTGGTTTTCTTAATGAAAAACGATCAGTTTGCATTCTACTTTAAAGAGGGAGCCCGGCTAGCTCAGTCGGTAGAGCATGAGACTCTTAATCTCAGGGTCGTGGGTTCGAGCCCCATGGTTGTGCGAAAACGAGTAATTTTTGCAGGATTATTGCATTGGATCTCATAATATGGCAATTAATCTTGCATTAGACATGCAATAACTCCCAAAAATTGTATATCTTTGGTTTCCCATTGGTGGGAAATGTAACTTCAAGATTAGTTAGGGCATTAGTCTAGATTAACATACAGCGATATTACTCCTATTCAAGTACTAAACAGGCCAACCTGAACTGTAAAACATCCCCTAAGTGGAGGTAAGGCATCAGTTAGGAGTGAACTGAACACTCATGTAATGGGCAATTTGACGTCAAATAAAGTGTGGAAGGCATTAACATTACTTTTGAAATGTTATTCTGAGGGAGCACACAGGGGAATTAGCTCAAATGGTAGAGCGCTCGCTTAGCATGCGAGAGGTAGCGGGATCGATGCCCGCATTCTCCATTCTAAAATGTACATACATTTTATTTTTAACTTGTCATTGCCAAGCTTGTTGCATAGTAAGAACAGATAAATCACAGATGGCTTTCATATATGGTCCACTGAGGGATCTATAAATGATAAGTTCCTTGAAAAACAAGAGTTGAGGAATATCCAGGAACTGGTTTTCTTAATGAAAAACGATCAGTTTGCATTCTACTTTAAAGAGGGAGCCCGGCTAGCTCAGTCGGTAGAGCATGAGACTCTTAATCTCAGGGTCGTGGGTTCGAGCCCCACGTTGTGCGAAAACGAGTAATTTGTGCAGGATTATTGCATTGGATCTCATAATATGGCAATTAATCTTGCATTAGACATGCAATAACTCCCAAAAATTGTGTATCTTTGGTTTCCCATTGGTGGGAAATGTAACTTCAAGATTAGGTAGGGCATTAGTCAGCGATATTACTCCTATTCAAGTACTAAACAGGCCAACCTGAACTGTAAAACATCCCCTAAGTGGAGGTAAGGCATCAGTTAGGAGTGAACTGAACACTCATGTAATGGGCAATTTGACGTCAAATAAAGTGTCGTAGGCATTAACATTACTTTTGAAATGTTATTCTGAGGGAGCACACAGGGGAATTAGCTCAAATGGTAGAGTGCTCGCTTAGCATGCGAGAGGTAGCGGGATTGATGCCCGCATTCTCCATTCTAAAATGTACATACATTTTATTTTTAACTTGTCATTGCCAAGCTTGTTGCATAGTAAGAACAGATAAATCACAGATGGCTTTCATATATGGTCCACTGAGGGATCTATAAATGATAAGTTCCTTGAAAAACAAGAGTTGAGGAATATCCAGGAACTGGTTTTCTTAATGAAAAACGATCAGTTTGCATACTACTTTAAAGAGGGAGCCCGGCTAGCTCAGTCGGTAGAGCATGAGACTCTTAATCTCAGGGTCGTGGGTTCGAGCCCCACGGGGGCGAAAACGAGTAATTTATGCAGGATTATTGCATTGGATCTCATAATATGGCAATTAATCTTGCATTAGACATGCAATAACTCCCAAAAATTGTATATCTTTGGTTTCCCATTGGTGGGAAATGTAACTTCAAGATTAGGTAGGGCATTAGTCAGCGATATTACTCCTATTCAAGTACTAAACAGGCCAACCTGAACTGTAAAACATCCCCTAAGTGGAGGTAAGGCATCAGTTAGGAGTGAACTGAACACTCATGTAATGGGCAATTTGACGTCAAATAAAGTGTCGTAGGCATTAACATTACTTTTGAAATGTTATTCTGAGGGAGCACACAGGGGAATTAGCTCAAATGGTAGAGCGCTCGCTTAGCATGCGAGAGGTAGCGGGATTGATGCCCGCATTCTCCATTCTAAAATGTACATACATTTTATTTTTAACTTGTCATTGCCAAGCTTGTTGCATAGTAAGAACAGATAAATCACAGATGGCTTTCATATATGGTCACATCATAACAACTAAAGGGGTTTTATCAAAAGGGTTTAGGTATTCGTTAGCTTGTGAGAGCAATTTGAGTTCCTATGCAATCTCACAATGACATTTCCACAACTTCCATTTCAATTTTGTCTCCTTTTACTTGACACTCTGTCCACTGAGGGATCTATAAATGATAAGTTCCTTGAAAAACAAGAGTTGAGGAATATCCAGGAACTGGTTTTCTTAATGAAAAACGATCAGTTTGCATTCTACTTTAAAGAGGGAGCCCGGCTAGCTCAGTCGGTAGAGCATGAGACTCTTAATCTCAGGGTCGTGGGTTCGAGCCCCATGGTTGTGCGAAAACGAGTAATTTTTGCAGGATTATTGCATTGGATCTCATAATATGGCAATTAATCTTGCATTAGACATGCAATAACTCCCAAAAATTGTATATCTTTGGTTTCCCATTGGTGGGAAATGTAACTTCAAGATTAGGTAGGGCATTAGTCAGCGATATTACTCCTATTCAAGTACTAAACAGGCCAACCTGAACTGTAAAACATCCCCTAAGTGGAGGTAAGGCATCAGTTAGGAGTGAACTGAACACTCATGTAATGGGCAATTTGACGTCAAATAAAGTGTCGTAGGCATTAACATTACTTTTGAAATGTTATTCTGAGGGAGCACACAGGGGAATTAGCTCAAATGGTAGAGCGCTCGCTTAGCATGCGAGAGGTAGCGGGATTGATGCCCGCATTCTCCATTCTAAAATGTACATACATTTTATTTTTAACTTGTCATTGCCAAGCTTGTTGCATAGTAAGAACAGATAAATCACAGATGGCTTTCATATATGGTCCACTGAGGGATCTATAAATGATAAGTTCCTTGAAAAACAAGAGTTGAGGAATATCCAGGAACTGGTTTTCTTAATGAAAAACGATCAGTTTGCATACTACTTTAAAGAGGGAGCCCGGCTAGCTCAGTCGGTAGAGCATGAGACTCTTAATCTCAGGGTCGTGGGTTCGAGCCCCACGTTGGGCGAAAACGAGTAATTTTTGCAGGATTATTGCATTGGATCTCATAATATGGCAATTAATCTTGCATTAGACATGCAATAACTCCCAAAAATTGTATATCTTTGGTTTCCCATTGGTGGGAAATGTAACTTCAAGATTAGGTAGGGGATTAGTCTAGATTAACATACAGCGATATTACTCCTATTCAAGTACTAAACAGGCCAACCTGAACTGTAAAACATCCCCTAAGTGGAGGTAAGGCATCAGTTAGGAGTGAACTGAACACTCATGTAATGGGCAATTTGACGTCAAATAAAGTGTGGAAGGCATTAACATTACTTTTGAAATGTTATTCTGAGGGAACACACAGGGGAATTAGCTCAAATGGTAGAGCGCTCGCTTAGCATGCGAGAGGTAGCGGGATCGATGCCCGCATTCTCCATTCTAAAATGTACTTACATTTTATTTTTAACTTGTCATTGCCAAGCTTGTTGCATAGTAAGAACAGATAAATCACAGATGGCTTTCATATATGGTCACATCATAACAACTAAAGGGGTTTTATCAAAAGGGTTTAGGTATTCGTTAGCTTGTGAGAGCAATTTGAGTTCTTATGCAATCTCACAATGACATTTCCACAACTTCCATTTCAATTTTGTCTCCTTTTACTTGACACTCTGTCCACTGAGGGATCTATAAATGATAAGTTCCTTGAAAAACAAGAGTTGAGGAATATCCAGGAACTGGTTTTCTTAATGAAAAACGATCAGTTTGCATTCTACTTTAAAGAGGGAGCCCGGCTAGCTCAGTCGGTAGAGCATGAGACTCTTAATCTCAGGGTCGTGGGTTCGAGCCCCATGGTTGGGCGAAAACGAGTAATTTTTGCAGGATTATTGCATTGGATCTCATAATATGGCAATTAATCTTGCATTAGACATGCAATAACTCCCAAAAATTGTATATCTTTGGTTTCCCATTGGTGGGAAATGTAACTTCAAGATTAGGTAGGGCATTAGTCAGCGATATTACTCCTATTCAAGTACTAAACAGGCCAACCTGAACTGTAAAACATCCCCTAAGTGGAGGTAAGGCATCAGTTAGGAGTGAACTGAACACTCATGTAATGGGCAATTTGACGTCAAATAAAGTGTCGTAGGCATTAACATTACTTTTGAAATGTTATTCTGAGGGAGCACACAGGGGAATTAGCTCAAATGGTAGAGCGCTCGCTTAGCATGCGAGAGGTAGCGGGATTGATGCCCGCATTCTCCATTCTAAAATGTACATACATTTTATTTTTAACTTGTCATTGCCAAGCTTGTTGCATAGTAAGAACAGATAAATCACAGATGGCTTTCATATATGGTCCACTGAGGGATCTATAAATGATAAGTTCCTTGAAAAACAAGAGTTGAGGAATATCCAGGAACTGGTTTTCTTAATGAAAAACGATCAGTTTGCATACTACTTTAAAGAGGGAGCCCGGCTAGCTCAGTCGGTAGAGCATGAGACTCTTAATCTCAGGGTCGTGGGTTCGAGCCCCACGTTGGGCGAAAACGAGTAATTTTTGCAGGATTATTGCATTGGATCTCATAATATGGCAATTAATGTTGCATTAGACATGCAATAACTCCCAAAAATTGTATATCTTTGGTTTCCCATTGGTGGGAAATGTAACTTCAAGATTAGGTAGGGCATTAGTCTAGATTAACATACAGCGATATTACTCCTATTCAAGTACTAAACAGGCCAACCTGAACTGTAAAACATCCCCTAAGTGGAGGTAAGGCATCAGTTAGGAGTGAACTGAACACTCATGTAATGGGCAATTTGACGTCAAATAAAGTGTGGAAGGCATTAACATTACTTTTGAAATGTTATTCTGAGGGAGCACACAGGGGAATTAGCTCAAATGGTAGAGCGCTCGCTTAGCATGCGAGAGGTAGCGGGATCGATGCCCGCATTCTCCATTCTAAAATGTACTTACATTTTATTTTTAACTTGTCATTGCCAAGCTTGTTGCATAGTAAGAACAGATAAATCACAGATGGCTTTCATATATGGTCACATCATAACAACTAAAGGGGTTTTATCAAAAGGGTTTAGGTATTCGTTAGCTTGTGAGAGCAATTTGAGTTCTTATGCAATCTCACAATGACATTTCCACAACTTCCATTTCAATTTTGTCTCCTTTTACTTGACACTCTGTCCACTGAGGGATCTATAAATGATAAGTTCCTTGAAAAACAAGAGTTGAGGAATATCCAGGAACTGGTTTTCTTAATGAAAAATGATCAGTTTGCATTCTACTTTAAAGAGGGAGCCCGGCTAGCTCAGTCGGTAGAGCATGAGACTCTTAGTCTCAGGGTCGTGGGTTCGAGCCCCATGGTTGGGCGAAAACGAGTAATTTTTGCAGGATTATTGCATTGGATCTCATAATATGGCAATTAATCTTGCATTAGACATGCAATAACTCCCAAAAATTGTATATCTTTGGTTTCCCATTGGTGGGAAATGTAACTTCAAGATTAGGTAGGGGATTAGTCTAGATTAACATACAGCGATATTACTCCTATTCAAGTACTAAACAGGCCAACCTGAACTGTAAAACATCCCCTAAGTGGAGGTAAGGCATCAGTTAGGAGTGAACTGAACACTCATGTAATGGGCAATTTGACGTCAAATAAAGTGTCGTAGGCATTAACATTACTTTTGAAATGTTATTCTGAGGGAGCACACAGGGGAATTAGCTCAAATGGTAGAGCGCTCGCTTAGCATGCGAGAGGTAGCGGGATTGATGCCCGCATTCTCCATTCTAAAATGTACATACATTTTATTTTTAACTTGTCATTGCCAAGCTTGTTGCATAGTAAGAACAGATAAATCACAGATGGCTTTCATATATGGTCACATCATAACAACTAAAGGGGTTTTATCAAAAGGGTTTAGGTATTCGTTAGCTTGTGAGAGCAATTTGAGTTCCTATGCAATCTCACAATGACATTTCCACAACTTCCATTTCAATTTTGTCTCCTTTTACTTGACACTCTGTCCACTGAGGGATCTATAAATGATAAGTTCCTTGAAAAACAAGAGTTGAGGAATATCCAGGAACTGGTTTTCTTAATGAAAAACGATCAGTTTGCATTCTACTTTAAAGAGGGAGCCCGGCTAGCTCAGTCGGTAGAGCATGAGACTCTTAATATCAGGGTCGTGGGTTCGAGCCCCATGGTTGTGCGAAAACGAGTAATTTTTGCAGGATTATTGCATTGGATCTCATAATATGGCAATTAATCTTGCATTAGACATGCAATAACTCCCAAAAATTGTATATCTTTGGTTTCCCATTGGTGGGAAATGTAACTTCAAGATTAGGTAGGGCATTAGTCTAGATTAACATACAGCGATATTACTCCTATTCAAGTACTAAACAGGCCAACCTGAACTGTAAAACATCCCCTAAGTGGAGGTAAGGCATCAGTTAGGAGTGAACTGAACACTCATGTAATGGGCAATTTGACGTCAAATAAAGTGTGGAAGGCATTAACATTACTTTTGAAATGTTATTCTGAGGGAGCACACAGGGGAATTAGCTCAAATGGTAGAGCGCTCGCTTAGCATGCGAGAGGTAGCGGGATCGATGCCCGCATTCTCCATTCTAAAATGTACATACATTTTATTTTTAACTTGTCATTGCCAAGCTTGTTGCATAGTAAGAACAGATAAATCACAGATGGCTTTCATATATGGTCCACTGAGGGATCTATAAATGATAAGTTCCTTGAAAAACAAGAGTTGAGGAATATCCAGGAACTGGTTTTCTTAATGAAAAACGATCAGTTTGCATTCTACTTTAAAGAGGGAGCCCGGCTAGCTCAGTCGGTAGAGCATGAGACTCTTAATCTCAGGGTCGTGGGTTCGAGCCCCACGTTGTGCGAAAACGAGTAATTTTTGCAGGATTATTGCATTGGATCTCATAATATGGCAATTAATCTTGCATTAGACATGCAATAACTCCCAAAAATTGTGTATCTTTGGTTTCCCATTGGTGGGAAATGTAACTTCAAGATTAGGTAGGGCATTAGTCAGCGATATTACTCCTATTCAAGTACTAAACAGGCCAACCTGAACTGTAAAACATCCCCTAAGTGGAGGTAAGGCATCAGTTAGGAGTGAACTGAACACTCATGTAATGGGCAATTTGACGTCAAATAAAGTGTCGTAGGCATTAACATTACTTTTGAAATGTTATTCTGAGGGAGCACACAGGGGAATTAGCTCAAATGGTAGAGCGCTCGCTTAGCATGCGAGAGGTAGCGGGATCGATGCCCGCATTCTCCATTCTAAAATGTACATACATTTTATTTTTAACTTGTCATTGCCAAGCTTGTTGCATAGTAAGAACAGATAAATCACAGATGGCTTTCATATATGGTCACATCATAACAACTAAAGGGGTTTTATCAAAAGGGTTTAGGTATTCGTTAGCTTGTGAGAGCAATTTGAGTTCTTATGCAATCTCACAATGACATTTCCACAACTTCCATTTCAATTTTGTCTCCTTTTACTTGACACTCTGTCCACTGAGGGATCTATAAATGATAAGTTCCTTGAAAAACAAGAGTTGAGGAATATCCAGGAACTGGTTTTCTTAATGAAAAACGATCAGTTTGCATTCTACTTTAAAGAGGGAGCCCGGCTAGCTCAGTCGGTAGAGCATGAGACTCTTAATCTCAGGGTCGTGGGATCGAGCCCCATGTTGGGCGGAGTAATTGTTGCAGGATTATTGCATTGGATCTCATAATATGGCAATTAATCTTGCATTAGACATGCAATAACTCCCAAAAATTGTATATCTTTGGTTTCCCATTGGTGGGAAATGTAACTTCAAGATTAGGTAGGGCATTAGTCAGCGATATTACTCCTATTCAAGTACTAAACAGGCCAACCTGAACTGTAAAACATCCCCTAAGTGGAGGTAAGGCATCAGTTAGGAGTGAACTGAACACTCATGTAATGGGCAATTTGACGTCAAATAAAGTGTCGTAGGCATTAACATTACTTTTGAAATGTTATTCTGAGGGAGCACACAGGGGAATTAGCTCAAATGGTAGAGCGCTCGCTTAGCATGCGAGAGGTAGCGGGATTGATGCCCGCATTCTCCATTCTAAAATGTACATACATTTTATTTTTAACTTGTCATTGCCAAGCTTGTTGCATAGTAAGAACAGATAAATCACAGATGGCTTTCATATATGGTCACATCATAACAACTAAAGGGGTTTTATCAAAAGGGTTTAGGTATTCGTTAGCTTGTGAGAGCAATTTGAGTTCCTATGCAATCTCACAATGACATTTCCACAACTTCCATTTCAATTTTGTCTCCTTTTACTTGACACTCTGTCCACTGAGGGATCTATAAATGATAAGTTCCTTGAAAAACAAGAGTTGAGGAATATCCAGGAACTGGTTTTCTTAATGAAAAACGATCAGTTTGCATTCTACTTTAAAGAGGGAGCCCGGCTAGCTCAGTCGGTAGAGCATGAGACTCTTAATCTCAGGGTCGTGGGTTCGAGCCCCATGGTTGTGCGAAAACGAGTAATTTTTGCAGGATTATTGCATTGGATCTCATAATATGGCAATTAATCTTGCATTAGACATGCAATAACTCCCAAAAATTGTATATCTTTGGTTTCCCATTGGTGGGAAATGTAACTTCAAGATTAGGTAGGGCATTAGTCAGCGATATTACTCCTATTCAAGTACTAAACAGGCCAACCTGAACTGTAAAACATCCCCTAAGTGGAGGTAAGGCATCAGTTAGGAGTGAACTGAACACTCATGTAATGGGCAATTTGACGTCAAATAAAGTGTCGTAGGCATTAACATTACTTTTGAAATGTTATTCTGAGGGAGCACACAGGGGAATTAGCTCAAATGGTAGAGCGCTCGCTTAGCATGCGAGAGGTAGCGGGATTGATGCCCGCATTCTCCATTCTAAAATGTACATACATTTTATTTTTAACTTGTCATTGCCAAGCTTGTTGCATAGTAAGAACAGATAAATCACAGATGGCTTTCATATATGGTCCACTGAGGGATCTATAAATGATAAGTTCCTTGAAAAACAAGAGTTGAGGAATATCCAGGAACTGGTTTTCTTAATGACAAATGATCAGTTTGCATACTACTTTAAAGAGGGAGCCCGGCTAGCTCAGTCGGTAGAGCATGAGACTCTTAATCTCAGGGTCGTGGGTTCGAGCCCCACGTTGGGCGAAAACGAGTAATTTTTGCAGGATTATTGCATTGGATCTCATAATATGGCAATTAATCTTGCATTAGACATGCAATAACTCCCAAAAATTGTATATCTTTGGTTTCCCATTGGTGGGAAATGTAACTTCAAGATTAGGTAGGGGATTAGTCTAGATTAACATACAGCGATATTACTCCTATTCAAGTACTAAACAGGCCAACCTGAACTGTAAAACATCCCCTAAGTGGAGGTAAGGCATCAGTTAGGAGTGAACTGAACACTCATGTAATGGGCAATTTGACGTCAAATAAAGTGTGGAAGGCATTAACATTACTTTTGAAATGTTATTCTGAGGGAACACACAGGGGAATTAGCTCAAATGGTAGAGCGCTCGCTTAGCATGCGAGAGGTAGCGGGATCGATGCCCGCATTCTCCATTCTAAAATGTACTTACATTTTATTTTTAACTTGTCATTGCCAAGCTTGTTGCATAGTAAGAACAGATAAATCACAGATGGCTTTCATATATGGTCACATCATAACAACTAAAGGGGTTTTATCAAAAGGGTTTAGGTATTCGTTAGCTTGTGAGAGCAATTTGAGTTCTTATGCAATCTCACAATGACATTTCCACAACTTCCATTTCAATTTTGTCTCCTTTTACTTGACACTCTGTCCACTGAGGGATCTATAAATGATAAGTTCCTTGAAAAACAAGAGTTGAGGAATATCCAGGAACTGGTTTTCTTAATGAAAAACGATCAGTTTGCATTCTACTTTAAAGAGGGAGCCCGGCTAGCTCAGTCGGTAGAGCATGAGACTCTTAATCTCAGGGTCGTGGGTTCGAGCCCCATGGTTGGGCGAAAACGAGTAATTTTTGCAGGATTATTGCATTGGATCTCATAATATGGCAATTAATCTTGCATTAGACATGCAATAACTCCCAAAAATTGTATATCTTTGGTTTCCCATTGGTGGGAAATGTAACTTCAAGATTAGGTAGGGCATTAGTCAGCGATATTACTCCTATTCAAGTACTAAACAGGCCAACCTGAACTGTAAAACATCCCCTAAGTGGAGGTAAGGCATCAGTTAGGAGTGAACTGAACACTCATGTAATGGGCAATTTGACGTCAAATAAAGTGTCGTAGGCATTAACATTACTTTTGAAATGTTATTCTGAGGGAGCACACAGGGGAATTAGCTCAAATGGTAGAGCGCTCGCTTAGCATGCGAGAGGTAGCGGGATTGATGCCCGCATTCTCCATTCTAAAATGTACATACATTTTATTTTTAACTTGTCATTGCCAAGCTTGTTGCATAGTAAGAACAGATAAATCACAGATGGCTTTCATATATGGTCCACTGAGGGATCTATAAATGATAAGTTCCTTGAAAAACAAGAGTTGAGGAATATCCAGGAACTGGTTTTCTTAATGAAAAACGATCAGTTTGCATACTACTTTAAAGAGGGAGCCCGGCTAGCTCAGTCGGTAGAGCATGAGACTCTTAATCTCAGGGTCGTGGGTTCGAGCCCCACGTTGGGCGAAAACGAGTAATTTTTGCAGGATTATTGCATTGGATCTCATAATATGGCAATTAATGTTGCATTAGACATGCAATAACTCCCAAAAATTGTATATCTTTGGTTTCCCATTGGTGGGAAATGTAACTTCAAGATTAGGTAGGGCATTAGTCTAGATTAACATACAGCGATATTACTCCTATTCAAGTACTAAACAGGCCAACCTGAACTGTAAAACATCCCCTAAGTGGAGGTAAGGCATCAGTTAGGAGTGAACTGAACACTCATGTAATGGGCAATTTGACGTCAAATAAAGTGTGGAAGGCATTAACATTACTTTTGAAATGTTATTCTGAGGGAGCACACAGGGGAATTAGCTCAAATGGTAGAGCGCTCGCTTAGCATGCGAGAGGTAGCGGGATCGATGCCCGCATTCTCCATTCTAAAATGTACTTACATTTTATTTTTAACTTGTCATTGCCAAGCTTGTTGCATAGTAAGAACAGATAAATCACAGATGGCTTTCATATATGGTCACATCATAACAACTAAAGGGGTTTTATCAAAAGGGTTTAGGTATTCGTTAGCTTGTGAGAGCAATTTGAGTTCTTATGCAATCTCACAATGACATTTCCACAACTTCCATTTCAATTTTGTCTCCTTTTACTTGACACTCTGTCCACTGAGGGATCTATAAATGATAAGTTCCTTGAAAAACAAGAGTTGAGGAATATCCAGGAACTGGTTTTCTTAATGAAAAATGATCAGTTTGCATTCTACTTTAAAGAGGGAGCCCGGCTAGCTCAGTCGGTAGAGCATGAGACTCTTAATCTCAGGGTCGTGGGTTCGAGCCCCATGGTTGGGCGAAAACGAGTAATTTTTGCAGGATTATTGCATTGGATCTCATAATATGGCAATTAATCTTGCATTAGACATGCAATAACTCCCAAAAATTGTATATCTTTGGTTTCCCATTGGTGGGAAATGTAACTTCAAGATTAGGTAGGGGATTAGTCTAGATTAACATACAGCGATATTACTCCTATTCAAGTACTAAACAGGCCAACCTGAACTGTAAAACATCCCCTAAGTGGAGGTAAGGCATCAGTTAGGAGTGAACTGAACACTCATGTAATGGGCAATTTGACGTCAAATAAAGTGTGGAAGGCATTAACATTACTTTTGAAATGTTATTCTGAGGGAACACACAGGGGAATTAGCTCAAATGGTAGAGCGCTCGCTTAGCATGCGAGAGGTAGCGGGATCGATGCCCGCATTCTCCATTCTAAAATGTACTTACATTTTATTTTTAACTTGTCATTGCCAAGCTTGTTGCATAGTAAGAACAGATAAATCACAGATGGCTTTCATATATGGTCACATCATAACAACTAAAGGGGTTTTATCAAAAGGGTTTAGGTATTCGTTAGCTTGTGAGAGCAATTTGAGTTCTTATGCAATCTCACAATGACATTTCCACAACTTCCATTTCAATTTTGTCTCCTTTTACTTGACACTCTGTCCACTGAGGGATCTATAAATGATAAGTTCCTTGAAAAACAAGAGTTGAGGAATATCCAGGAACTGGTTTTCTTAATGAAAAACGATCAGTTTGCATTCTACTTTAAAGAGGGAGCCCGGCTAGCTCAGTCGGTAGAGCATGAGACTCTTAATCTCAGGGTCGTGGGTTCGAGCCCCATGGTTGGGCGAAAACGAGTAATTTTTGCAGGATTATTGCATTGGATCTCATAATATGGCAATTAATCTTGCATTAGACATGCAATAACTCCCAAAAATTGTATATCTTTGGTTTCCCATTGGTGGGAAATGTAACTTCAAGATTAGGTAGGGCATTAGTCAGCGATATTACTCCTATTCAAGTACTAAACAGGCCAACCTGAACTGTAAAACATCCCCTAAGTGGAGGTAAGGCATCAGTTAGGAGTGAACTGAACACTCATGTAATGGGCAATTTGACGTCAAATAAAGTGTCGTAGGCATTAACATTACTTTTGAAATGTTATTCTGAGGGAGCACACAGGGGAATTAGCTCAAATGGTAGAGCGCTCGCTTAGCATGCGAGAGGTAGCGGGATTGATGCCCGCATTCTCCATTCTAAAATGTACATACATTTTATTTTTAACTTGTCATTGCCAAGCTTGTTGCATAGTAAGAACAGATAAATCACAGATGGCTTTCATATATGGTCCACTGAGGGATCTATAAATGATAAGTTCCTTGAAAAACAAGAGTTGAGGAATATCCAGGAACTGGTTTTCTTAATGAAAAACGATCAGTTTGCATACTACTTTAAAGAGGGAGCCCGGCTAGCTCAGTCGGTAGAGCATGAGACTCTTAATCTCAGGGTCGTGGGTTCGAGCCCCACGTTGGGCGAAAACGAGTAATTTTTGCAGGATTATTGCATTGGATCTCATAATATGGCAATTAATGTTGCATTAGACATGCAATAACTCCCAAAAATTGTATATCTTTGGTTTCCCATTGGTGGGAAATGTAACTTCAAGATTAGGTAGGGCATTAGTCTAGATTAACATACAGCGATATTACTCCTATTCAAGTACTAAACAGGCCAACCTGAACTGTAAAACATCCCCTAAGTGGAGGTAAGGCATCAGTTAGGAGTGAACTGAACACTCATGTAATGGGCAATTTGACGTCAAATAAAGTGTGGAAGGCATTAACATTACTTTTGAAATGTTATTCTGAGGGAGCACACAGGGGAATTAGCTCAAATGGTAGAGCGCTCGCTTAGCATGCGAGAGGTAGCGGGATCGATGCCCGCATTCTCCATTCTAAAATGTACTTACATTTTATTTTTAACTTGTCATTGCCAAGCTTGTTGCATAGTAAGAACAGATAAATCACAGATGGCTTTCATATATGGTCACATCATAACAACTAAAGGGGTTTTATCAAAAGGGTTTAGGTATTCGTTAGCTTGTGAGAGCAATTTGAGTTCTTATGCAATCTCACAATGACATTTCCACAACTTCCATTTCAATTTTGTCTCCTTTTACTTGACACTCTGTCCACTGAGGGATCTATAAATGATAAGTTCCTTGAAAAACAAGAGTTGAGGAATATCCAGGAACTGGTTTTCTTAATGAAAAATGATCAGTTTGCATTCTACTTTAAAGAGGGAGCCCGGCTAGCTCAGTCGGTAGAGCATGAGACTCTTAATCTCAGGGTCGTGGGTTCGAGCCCCATGGTTGGGCGAAAACGAGTAATTTTTGCAGGATTATTGCATTGGATCTCATAATATGGCAATTAATCTTGCATTAGACATGCAATAACTCCCAAAAATTGTATATCTTTGGTTTCCCATTGGTGGGAAATGTAACTTCAAGATTAGGTAGGGCATTAGTCAGCGATATTACTCCTATTCAAGTACTAAACAGGCCAACCTGAACTGTAAAACATCCCCTAAGTGGAGGTAAGGCATCAGTTAGGAGTGAACTGAACACTCATGTAATGGGCAATTTGACGTCAAATAAAGTGTCGTAGGCATTAACATTACTTTTGAAATGTTATTCTGAGGGAGCACACAGGGGAATTAGCTCAAATGGTAGAGCGCTTGCTTAGCATGCGAGAGGTAGCGGGATTGATACCCGCATTCTCCATTCTAAAATGTACATACATTTTATTTTTAACTTGTCATTGCCAAGCTTGTTGCATAGTAAGAACAGATAAATCACAGATGGCTTTCATATATGGTCCACTGAGGGATCTATAAATGATAAGTTCCTTGAAAAACAAGAGTTGAGGAATATCCAGGAACTGGTTTTCTTAATGAAAAACGATCAGTTTGCATACTACTTTAAAGAGGGAGCCCGGCTAGCTCAGTCGGTAGAGCATGAGACTCTTAATCTCAGGGTCGTGGGTTCGAGCCCCACGTTGGGCGAAAACGAGTAATTTTTGCAGGATTATTGCATTGGATCTCATAATATGGCAATTAATGTTGCATTAGACATGCAATAACTCCCAAAAATTGTATATCTTTGGTTTCCCATTGGTGGGAAATGTAACTTCAAGATTAGGTAGGGCATTAGTCTAGATTAACATACAGCGATATTACTCCTATTCAAGTACTAAACAGGCCAACCTGAACTGTAAAACATCCCCTAAGTGGAGGTAAGGCATCAGTTAGGAGTGAACTGAACACTCATGTAATGGGCAATTTGACGTCAAATAAAGTGTGGAAGGCATTAACATTACTTTTGAAATGTTATTCTGAGGGAGCACACAGGGGAATTAGCTCAAATGGTAGAGCGCTTGCTTAGCATGCGAGAGGTAGCGGGATCGATGCCCGCATTCTCCATTCTAAAATGTACTTACATTTTATTTTTAACTTGTCATTGCCAAGCTTGTTGCATAGTAAGAACAGATAAATCACAGATGGCTTTCATATATGGTCACATCATAACAACTAAAGGGGTTTTATCAAAAGGGTTTAGGTATTCGTTAGCTTGTGAGAGCAATTTGAGTTCTTATGCAATCTCACAATGACATTTCCACAACTTCCATTTCAATTTTGTCTCCTTTTACTTGACACTCTGTCCACTGAGGGATCTATAAATGATAAGTTCCTTGAAAAACAAGAGTTGAGGAATATCCAGGAACTGGTTTTCTTCATGAAAAACTATCAGTTTGCATTCGACTTTAAAGAGGGAGCCCGGCTAGCTCAGTCGGTAGAGCATGAGACTCTTAATCTCAGGGTCGTGGGTTCGAGCCCCATGGTTGGGCGAAAACGAGTAATTTTTGCAGGATTATTGCATTGGATCTCATAATATGGCAATTAATCTTGCATTAGACATGCAATAACTCCCAAAAATTGTATATCTTTGGTTTCCCATTGGTGGGAAATGTAACTTCAAGATTAGGTAGGGCATTAGTCAGCGATATTACTCCTATTCAAGTACTAAACAGGCCAACCTGAACTGTAAAACATCCCCTAAGTGGAGGTAAGGCATCAGTTAGGAGTGAACTGAACACTCATGTAATGGGCAATTTGACGTCAAATAAAGTGTCGTAGGCATTAACATTACTTTTGAAATGTTATTCTGAGGGAGCACACAGGGGAATTAGCTCAAATGGTAGAGCGCTCGCTTAGCATGCGAGAGGTAGCGGGATTGATGCCCGCATTCTCCATTCTAAAATGTACATACATTTTATTTTTAACTTGTCATTGCCAAGCTTGTTGCATAGTAAGAACAGATAAATCACAGATGGCTTTCATATATGGTCCACTGAGGGATCTATAAATGATAAGTTCCTTGAAAAACAAGAGTTGAGGAATATCCAGGAACTGGTTTTCTTAATGAAAAACGATCAGTTTGCATACTACTTTAAAGAGGGAGCCCGGCTAGCTCAGTCGGTAGAGCATGAGACTCTTAATCTCAGGGTCGTGGGTTCGAGCCCCACGTTGGGCGAAAACGAGTAATTTTTGCAGGATTATTGAATTGGATCTCATAATATGGCAATTAATGTTGCATTAGACATGCAATAACTCCCAAAAATTGTATATCTTTGGTTTCCCATTGGTGGGAAATGTAACTTCAAGATTAGGTAGGGCATTAGTCTAGATTAACATACAGCGATATTACTCCTATTCAAGTACTAAACAGGCCAACCTGAACTGTAAAACATCCCCTAAGTGGAGGTAAGGCATCAGTTAGGAGTGAACTGAACACTCATGTAATGGGCAATTAGACGTCAAAGTGTGGAAGGCATTAACATTACTTTTGAAATGTTATTCTAAGGGAGCACACAGGGGAATTAGCTCAAATGGTAGAGCGCTCGCTTAGCATGCGAGAGGTAGCGGGATCGATGCCCGCATTCTCCATTCTAAAATGTACATACATTTTATTTTTAACTTGTCATTGCCAAGCTTGTTGCATAGTAAGAACAGATAAATCACAGATGGCTTTCATATATGGTCACATCATAACAACTAAAGGGGTTTTATCAAAAGGGTTTAGGTATTCGTTAGCTTGTGAGAGCAATTTGAGTTCTTATGCAATCTCACAATGACATTTCCACAACTTCCATTTCAATTTTGTCTCCTTTTACTTGACACTCTGTCCACTGAGGGATCTATAAATGATAAGTTCCTTGAAAAACAAGAGTTGAGGAATATCCAGGAACTGGTTTTCTTAATGAAAAACGATCAGTTTGCATTCTATTTTAAAGAGGGAGCCCGGCTAGCTCAGTCGGTAGAGCATGAGACTCTTAATCTCAGGGTCGTGGGTTCGAGCCCCACGTTGGGCGGAGTAATTGTTGCAGGATTATTGCATTGGATCTCATAATATGGCAATTAATCTTGCATTAGACATGCAATAACTCCCAAAAATTGTATATCTTTGGTTTCCCATTGGTGGGAAATGTAACTTCAAGATTAGGTAGGGCATTAGTCAGCGATATTACTCCTATTCAAGTACTAAACAGGCCAACCTGAACTGTAAAACATCCCCTAAGTGGAGGTAAGGCATCAGTTAGGAGTGAACTGAACACTCATGTAATGGGCAATTTGACGTCAAATAAAGTGTGGAAGGCATTAACATTACTTTTGAAATGTTATTCTGAGGGAGCACACAGGGGAATTAGCTCAAATGGTAGAGCGCTCGCTTAGCATGCGAGAGGTAGCGGGATCGATGCCTGCATTCTCCATTCTAAAATGTACATACATTTTATTTTTAACTTGTCATTGCCAAGCTTGTTGCATAGTAAGAACAGATAAATCACAGATGGCTTTCATATATGGTCACATCATAACAACTAAAGGGGTTTTATCAAAAGGGTTTAGGTATTCGTTAGCTTGTGAGAGCAATTTGAGTTCTTATGCAATCTCACAATGACATTTCCACAACTTCCATTTCAATTTTGTCTCCTTTTACTTGACACTCTGTCCACTGAGGGATCTATAAATGATAAGTTCCTTGAAAAACAAGAGTTGAGGAATATCCAGGAACTTTTTTTTCTTAATGAAAAACGATCAGTTTGCATTCTACTTTAAAGAGGGAGCCCGGCTAGCTCAGTCGGTAGAGCATGAGACTCTTAATCTCAGGGTCGTGGGTTCGAGCCCCACGTTGGGCGAAAACGAGTAATTTTTGCAGGATTATTGCATTGGATCTCATAATATGGCAATTAATCTTGCATTAGACATGCAATAACTCCCAAAAATTGTATATCTTTGGTTTCCCATTGGTGGGAAATGTAACTTCAAGATTAGGTAGGGCATTAGTTAGCGATATTACTCCTATTCAAGTACTAAACAGGCCAACCTGAACTGTAAAACATCCCCTAAGTGGAGGTAAGGCATCAGTTAGGAGTGAACTGAACACTCATGTAATGGGCAATTTGACGTCAAATAAAGTGTCGTAGGCATTAACATTACTTTTGTAATGTTATTCTGAGGGAGCACACAGGGGAATTAGCTCAAATGGTACAGCGCTCGCTTAGCATGCGAGAGGTAGCGGGATTGATGCCCGCATTCTCCATTCTAAAATGTACATACATTTTATTTTTAACTTGTCATTGCCAAGCTTGTTGCATAGTAAGAACAGATAAATCACAGATGGCTTTCATATATGGTCCACTGAGGGATCTATAAATGATAAGTTCCTTGAAAAACAAGAGTTGAGGAATATCCAGGAACTGGTTTTCTTAATGAAAAACGATCAGTTTGCATACTACTTTAAAGAGGGAGCCCGGCTAGTTCAGTCGGTAGAGCATGAGACTCTTAATCTCAGGGTCGTGGGTTCGAGCCCCACGTTGGGCGAAAACGAGTAATTTTTACAGGATTATTGAATTGGATCTCATAATATGGCAATTAATGTTGCATTAGACATGCAATAACTCCCAAAAATTGTATATCTTTGGTTTCCCATTGGTGGGAAATGTAACTTCAAGATTAGGTAGGGCATTAGTCTAGATTAACATACAGCGATATTATTCCTATTCAAGTACTAAACAGGCCAACCTGAACTGTAAAACATCCCCTAAGTGGAGGTAAGGCATCAGTTAGGAGTGAACTGAACACTCATGTAATGGGCAATTAGACGTCAAATAAAGTGTGGAAGGCATTAACATTACTTTTGAAATGTTATTCTAAGGGAGCACACAGGGGAATTAGCTCAAATGGTAGAGCGCTCGCTTAGCATGCGAGAGGTAGCGGGATCGATGCCCGCATTCTCCATTCTAAAATGTACATACATTTTATTTTTAACTTGTCATTGCCAAGCTTGTTGCATAGTAAGAACAGATAAATCACAGATGGCTTTCATATATGGTCACATCATAACAACTAAAGGGGTTTTATCAAAAGGGTTTAGGTATTCGTTAGCTTGTGAGAGCAATTTGAGTTCTTATGCAATCTCACAATGACATTTCCACAACTTCCATTTCAATTTTGTCTCCTTTTACTTGACACTCTGTCCACTGAGGGATCTATAAATCATAAGTTCCTTGAAAAACAAGAGTTGAGGAATATCCAGGAACTGGTTTTCTTAATGAAAAACGATCAGTTTGCATTCTACTTTAAAGAGGGAGCCCGGCTAGCTCAGTCGGTAGAGCATGAGACTCTTAATCTCAGGGTCGTGGGTTCGAGCCCCACGTTGGGCGGAGTAATTGTTGCAGGATTATTGCATTGGATCTCATAATATGGCAATTAATCTTGCATTAGACATGCAATAACTCCCAAAAATTGTATATCTTTGGTTTCCCATTGGTGGGAAATGTAACTTCAAGATTAGGTAGGGCATTAGTCAGCGATATTACTCCTATTCAAGTACTAAACAGGCCAACCTGAACTGTAAAACATCCCCTAAGTGGAGGTAAGGCATCAGTTAGGAGTGAACTGAACACTCATGTAATGGGCAATTTGACGTCAAATAAAGTGTCGTAGGCAATAACATTACTTTTGAAATGTTATTCTGAGGGAGCACACAGGGGAATTAGCTCAAATGGTAGAGCGCTCGCTTAGCATGCGAGAGGTAGCGGGATTGATGCCCGCGTTCTCCATTCTAAAATGTACATACATTTTATTTTTAACTTGTCATTGCCAAGCTTGTTGCATAGTAAGAACAGATAAATCACAGATGGCTTTCATATATGGTCCACTGAGGGATCTATAAATGATAAGTTCCTTGAAAAACAAGAGTTGAGGAATATCCAGGAACTGGTTTTCTTAATGAAAAACGATCAGTTTGCATACTACTTTAAAGAGGGAGCCCGGCTAGCTCAGTCGGTAGAGCATGAGACTCTTAATCTCAGGGTCGTGGGTTCGAGCCCCACGTTGGGCGAAAACGAGTAATTTTTGCAGGATTATTGCATTGGATCTCATAATAGGGCAATTAATGTTGCATTAGACATGCAATAACTCCCAAAAATTGTATATCTTTGGTTTCCCATTGGTGGGAAATGTAACTTCAAGATTAGGTAGGGCAGGGGTGCCCAAACCTGTCCTGGCGGGCCGTATCCATGCCAGATTTTTGGGATATCCCCATCTGGTGATCACGGTTCGATCCCCGGCGCCGGCGGCAGATCAGAGTGCCCAGGACGGGGTCCATGTGACCCGGGCAGTCCTATCCCCTGGGTGTACGTGGTTGTCCGACATGTCGGTCGTATTTGCTTTTACGTACCGGATCGGAATCGGCCCCCATAAAATCGTACGTAAAGTATATAGCAAATCAACCTGAAATCTGCTGGGTCAGAAAGGGCTCGATTCCGATCCGTGTCGGAAGGTTAGGAGTCCGTACGAATTTGTCGGGACGGCATGGCAGAGTGCCCGGGATGGGCTCCATGGCTCTTGGGCAGTCGTCCCCCGGGCGTCCGGGGCTCCATCCAGGCCGACGGCATGGCAGAGTGCCCGGGAGGGGCTCCATGCGTCCCGGGCATTCGTCCCCCGGGCGTCCGGGGCTCCATCCAGGCCAGCGGCAAGGCAGTGTGCCCGGGTCGGGCTCCATGCATCCCGGGCATTCGTCCCCCGGGCGCCTGAAACTGCTGGGTCAGAGAGGGCTCGATTCCGATCCGTGTCGTAAGGTTAGGAGTCCGTACGAATTTGTCGGGACGGCATGGCAGAGTGCCCGGGACGGGCTCCATGCGTCCCGGGCATTCGTCCCCCGGGCGTCCGGGGCTACATCCAGGCTGACGGTATGGCAGAGTGCCCGGGTCAGGCTCCATGGTTTTCACGGTGGTCCTCCCCTGGGTGTCAGGGGGCTCCTGGCCGACGGCATGGAAAAGTACCCAGGACGGGCTCCATGCGTCCCGGGCATTTGTCCCCCGGGCGTCCGGGGCTCCATCCAGGCCGACGGCATGGCAGAGTGCCCGGGTCGGGCTCCATGGTTTCCAGGGTGGTCCTCCCCAGGGTGTCGGGGCGCTCCATGCCGAAGGCATGGAAAAGTGCCCAGGACGGGCTCCATGCGTCCCGGGCATTTGTCCCCCGGGCGTCCGGGGCTCCATCCAGGCCGACGGCATGGCAGAGTGCCCGGGTCGGGCTCCATGGCTTTCACGGTGGTCCTCCCCTGGGTGTCTGGGGGCTCCAGGCCGAAGGCATGGAAAAGTGCCCAGGACGGGCTCCATGCGTCCCGGGCACGGGCACGGGGACGGGGACAGGGTCGGGAGAGTCCAGGCGGCTTCACTTCCGTGTCCAGCCATCTGATCGCCCAGATTCCCTCGGCCATCTGGTCGCCCGGATCCCCTCGGGCATCTGGTCGCCCGCAACGCTTTCCTATGGGGCGACCAGATGGCCGAACTTCCCTGGAAGTCCCGATGAGGTGCCATTCACCGCCCGGATCCCAGCGAGGGCTCCAGGAGGTTGGGTACATTTGCGCCTTGGGTCCCCTCTGTCACCTCGCGTGCACAGATTACAAGAAAAGGGGGTAATTTTCCTCCGGATTACTAGGGAGAAGGGTACGCCCGGACACCCCTCCGAGGCTGGTGGTTCTCTGCCATGGGGACCAGATGGGCTATGCCTGGGCAACACCTCCCTAGGCCACCCGGGGCTTCCTTCCTCCAGGCCAACTGCATGTCAAATTGCCCAGGACGGGCTCCATGGCTCCTGGGCAGTCGTCCCCCGGGCGTCCGGGGCTCCATCCAGGCTGACGGCATTGAAAAGTGCCCAGGACGGGCTCCATGCGTCCCGGGCATTCGTCCCCTGGGCGTCCGGGGCTCCATCTAGGCTGACGGTATGGCAGAGTGCCCGGGTCGGGCTCCATGGTTTTCACGGTGGTCCTCCCCTGGGTGTCTGGGGGCTCCAGGCCGAAGGCATGGAAAAGTGCCCAGGACGGGCTCCATGCGTCCCGGGCATTCGTCCCCCCGGGCGTCCGGGGCACCCATCTCCATGAGGCCAACGGCATTGGCAAAGTACCCAGGACGGTCTCCATGGGTCCCGTGCAGACCTCCCCCCGGGCGTCCGGGGCTCCCACCTCCAGGCCGACGGAATGTCAAAGTACCCAGGACGGGTTCCATGGGTCCCGGGCAGCTTCCCCCGGGGCGTCCGGGGCACCCACCTCCAGGCCGACGGCATGTCAAAGTACCCAGGACGGGCTCCACGGGTCCCGGGCATTCCTCCCCCAGGTCGTCCGGGCCCTAGAGCTCCGGTGGTCCAACCTGCGCCTGAGGCCCAGCCGGGGTCCAAGAGCCCTGCCTTGCGTGGGCAGGCAGTCAGGAACCCTACCGCGAAGGCTTGGGATGGATGGGGAGCTGGGAGTCCTTTCGATCCCGGCCCTCTGGTCGCCCGCGATGCTTTCCAATGGGGCGACCAGATGGCCGGGCTTCCCTGGAAGTCCCGATGAGGTGCCATTCGGCTCCTGGATCCCAGCGAGGGCTCCATGAGGTCGGGTTCTTTTACGCCTTGGGTCTCCTCTGTCACCGCGCGTGCACGGATTGCAAGAAAGGGGGGTAATTTCCCTCCGGATTACTAGGGGCAGGGTTCGCCCGGACACCTCTCCAGGGCTGGTGGTTCTCTGCCCGGGGGACCAGATGAGATATGCCTGGGCAACACCTCCCCCGGGCGTCTGGGGGCTCCATTCTCCGGGCCAACGGCATGGCTCAATGCCCAGGACGGGCTCCACGTGTCCCGGACAGACCTCCCCTGGGCGTCCGGGGCACCCATCTCCATGAGGCCAACGGGATGGCAAAGTACCCGGGAAGGGCTCCACGGGTCCCGGGCAGCCTTCCCCCGGGCGTCCGGGGCTCCCACCTTTAGGCCGACGGCATGTCACACTGCCCAGGACGGGCTCCATGGGCCCCGGACAGACCTCCCCCGGGCGTCCGGGGCACCCATCTCCAGGAGGCCAACGGGATGGCAAAGTACCCGGGAAGGGCTCCACGGGTCCCGGGCAGCCTTCCCCCGGGCGTCCGGGGCTCCCACCTCCAGGCCGACGGCATGTCACAGTGCCCAGGACGGGCTCCATGGGCCCCGGACAGCCCTCCCCCCGGGCGTTCGGGGCACATATCTCCAGGGGGCCAACGGCGTTGCAAAGTACCCGGAAAGGACTCCACGGGTACCGGGCAGTCCTCCCCCCGGGCGTCCGGGGCACCCATCTCCATGAGGCCAACGGCATTGGCAAAGTACCCGGGAGGGGCTCCACGGGTCCCGGGCAGGCCTCCCCCGGGCGTCCAGGGCACCCACCTCCAGGCCGACGGCATGTAAAAGTGCCCAGGACGGGCTCCATGGGTCCCGGGCAGCCCACCCCCGGGCATCTGGGGCACCCATCTCCAGGAGGCCAACGGCGTTGCAAAGTACCCGGGAAGGGCTCCACGGGTACCGGGCAGTCCTCCCCCGGGCGTCCGGGGGCTCCCTTCTCCAGGCCGACGGCATGGTTCAATGCCCAGGACGGGACATCAAGTGGCCAGGACGGGCTCCATGCGTCCCGGGCATTCGTCCCGGGACGGGGACGGGGTGGGGAAGAGTCCAGGCGGCTTCACCTCCATGCCCAGCCATCTGGTCGCCCGGATTCCCTCGGCCATCTGGTCGCCCGGATCCCCTCGGGCATCTGGTCGCCCGCAACGCTTTCCTATGGGGGGGACCAGATGGCCGAACTTCCCTGGAAGTCTTAATGAGGTGCCATTCGCCTTCCGGATCCCAGCGAGGGCTCCATGAGGTCGGGTTCTTTCACGCCTTGGGTCCCCTCTGTCACCTCGCGTGCACAGATTGCAAGAAAGGGGGGTAATTTGCCTCCGGATTACTATGTGGCAGGGTATGCCCGGACACCCCTCCAGGGTTGGTGGTTCTCTGCCATGGGGACCAGATGGGATATGCCTGGGCAACACCTCCCTAGGCCACCCGGAGCTTCCTTCCTCCAGGCCAACTGCATGTCAAATTGCCCAGGATGGGCTCCATGGCTCTTGGGCAGTCGTCCCCCGGGCGTCCGGTGCTCCATCCAGGCCGACGGCATGGCAGAGTGCCCGGGACAGGCTCCATGCGTCCCGGGCCTTCGCCCCCCCCCCCGGGCGTCCGGGGCTCCATCCAGGCTGACGGCATGGCAGAGTGCCCAGGACGGGCTCCACGGGCCCCAGGCGTCTGGGGCTCCCTTCCCCGGGCCAGCGGCATGTCAGAGTGCCCAGGACGGGCTCCACGGGCCCCGGTCATCCGGGGCACCCTTCCCCGGGCCAGCGGCATGTCAGAGTGCCCAGGACCAGTTCCACGGGTCCCGGGCAGTCCTCCCCCGGGCGTCCGGGGCTCCCTTCCCCGGGCCAAAGCATTTCAGAGTGCCCAGGACGGGCTCCACGGGTTCCGGGCGTCCAGGTCTCCCTTCCCCGGGCCAACGGCTTGTCAGAGTGCCCAGGACGGGCTCCACGGGCCCCGGGCATCCGGGGCACCCTTCCCCGGGCCAGCGGCATGTCAGAGTGCCCAGGACGAGTTCCACGGGTCCCGGGCAGTCCTCCCCCCCGGGTGTCCGGGGCTCCCTTCCCCGGGCCAAAGCATTTCAGAGTGCCCAGGACGGGCTCCACGGGTCCCGGACGTCCGGGGCTCCCTTCCCCGGGCCAACGGCATACAGGAGTGCCCAGGACGGGCTCCACAGGTCCCGGTCGTCTGGGGCTCCCTTCCCCGGGCCAACGGCTTGTCAGAGTGCCAAGGACGGGCTCCACGGGTCCCGGTCGTCTGGGGTCCCTCCCCCGGGCCAACAGCAGGTCAGAGTGCCCAGGACGGGCTCCACGGGTCCCGGGCAGCCCACCCCCCGGGCGTTCGGGGCACCCATCTCCAGGAGGCCAACGGCGTTGCAAAGTACCCGGGAAGGGCTCCACGGGTACCGGGCAGTCCTCCCCCGGGCGTCCGGGGCTCCCTTCTCCAGGCCAACGGCATGGTTCAATGCCCAGGACGGGCTCCATGTGTCCCAGACAGACCTCCCCCGGGCGTCCGGGGCACCCATCTCCAGGCCAACGGCATGGCTCAATGCCCAGGACGGGCTCCATGGGTCCGGGGTGGCGTCCCATGCGCCTCCGGGCTTGGGAGCCCCGGCTGGGTCCAGGGGCCCGGGCGGGCCCCGGGTGGGGTGCTCCGGCCCTGGTCCCTGTCTTCCAGCCTACCGCACTGCCAAGGGCCTAGGAATGGGTTCCGTTGTTCCCGGGGAGCCTCCCCTTGCTTGGCTGGGTTCAGGAGCAGTGGCTAGGGCCCCTGAGGGCCCGGGGAGGGCGGCCTCCCCACCCCGGGCTCTGTCCTTGGTCCTGCTGCGTGGCAGGGTGCCCGGGACGGGGTCCGGAGGGACCGGGGAGGCGTCCCATGCACCTCCGGGCTTGGGAGCCCCGGCTGCGTCCAGGGGCCCGGCCGGGCCCCGTGTCGGGTGCTCCGGCCCTGGGCCCTGTCTCCCAGCCTGCCGCACTGCCAAGGGCCCGGGAAGGGGTTCCGATGTGCCCGGGGAGCCTCCCCTTGCTTGGCTGGGTTCAGGAGCAGTGGCTAGGGCCCCTGAGGGCCCGGGGAGGGCGGCCTCCCCACCCCGGGCTCTGTCCTTGGTCCTGCTGCGTGGCAGGGTGCCCGGGACGGGGTCCGGAGGGACCGGGGAGGCGTCCCATGCACCTCCGGGCTTGGGAGCCCCGGCTGCGTCCAGGGGCCCGGCCGGGCCCCGGGTCGGGTGCTCCGGCCCTGGGCCCTGTCTCCCAGCCTGCCGCACTGCCAAGGGCCCGGGAAGGGGTTCCGATGTGCCCGGGGAGCCTCCCCTTGCTTGGCTGGGTTCAGGAGCAGTGGCTAGGGCCCCTGAGGGCCCGGGGAGGGCGGCCTCCCCACCCCGGGCTCTGTCCTTGGTCCTGCTGCGTGGCAGGGTGCCCGGGACGGGGTCCGGAGGGACCGGGGAGGCGTCCCATGCGCCTCCGGGCTTGGGAGCCCCGGCTGCGTCCAGGGGCCCGGCCGGGCCCCGGGTCGGGTGCTCCGGCCCTGGGCCCTGTCTCCCAGCCTGCCGCACTGCCAAGGGCCCGGGAAGGGGTTCCGATGTGCCCGGGGAGCCTCCCCTTGCTTGGCTGGGTTCAGGAGCA
>NC_136058.1:337022476-337032476 GCF_964261635.1 Lissotriton helveticus | reverse complement strand
GTCTCCAGGCCGACGGCATGTCAAAGTGCCCAGGACGGGCTCCATGCGTCCCGGGCAGTCGTCCCCCGGATCTCCAGGCCGACGGCATGTCAAAGTGCCCAGGACGGGCTCCATGCGTCCCGGGCAGTCGTCCCCCGGGTCTCCAGGCCGACGGCATGTCAAAATGTCCAGGACTGGCTCCATGCGTCCCGGGCAGTCGTCCCCCGGGTCTCCAGGCCGACGGCATGTCAAAGTGCCCAGGTTGGGCTCCATGCGTCCCGGGCAGTTGTCCCCCGGGTCTCCAGGCCGATGGCATGTCAAAGTGCCCAGGACGGGCTCCATGCGTCCCGGGCAGTCGTCCCCCCGGGCATCCGCTGCTCCCTTCTCCGGGCCGACGGCAGGTCAGATTGCCCAGGACGGGCTCCATGGGTCCCGGGCAGTCCTCCCCTGGGTGTCCGGCGCTCCCTTCTCCGGGCCGACGGCATGTCAAAGTGCCCAGGACGGGCTCCATGCGTCCCGGGCAGTCGTCCCCCGGGTCTCCAGGCCGACGGCATGTCAAAATGTCCAGGACGGGCTCCATGCGTCCCGGGCAGTCGTCCCCCGGGTCTCCAGGCCGACGGCATGTCAAAGTGCCCAGGTTGGGCTCCATGCGTCCCGGGCAGTCGTCCCCCGGGTCTCCGGGCCGACGGCATGTCAAAGTGCCCAGGACGGGCTCCATGCGTCCCGGGCAGTCGTCCCCCCGGGCATCCGCCGCTCCCTTCCCTGGGCCGACGGCAGGTCAGATTGCCCAGGACGGGCTCCATGGGTCCCGGGCAGTCCTTCCCTGGGTGTCCGGCGCTCCCTTCTCCGGGCCGACGGCATGTCAAAGTGCCCAGGACGGGCTCCATGCGTCCCGGGCAGTCGTCCCCCGGGTCTCCAGGCCGACGGCATGTCAAAGTGCCCAGGACGGGCTCCATGCGTCCCGGGCAGTCGTCCCCCGGGTCTCCAGGCCGACGGCATGTCAAAATGTCCAGGACGGGCTCCATGCGTCCCAGGCAGTCGTCCCCCGGGTCTCCAGGCCGACGGCATGTCAAAGTGCCCAGGACGGGCTCCATGCGTCCCGGGCAGTCGTCCCCCGGGTCTCCAGGCCGACGGCATGTCAAAATGTCCAGGACGGGCTCCATGCGTCCCAGGCAGTCGTCCCCCGGGTCTCCAGGCCGACGGCATGTCAAAGTGCCCAGGACGGGCTCCATGCGTCCCGGGCAGTCGTCGTCCCGGGCGTCCGGGCCTGGGAGCTCCGGTGGTCCTCACCGTGCCTGAGGCCCAGCCGGGGTCCCCGAGCCCTGCCCGGCGTGGGCAGGCAGCAGCCCTACCACGAAGGCTCGGGGTGGGAAGCAGGGAGTCCTTTCGTTCCCGGCCACCTGGTTGCACCTTTCACCTCGGCCATCTGGTCGCACGCAATGCTATCCAAAAGGGCGACCAGATGGCCAAACCTCCCTGGAAGTCCCTATGAGGTGCCATTTGCCTCCCCGATCCCAGCGAGGGCTCCAGGAGGTCGGGTACTTTTACGCCTTGGGTCCCCTCTGTCAACTCGTGTGCACAGATTACAAGAAAGGGGGGTAATTTTCCTCCGGATTACTAGGGGTAAGGGTATGCCCGGACACCCCTGCAAGGCTGGTGGTTCTCTGCCAGGGGGACCAGATGGGCTATGCCTGGGTAACAACACCCGGGGCTTCCCTCCTCCAGGCCAACGGCATGTCAAAGTGCCCAGGACGGGCTCCATGCGTCCCGGGCAGTCGTCCCCCGGGTCTCCAGGCCAACGGCATGAGCGAGTGCCCAGGTCGGGCTCCATGCGCCCCGGGCAGTCGTCCCCCGGGTCTCCAGGCCAACGGCATGAGCGAGTGCCCAGGTCGGGCTCCATGCTTCCCGGGCAGTCGTCCCCCGGGTCTCAAGGCCGATGGCATGTCAAAGTGCCCAGGATGGGCTCCATGCGTCCCGGGCATTCCTCCCCCCCGGGCGTCCGTCGCTCCCTTCTCCGGGCCGACGGCAGGTCAGATTGCCCAGGACGGGCTCCATGGGTCCCGGGCATTCCTCCGCTGGGTGTCCGGCTCTCCCTTCCCCGGGCCAACGGCTTGTCAGAGTGCCCAGGATGGGCTCCACGGGCCCCGGACGTCCGGGGCTCCCTTCCCCGTGCCAACGGCATGCCAGAGTGCCCAGGACGGGCTCCACGAGTCCCCGGCGTCCGGGGCTCCCTTCCCCGGGACACCGGCTTGTCAGAGTGCCCATGACGGGCTCCACGGGTCCCGGGTATCTGGGACTCCCTTCCCTGGGCCAACGGCATGCCGGAGTTCCCAGGACAGGCTCCACGGGTCCCGGGCGTCCGGGGCTCCCTTCCCCGGTCCGACGGCTTGTCAGAGTGCCCAGGACGGGTTCCACGGCTCCCGGGCGTCCGGGGTTCCCTTCCCCGGGTCAGCGGCATGTCAGAGTGCCCAGGATGAGTTCCACGGGTCCCGGGCAGTCCTCCCCCGGGCGTCCGGGGCTCCCTTCCCCGGGCCGTCGGCAGGTCAGAGTGCCCAGGACGGGCTCCATGGGTCCCGGGCAGTCCTCCCCCCGGGCGTCCGGGGCTCCCTTCCCCGGGCAGACGGCAGGTCAGAGTGCCCAGGACGGGCTCCACGGGTCCCGGGCAGTCCTCCCCCCGGGCGTCCGGCGCTCCCTTCTCCAGGCCGATGGCAGGTCAGAGTGACCAGGACGGGCTCCACGGGTCCCGGGCAGTCCTCTCCCGGGCGTACGTGGTTGTCCGACAGATTCGGGCAGATGTGCTTTTACGAACCGGATCGGAATCGGCCCAAATAATAATAATAATAATAATCCACATTTGTAAGGCGCACAATCACCCGTAAGGGTCTCTAGGCGCCGTTGGGAAGATTAAGCAAGCTATTGCCCAGAGTCACATGGTGCTGGGCTAATCTGCGGCCGGTGCCGGGGATCGAACCCTGATCTCTGGGATGCTCGAGGGTTACTACGCGCTCTACAAAAACCTTAAATAAAAAAATCTCCAGATTCCGGAGTCAGCCGCCCTAGCCGCGGCGCCAGCTATTTCCCAGAGTCACCTGGTGCTGGGCTAATCTGCCGCCGGTGCCGGGGATCGAACCGTGATCTCCAGATTCCGGAGTCAGCCTCCCTAGCCGCGGCGCCAGCTATTTCCCAGAGTCACGTGGTGCTGGGCTAATCTGCGGCCGGTGCCGGGGATCGAACCCTGATCTCTGGGATGCTCGAGGGTTACTACGCGCTCTACAAAAACCTTAAATAAAAAAATCTCCAGATTCCGGAGTCAGCCGCCCTAGCCGCGGCGCCAGCTATTTCCCAGAGTCACCTGGTGCTGGGCTAATCTGCCGCCGGTGCCGGGGATCGAACCGTGATCCCCAGATGGGGATATCCCAAAAATCTGGCATGGATACGGCCCGCCAGGACTGGTTTGGGCACCCCTGATATAGAGGCAGTCAACGCGAAATCTGCTGGGTTCGATTCCGATCCGTGTCAGAAGGACCGTAGGGCTTGGGAGTCCATACAACAGGGGTGCCCAAACCTGTCCTGGCGGGCCGTATCCATGCCAGATTTTTGGGATATCCCCATCTGGTGATCACGGTTCGATCCCCGGCGCCGGCGGCAGATCAGAGTGCCCAGGACGGGGTCCATGTGACCCGGGCAGTCCTATCCCCTGGGTGTACGTGGTTGTCCGACATGTCGGTCGTATTTGCTTTTACGTACCGGATCGGAATCGGCCCCCATAAAATCGTACGTAAAGTATATAGCAAATCAACCTGAAATCTGCTGGGTCAGAAAGGGCTCGATTCCGATCCGTGTCGGAAGGTTAGGAGTCCGTACGAATTTGTCGGGACGGCATGGCAGAGTGCCCGGGATGGGCTCCATGGCTCTTGGGCAGTCGTCCCCCGGGCGTCCGGGGCTCCATCCAGGCCGACGGCATGGCAGAGTGCCCGGGACGGGCTCCATGCGTCCCGGGCATTCGTCCCCCGGGCGTCCGGGGCTCCATCCAGGCCGGCGGCAAGGCAGTGTGCCCGGGTCGGGCTCCATGCGTCCCGGGCATTCGTCCCCCGGGCGCCTGAAACTGCTGGGTCAGAGAGGGCTCGATTCCGATCCGTGTCGTAAGGTTAGGAGTCCGTACGAATTTGTCGGGACGGCATGGCAGAGTGCCCGGGACGGGCTCCATGCGTCCCGGGCATTCGTCCCCCGGGCGTCCGGGGCTACATCCAGGCTGACGGTATGGCAGAGTGCCCGGGTCAGGCTCCATGGTTTTCACGGTGGTCCTCCCCTGGGTGTCAGGGGGCTCCTGGCCGACGGCATGGAAAAGTACCCAGGACGGGCTCCATGCGTCCCGGGCATTTGTCCCCCGGGCGTCCGGGGCTCCATCCAGGCCGACGGCATGGCAGAGTGCCCGGGTCGGGCTCCATGGTTTCCAGGGTGGTCCTCCCCAGGGTGTCGGGGCGCTCCATGCCGAAGGCATGGAAAAGTGCCCAGGACGGGCTCCATGCGTCCCGGGCATTTGTCCCCCGGGCGTCCGGGGCTCCATCCAGGCCGACGGCATGGCAGAGTGCCCGGGTCGGGCTCCATGGCTTTCACGGTGGTCCTCCCCTGGGTGTCTGGGGGCTCCAGGCCGAAGGCATGGAAAAGTGCCCAGGACGGGCTCCATGCGTCCCGGGCACGGGCACGGGGACGGGGACAGGGTCGGGAGAGTCCAGGCGGCTTCACTTCCGTGTCCAGCCATCTGATCGCCCAGATTCCCTCGGCCATCTGGTCGCCCGGATCCCCTCGGGCATCTGGTCGCCCGCAACGCTTTCCTATGGGGCGACCAGATGGCCGAACTTCCCTGGAAGTCCCGATGAGGTGCCATTCGCCGCCCGGATCCCAGCGAGGGCTCCAGGAGGTTGGGTACATTTGCGCCTTGGGTCCCCTCTGTCACCTCGCGTGCACAGATTACAAGAAAAGGGGGTAATTTTCCTCCGGATTACTAGGGAGAAGGGTACGCCCGGACACCCCTCCGAGGCTGGTGGTTCTCTGCCATGGGGACCAGATGGGCTATGCCTGGGCAACACCTCCCTAGGCCACCCGGGGCTTCCTTCCTCCAGGCCAACTGCATGTCAAATTGCCCAGGACGGGCTCCATGGCTCCTGGGCAGTCGTCCCCCGGGCGTCCGGGGCTCCATCCAGGCTGACGGCATTGAAAAGTGCCCAGGACGGGCTCCATGCGTCCCGGGCATTCGTCCCCTGGGCGTCCGGGGCTCCATCTAGGCTGACGGTATGGCAGAGTGCCCGGGTCGGGCTCCATGGTTTTCACGGTGGTCCTCCCCTGGGTGTCTGGGGGCTCCAGGCCGAAGGCATGGAAAAGTGCCCAGGACAGGCTCCATGCGTCCCGGGCATTCGTCCCCCCGGGCGTCCGGGGCACCCATCTCCATGAGGCCAACGGCATTGGCAAAGTACCCAGGACGGTCTCCATGGGTCCCGTGCAGACCTCCCCCCGGGCGTCCGGGGCTCCCACCTCCAGGCCGACGGAATGTCAAAGTACCCAGGACGGGCTCCATGGGTCCCGGGCAGCTTCCCCCGGGGCGTCCGGGGCACCCACCTCCAGGCCGACGGCATGTCAAAGTACCCAGGACGGGCTCCACGGGTCCCAGGCATTCCTCCCCCAGGTCGTCCGGGCCCTAGAGTTCCGGTGGTCCAACCTGCGCCTGAGGCCCAGCCGGGGTCCAAGAGCCCTGCCTTGCGTGGGCAGGCAGTCAGGAACCCTACCGCGAAGGCTTGGGATGGATGGGGAGCTGGGAGTCCTTTCGATCCCGGCCCTCTGGTCGCCCGCGATGCTTTCCAATGGGGCGACCAGATGGCCGGGCTTCCCTGGAAGTCCCGATGAGGTGCCATTCGGCTCCTGGATCCCAGCGAGGGCTCCATGAGGTCGGGTTCTTTTACGCCTTGGGTCTCCTCTGTCACCGCGCGTGCACGGATTGCAAGAAAGGGGGGTAATTTCCCTCCGGATTACTAGGGGCAGGGTACGCCCGGACACCTCTCCAGGGCTGGTGGTTCTCTGCCCGGGGGACCAGATGAGATATGCCTGGGCAACACCTCCCCCGGGCGTCTGGGGGCTCCATTCTCCGGGCCAACGGCATGGCTCAATGCCCAGGACGGGCTCCACGTGTCCCGGACAGACCTCCCCTGGGCGTCCGGGGCACCCATCTCCATGAGGCCAACGGGATGGCAAAGTACCCGGGAAGGGCTCCACGGGTCCCGGGCAGCCTTCCCCCGGGCGTCCGGGGCTCCCACCTTTAGGCCGACGGCATGTCACACTGCCCAGGACGGGCTCCATGGGCCCCGGACAGACCTCCCCCGGGCGTCCGGGGCACCCATCTCCAGGAGGCCAACGGGATGGCAAAGTACCCGGGAAGGGCTCCACGGGTCCCGGGCAGCCTTCCCCCGGGCGTCCGGGGCTCCCACCTCCAGGCCGACGGCATGTCACAGTGCCCAGGACGGGCTCCATGGGCCCCGGACAGCCCTCCCCCCGGGCGTTCGGGGCACATATCTCCAGGGGGCCAACGGCGTTGCAAAGTACCCGGAAAGGACTCCACGGGTACCGGGCAGTCCTCCCCCCGGGCGTCCTGGGCACCCATCTCCATGAGGCCAACGGCATTGGCAAAGTACCCGGGAGGGGCTCCACGGGTCCCGGGCAGGCCTCCCCCGGGAGTCCAGGGCACCCACCTCCAGGCCGACGGCATGTAAAAGTGCCCAGGACGGGCTCCATGGGTCCCGGGCAGCCCACCCCCCGGGCATCTGGGGCACCCATCTCCAGGAGGCCAACGGCGTTGCAAAGTACCCGGGAAGGGCTCCACGGGTACCGGGCAGTCCTCCCCCGGGCGTCCGGGGGCTCCCTTCTCCAGGCCGACGGCATGGTTCAATGCCCAGGACGGGACATCAAGTGGCCAGGACGGGCTCCATGCGTCCCGGGCATTCGTCCCGGGACGGGGACGGGGTGGGGAAGAGTCCAGGCGGCTTCACCTCCATGCCCAGCCATCTGGTCGCCCGGATTCCCTCGGCCATCTGGTCACCCGGATCCCCTCGGGCATCTGGTCGCCCGCAACGCTTTCCTATGGGGGGGACCAGATGGCCGAACTTCCCTGGAAGTCTTAATGAGGTGCCATTCGCCTCCCGGATCCCAGCGAGGGCTCCATGAGGTCGGGTTCTTTCACGCCTTGGGTCCCCTCTGTCACCTCGCGTGCACAGATTGCAAGAAAGGGGGGTAATTTGCCTCCGGATTACTATGTGGCAGGGTATGCCCGGACACCCCTCCAGGGTTGGTGGTTCTCTGCCATGGGGACCAGATGGGATATGCCTGGGCAACACCTCCCTAGGCCACCCGGAGCTTCCTTCCTCCAGGCCAACTGCATGTCAAATTGCCCAGGATGGGCTCCATGGCTCTTGGGCAGTCGTCCCCCGGGCGTCCGGTGCTCCATCCAGGCCGACGGCATGGCAGAGTGCCCGGGACAGGCTCCATGCGTCCCGGGCCTTCGCCCCCCCCCGGGCGTCCGGGGCTCCATCCAGGCTGACGGCATGGCAGAGTGCCCAGGACGGGCTCCACGGGCCCCAGGCGTCTGGGGCTCCCTTCCCCGGGCCAGCGGCATGTCAGAGTGCCCAGGACGGGCTCCACGGGCCCCGGTCATCCGGGGCACCCTTCCCCGGGCCAGCGGCATGTCAGAGTGCCCAGGACCAGTTCCACGGGTCCCGGGCAGTCCTCCCCCGGGCGTCCGGGGCTCCCTTCCCCGGGCCAAAGCATTTCAGAGTGCCCAGGACGGGCTCCACGGGTTCCGGGCATCCAGGTCTCCCTTCCCCGGGCCAACGGCTTGTCAGAGTGCCCAGGACGGGCTCCACGGGCCCCGGGCGTCCGGGGCACCCTTCCCCGGGCCAGCGGCATGTCAGAGTGCCCAGGACGAGTTCCACGGGTCCCGGGCAGTCCTCCCCCCCGGGTGTCCGGGGCTCCCTTCCCCGGGCAAAAGCATTTCAGAGTGCCCAGGACGGGCTCCACGGGTCCCGGACGTCCGGGGCTCCCTTCCCCGGGCCAACGGCATACAGGAGTGCCCAGGACGGGCTCCACGGGTCCCGGACGTCCGGGGCTCCCTTCCCCGGGCCAACGGCATACAGGAGTGCCCAGGACGGGCTCCACAGGTCCCGGTCGTCTGGGGCTCCCTTCCCCGGGCCATCGGCTTGTCAGAGTGCCAAGGACGGGCTCCACGGGTCCCGGTCGTCTGGGGTCCCTCCCCCGGGCCAACAGCAGGTCAGAGTGCCCAGGACGGGCTCCACGGGTCCCGGGCAGCCCACCCCCCGGGCGTTCGGGGCACCCATCTCCAGGAGGCCAACGGCGTTGCAAAGTACCCGGGAAGGGCTCCACGGGTACCGGGCAGTCCTCCCCCGGGCGTCCGGGGCTCCCTTCTCCAGGCCAACGGCATGGTTCAATGCCCAGGACGGGCTCCATGTGTCCCAGACAGACCTCCCCCGGGCGTCCGGGGCACCCATCTCCAGGCCAACGGCATGGCTCAATGCCCAGGACGGGCTCCATGGGTCCGGGGTGGCGTCCCATGCGCCTCCGGGCTTGGGAGCCCCGGCTGGGTCCAGGGGCCCGGGCGGGCCCCGGGTGGGGTGCTCCGGCCCTGGTCCCTGTCTTCCAGCCTACCGCACTGCCAAGGGCCTAGGAATGGGTTCCGTTGTTCCCGGGGAGCCTCCCCTTGCTTGGCTGGGTTCAGGAGCAGTGGCTAGGGCCCCTGAGGGCCCGGGGAGGGCGGCCTCCCCACCCCGGGCTCTGTCCTTGGTCCTGCTGCGTGGCAGGGTGCCCGGGACGGGGTCCGGAGGGACCGGGGAGGCGTCCCATGCACCTCCGGGCTTGGGAGCCCCGGCTGCGTCCAGGGGCCCGGCCGGGCCCCGTGTCGGGTGCTCCGGCCCTGGGCCCTGTCTCCCAGCCTGCCGCACTGCCAAGGGCCCGGGAAGGGGTTCCGATGTGCCCGGGGAGCCTCCCCTTGCTTGGCTGGGTTCAGGAGCAGTGGCTAGGGCCCCTGAGGGCCCGGGGAGGGCGGCCTCCCCACCCCGGGCTCTGTCCTTGGTCCTGCTGCGTGGCAGGGTGCCCGGGACTGGGTCCGGAGGGACCGGGGAGGCGTCCCATGCACCTCCGGGCTTGGGAGCCCCGGCTGCGTCCAGGGGCCCGGCCGGGCCCCGGGTCGGGTGCTCCGGCCCTGGGCCCTGTCTCCCAGCCTGCCGCACTGCCAAGGGCCCGGGAAGGGGTTCCGATGTGCCCGGGGAGCCTCCCCTTGCTTGGCTGGGTTCAGGAGCAGTGGCTAGGGCCCCTGAGGGCCCGGGGAGGGCGGCCTCCCCACCCCGGGCTCTGTCCTTGGTCCTGCTGCGTGGCAGGGTGCCCGGGACGGGGTCCGGAGGGACCGGGGAGGCGTCCCATGCGCCTCCGGGCTTGGGAGCCCCGGCTGCGTCCAGGGGCCCGGCCGGGCCCCGGGTCGGGTGCTCCGGCCCTGGGCCCTGTCTCCCAGCCTGCCGCACTGCCAAGGGCCCGGGAAGGGGTTCCGATGTGCCCGGGGAGCCTCCCCTTGCTTGGCTGGGTTCAGGAGCAGTGGCTAGGGCCCCTGAGGGCCCGGGGAGGGCGGCCTCCCCACCCCGGGCTCTGTCCTTGGTCCTGCTGCGTGGCAGGGTGCCCGGGACGGGGTCCGGAGGGACCGGGGAGGCGTCCCATGCGCCTCCGGGCTTGGGAGCCCCGGCTGGGTCCAGGGGCCCGGGCGGGCCCCGGGTCGGGTGCTCAGGCCCTGGGCCCTGTCTCCCAGCCTGCCGCACTGCCAAGGGCCCGGGAAGGGGTTCCGATGTGCCCGGGGAGCCTCCCCTTGCTTGTCTGTGTTCAGGAGCTCCATCCGGGGCCCCTGAGGGCCCCGGGGAGGGTGGCCTCCCCACCCCGGGCTCCGTCCTGGGTCCTGCCGCGGGGCAGGGTGCCTGGG
>NC_136058.1:336999976-337012476 GCF_964261635.1 Lissotriton helveticus | reverse complement strand
GGAAGGTGGGACCGGGCCCGGGGCTTGAGCTCCGGCCGGCTGGCCCCGGGGTGCGCGAGCTCCCCGTCCCGCCGGCCACCAGAGGGTCCGGGCGCTGGGGACGGGGCTCCACCGGGGCCCGGGGAGGCTCTCCCCAGTCTGGCTAGGGTTCGGAAGGTGGGACCGGGCCCTGGGCTTGAGCTCGGCCGGCGGGGCCCGGTGGTGCGCGAGCTCCCCGTCCCGCCGGCCACCAGAGGGTCCGGGCACTGGGGACGGGGCTCCACCGGGGCCCGGGGAGGCTCTCCCCAGCCTGGCTAGGGTTCAGAAGGTGGGACCGGGCCCGGGGCTTGAACTCCATCTGGCCAGGCCCCGAGGGTGCTGGAGCCCCCTGTCCCGCAGGCCACCAGAGGGTCCGGGCGCTGGGGACGGGGCTCCACCGGGGCCCGGGGAGGCTCTCCCCAGCCTGGCTAGGGTTCGGAAGGTGGGACCGGACCCGGGGCTTGAACTCCATCTGGCCAGGCCCCGAGGGTGCTGGTACCCCTCCGTCCTGCAATCCGGCCGGGGATCCGGGGTGCCCGGGACGTAGGGTCCACCGGGGCCCGGGGAGGCTCTCCCCAGCCTGGCTTGGGTTCGGAAGGTGGGACCGGACCCAGGGCTTGAACTCCATCTGGCCAGGCCCCGAGGGTGCTGGAGCCCCCTGTCCCGCAGGCCACCAGTGGGTCCGTGCGCTGGGGACGGGGCTCCACCGGTTCCCGGGGAGGCTCTCCCCAGCCTGGCTAGGGTTCGGAAGGTGGGACCGGACCCGGGGCTTGAATTCCATCTGGCCAGGCCCCGAGGGTGCTGGAGCCCCCTGTCCCGCAGGCCACCAGTGGGTCCGTGCGCTGGGGACGGGGCTCCACCGGTTCCCGGGGAGGCTCTCCCCAGCCTGGCTAGGGTTCGGAAGGTGGGACCGGACCCGGGGCTTGAACTCCATCTGGCCAGGCCCCGAGGGTGCTGGTACCCCTCCGTCCAGCAATCCGGCCGGGGGGCCGGGGCGCCCGGGACGGAGGGTCCACCGGGGGCCCAGGGGAGGCTCTCCCCAGCCTGGCATAGGGTTTGGAAAGCCGGGACTGGGGCCGGGGACCGGGCCCGGGGCTTGAGCCCCGTCCGGCAGGGCCCAGTGGTGCGGGAATCCCCCCTCCGTCCTGCAAGCCGGCCGGGGGTCGGAGGTACCCGGGACGGAGGGTCCATCAGGGCCCGGGGAGGCCTGAAGCCCCGGAGCCCTGCAGCCCCAGAGACCTGCAGCTCTGCAGCCCCCGGAACCCTGCAGCCCCAGAGCCCTGCAGCTCCGGGGCAGGCAGATTGGCGTCCTTTTGGTCCCGGCCATCTGGTCGCCCCTCTCGCCTCGGCCATCTGGTCGCCCTGGAAGTCATGATGAGGTGCCATTCGCCTCCCGGATCCCAGCGAGGGCTCCAGGAGGTCGGGTACTTTCGCGCCTTGGGTCCCCTCTGTCACCTTGTGTGCACAGATTGCAAGAAAGTCAGGTAATTTCCCTCCGGATTACTAGGGGGCAGGGTATGCCCGGACACCCCTCCAAGGCTGGTGGTTCTCTGCTAGGGGGACCAGATGGGCTATGCCTGGGTAACACCTCCCTAGGCCACCCGGGGCTTCCTTCCTCCAGGCCAACGGCTTGTCAAATTGCCCAGGACGGGCTCCATGGCTCTTGGGCAGTCGTCCCCCGGGTCTCCAGGCCGATGGCATGTCAAAGTGCCCAGGACGGGCTCCATGCGTCCCGGGCAGTCGTCCCCCGGGTCTCCAGGCCGACGGCATGTCAAAGTGCCCAGGACGGGCTCCATGCGTCCCGGGCAGTCGTCCCCCGGATCTCCAGGCCGACGGCATGTCAAAGTGCCCAGGACGGGCTCCATGCGTCCCGGGCAGTCGTCCCCCGGGTCTCCAGGCCGACGGCATGTCAAAGTGCCCAGGACGGGCTCCATGCGTCCCGGGCAGTCGTCCCCCGGGTCTCCAGGCCGACGGCATGTCAAAATGTCCAGGACGGGCTCCATGCGTCCCGGGCAGTCGTCCCCCGGGTCTCCAGGCCGACGGCATGTCAAAGTGCCCAGGTTGGGCTCCATGCGTCCCGGGCAGTTGTCCCCCGGGTCTCCAGGCCGATGGCATGTCAAAGTGCCCAGGACGGGCTCCATGCGTCCCGGGCAGTCGTCCCCCCGGGCATCCGCCGCTCCCTTCTCCGGGCCGACGGCAGGTCAGATTGCCCAGGACGGGCTCCATGGGTCCCGGGCAGTCCTCCCCTGGGTGTCCGGCGCTCCCTTCTCCGGGCCGACGGCATGTCAAAGTGCCCAGGACGGGCTCCATGCATCCCGGGCAGTCGTCCCCCGGGTCTCCAGGCCGACGGCATGTCAAAATGTCCAGGACGGGCTCCATGCGTCCCGGGCAGTCGTCCCCCGGGTCTCCAGGCCGACGGCATGTCAAAGTGCCCAGGTTGGGCTCCATGCGTCCCGGGCAGTCGTCCCCCGGGTCTCCGGGCCGACGGCATGTCAAAGTGCCCAGGACGGGCTCCATGCGTCCCGGGCAGTCGTCCCCCCGGGCATCCGCCGCTCCCTTCCCTGGGCCGACGGCAGGTCAGATTGCCCAGGACGGGCTCCATGGGTCCCGGGCAGTCCTTCCCTGGGTGTCCGGCGCTCCCTTCTCCGGGCCTACGGCATGTCAAAGTGCCCAGGACGGGCTCCATGCGTCCCGGGCAGTCGTCCCCCGGGTCTCCAGGCCGACGGCATGTCAAAGTGCCCAGGACGGGCTCCATGCGTCCCGGGCAGTCGTCCCCCGGGTCTCCAGGCCGACGGCATGTCAAAATGTCCAGGACGGGCTCCATGCGTCCCAGGCAGTCGTCCCCCGGGTCTCCAGGCCGACGGCATGTCAAAGTGCCCAGGACGGGCTCCATGCGTCCCGGGCAGTCGTCCCCCGGGTCTCCAGGCCGACGGCATGTCAAAATGTCCAGGACGGGCTCCATGCGTCCCAGGCAGTCGTCCCCCGGGTCTCCAGGCCGACGGCATGTCAAAGTGCCCAGGACGGGCTCCATGCGTCCCGGGCAGTCGTCGTCCCGGGCGTCCGGGCCTGGGAGCTCCGGTGGTCCTCACCGTGCCTGAGGCCCAGCCGGGGTCCCCGAGCCCTGCCCGGCGTGGGCAGGCAGCAGCCCTACCACGAAGGCTCGGGGTGGGAAGCAGGGAGTCCTTTCGTTCCCGGCCACCTGGTTGCACCTTTCACCTCGGCCATCTGGTCGCACGCAATGCTATCCAAAAGGGCGACCAGATGGCCAAACCTCCCTGGAAGTCCCTATGAGGTGCCATTTGCCTCCCCGATCCCAGCGAGGGCTCCAGGAGGTCGGGTACTTTTACGCCTTGGGTCCCCTCTGTCAACTCGTGTGCACAGATTACAAGAAAGGGGGGTAATTTTCCTCCGGATTACTAGGGGTAAGGGTATGCCCGGACACCCCTGCAAGGCTGGTGGTTCTCTGCCAGGGGGACCAGATGGGCTATGCCTGGGTAACAACACCCGGGGCTTCCCTCCTCCAGGCCAACGGCATGTCAAAGTGCCCAGGACGGGCTCCATGCGTCCCGGGCAGTCGTCCCCCGGGTCTCCAGGCCAACGGCATGAGCGAGTGCCCAGGTCGGGCTCCATGCGCCCCGGGCAGTCGTCCCCCGGGTCTCCAGGCCAACGGCATGAGCGAGTGCCCAGGTCGGGCTCCATGCTTCCCGGGCAGTCGTCCCCCGGGTCTCAAGGCCGATGGCATGTCAAAGTGCCCAGGATGGGCTCCATGCGTCCCGGGCATTCCTCCCCCCCGGGCGTCCGTCGCTCCCTTCTCCGGGCCGACGGCAGGTCAGATTGCCCAGGACGGGCTCCATGGGTCCCGGGCATTCCTCCGCTGGGTGTCCGGCTCTCCCTTCCCCGGGCCAACGGCTTGTCAGAGTGCCCAGGATGGGCTCCACGGGCCCCGGACGTCCGGGGCTCCCTTCCCCGTGCCAACGGCATGCCAGAGTGCCCAGGACGGGCTCCACGAGTCCCCGGCGTCCGGGGCTCCCTTCCCCGGGACACCGGCTTGTCAGAGTGCCCATGACGGGCTCCACGGGTCCCGGGTATCTGGGACTCCCTTCCCTGGGCCAACGGCATGCCGGAGTTCCCAGGACAGGCTCCACGGGTCCCGGGCGTCCGGGGCTCCCTTCCCCGGTCCGACGGCTTGTCAGAGTGCCCAGGACGGGCTCCACGGCTCCCGGGCGTCCGGGGTTCCCTTCCCCGGGTCAGCGGCATGTCAGAGTGCCCAGGACGAGTTCCACGGGTCCCGGGCAGTCCTCCCCCGGGCGTCCGGGGCTCCCTTCCCCGGGCCGTCGGCAGGTCAGAGTGCCCAGGACGGGCTCCATGGGTCCCGGGCAGTCCTCCCCCCGGGCGTCCGGGGCTCCCTTCCCCGGGCAGACGGCAGGTCAGAGTGCCCAGGACGGGCTCCACGGGTCCCGGGCAGTCCTCCCCCCGGGCGTCCGGCGCTCCCTTCTCCAGGCCGATGGCAGGTCAGAGTGACCAGGACGGGCTCCACGGGTCCCGGGCAGTCCTCTCCCGGGCGTAAGTGGTTGTCCGACAGATTCGGGCAGATGTGCTTTTACGAACCGGATCGGAATCGGCCCAAATAATAATAATAATAATAATCCACATTTGTAAGGCGCACAATCACCCGTAAGGGTCTCTAGGCGCCGTTGGGAAGATTAAGCAAGCTATTGCCCAGAGTCACATGGTGCTGGGCTAATCTGCGGCCGGTGCCGGGGATCGAACCCTGATCTCTGGGATGCTCGAGGGTTACTACGCGCTCTACAAAAACCTTAAATAAAAAAATCTCCAGATTCCGGAGTCAGCCGCCCTAGCCGCGGCGCCAGCTATTTCCCAGAGTCACCTGGTGCTGGGCTAATCTGCCGCCGGTGCCGGGGATCGAACCGTGATCTCCAGATTCCGGAGTCAGCCTCCCTAGCCGCGGCGCCAGCTATTTCCCAGAGTCACGTGGTGCTGGGCTAATCTGCGGCCGGTGCCGGGGATCGAACCCTGATCTCTGGGATGCTCGAGGGTTACTACGCGCTCTACAAAAACCTTAAATAAAAAAATCTCCAGATTCCGGAGTCAGCCGCCCTAGCCGCGGCGCCAGCTATTTCCCAGAGTCACCTGGTGCTGGGCTAATCTGCCGCCGGTGCCGGGGATCGAACCGTGATCCCCAGATGGGGATATCCCAAAAATCTGGCATGGATACGGCCCGCCAGGACTGGTTTGGGCACCCCTGATATAGAGGCAGTCAACGCGAAATCTGCTGGGTTCGATTCCGATCCGTGTCAGAAGGACCGTAGGGCTTGGGAGTCCGTACAACAGGGGTGCCCAAACCTGTCCTGGCGGGCCGTATCCATGCCAGATTTTTGGGATATCCCCATCTGGTGATCACGGTTCGATCCCCGGCGCCGGCGGCAGATCAGAGTGCCCAGGACGGGGTCCATGTGACCCGGGCAGTCCTATCCCCTGGGTGTACGTGGTTGTCCGACATGTCGGTCGTATTTGCTTTTACGTACCGGATCGGAATCGGCCCCCATAAAATCGTACGTAAAGTATATAGCAAATCAACCTGAAATCTGCTGGGTCAGAAAGGGCTCGATTCCGATCCGTGTCGGAAGGTTAGGAGTCCGTACGAATTTGTCGGGACGGCATGGCAGAGTGCCCGGGATGGGCTCCATGGCTCTTGGGCAGTCGTCCCCCGGGCGTCCGGGGCTCCATCCAGGCCGACGGCATGGCAGAGTGCCCGGGTCGGGCTCCATGGTTTCCAGGGTGGTCCTCCCCAGGGTGTCGGGGCGCTCCATGCCGAAGGCATGGAAAAGTGCCCAGGACGGGCTCCATGCGTCCCGGGCATTTGTCCCCCGGGCGTCCGGGGCTCCATCCAGGCCGACGGCATGGCAGAGTGCCCGGGTCGGGCTCCATGGCTTTCACGGTGGTCCTCCCCTGGGTGTCTGGGGGCTCCAGGCCGAAGGCATGGAAAAGTGCCCAGGACGGGCTCCATGCGTCCCGGGCACGGGCACGGGGACGGGGACAGGGTCGGGAGAGTCCAGGCGGCTTCACTTCCGTGTCCAGCCATCTGATCGCCCAGATTCCCTCGGCCATCTGGTCGCCCGGATCCCCTCGGGCATCTGGTCGCCCGCAACGCTTTCCTATGGGGCGACCAGATGGCCGAACTTCCCTGGAAGTCCCGATGAGGTGCCATTCGCCGCCCGGATCCCAGCGAGGGCTCCAGGAGGTTGGGTACATTTGCGCCTTGGGTCCCCTCTGTCACCTCGCGTGCACAGATTACAAGAAAAGGGGTTAATTTTCCTCCGGATTACTAGGGAGAAGGGTACGCCCGGACACCCCTCCGAGGCTGGTGGTTCTCTGCCATGGGGACCAGATGGGCTATGCCTGGGCAACACCTCCCTAGGCCACCCGGGGCTTCCTTCCTCCAGGCCAACTGCATGTCAAATTGCCCAGGACGGGCTCCATGGCTCCTGGGCAGTCGTCCCCCGGGCGTCCGGGGCTCCATCCAGGCTGACGGCATTGAAAAGTGCCCAGGACGGGCTCCATGCGTCCCGGGCATTCGTCCCCTGGGCGTCCGGGGCTCCATCTAGGCTGACGGTATGGCAGAGTGCCCGGGTCGGGCTCCATGGTTTTCACGGTGGTCCTCCCCTGGGTGTCTGGGGGCTCCAGGCCGAAGGCATGGAAAAGTGCCCAGGACGGGCTCCATGCGTCCCGGGCATTCGTCCTCCCGGGCGTCCGGGGCACCCATCTCCATGAGGCCAACGGCATTGGCAAAGTACCCAGGACGGTCTCCATGGGTCCCGTGCAGACCTCCCCCCGGGCGTCCGGGGCTCCCACCTCCAGGCCGACGGAATGTCAAAGTACCCAGGACGGGCTCCATGGGTCCCGGGCAGCTTCCCCCGGGGCGTCCGGGGCACCCACCTCCAGGCCGACGGCATGTCAAAGTACCCAGGACGGGCTCCACGGGTCCCGGGCATTCCTCCCCCAGGTCGTCCGGGCCCTAGAGCTCCGGTGGTCCAACCTGCGCCTGAGGCCCAGCCGGGGTCCAAGAGCCCTGCCTTGCGTGGGCAGGCAGTCAGGAACCCTACCGCGAAGGCTTGGGATGGATGGGGAGCTGGGAGTCCTTTCGATCCCGGCCCTCTGGTCGCCCGCGATGCTTTCCAATGGGGCGACCAGATGGCCGGGCTTCCCTGGAAGTCCCGATGAGGTGCCATTCGGCTCCTGGATCCCAGCGAGGGCTCCATGAGGTCGGGTTCTTTTACGCCTTGGGTCTCCTCTGTCACCGCGCGTGCACGGATTGCAAGAAAGGGGGGTAATTTCCCTCCGGATTACTAGGGGCAGGGTACGCCCGGACACCTCTCCAGGGCTGGTGGTTCTCTGCCCGGGGGACCAGATGAGATATGCCTGGGCAACACCTCCCCCGGGCGTCTGGGGGCTCCATTCTCCGGGCCAACGGCATGGCTCAATGCCCAGGACGGGCTCCACGTGTCCCGGACAGACCTCCCCTGGGCGTCCGGGGCACCCATCTCCATGAGGCCAACGGGATGGCAAAGTACCCGGGAAGGGCTCCACGGGTCCCGGGCAGCCTTCCCCCGGGCGTCCGGGGCTCCCACCTTTAGGCCGACGGCATGTCACACTGCCCAGGACGGGCTCCATGGGCCCCGGACAGACCTCCCCCGGGCGTCCGGGGCACCCATCTCCAGGAGGCCAACGGGATGGCAAAGTACCCGGGAAGGGCTCCACGGGTCCCGGGCAGCCTTCCCCCGGGCGTCCGGGGCTCCCACCTCCAGGCCGACGGCATGTCACAGTGCCCAGGACGGGCTCCATGGGCCCCGGACAGCCCTCCCCCCGGGCGTTCGGGGCACATATCTCCAGGGGGCCAACGGCGTTGCAAAGTACCCGGAAAGGACTCCACGGGTACCGGGCAGTCCTCCCCCCGGGCGTCCGGGGCACCCATCTCCATGAGGCCAACGGCATTGGCAAAGTACCCGGGAGGGGCTCCACGGGTCCCGGGCAGGCCTCCCCCGGGCGTCCAGGGCACCCACCTCCAGGCCGACGGCATGTAAAAGTGCCCAGGACGGGCTCCATGGGTCCCGGGCAGCCCACCCCCGGGCATCTGGGGCACCCATCTCCAGGAGGCCAACGGCGTTGCAAAGTACCCGGAAAGGGCTCCACGGGTACCGGGCAGTCCTCCCCCGGGCGTCCGGGGGCTCCCTTCTCCAGGCCGACGGCATGGTTCAATGCCCAGGACGGGACATCAAGTGGCCAGGACGGGCTCCATGCGTCCCGGGCATTCGTCCCGGGACGGGGACGGGGTGGGGAAGAGTCCAGGCGGCTTCACCTCCATGCCCAGCCATCTGGTCGCCCGGATTCCCTCGGCCATCTGGTCGCCCGGATCCCCTCGGGCATCTGGTCGCCCGCAACGCTTTCCTATGGGGGGGACCAGATGGCCGAACTTCCCTGGAAGTCTTAATGAGGTGCCATTCGCCTCCCGGATCCCAGCGAGGGCTCCATGAGGTCGGGTTCTTTCACGCCTTGGGTCCCCTCTGTCACCTCGCGTGCACAGATTGCAAGAAAGGGGGGTAATTTGCCTCCGGATTACTATGTGGCAGGGTATGCCCGGACACCCCTCCAGGGTTGGTGGTTCTCTGCCATGGGGACCAGATGGGATATGCCTGGGCAACACCTCCCTAGGCCACCCGGAGCTTCCTTCCTCCAGGCCAACTGCATGTCAAATTGCCCAGGATGGGCTCCATGGCTCTTGGGCAGTCGTCCCCTGGGCGTCCGGTGCTCCATCCAGGCCGACGGCATGGCAGAGTGCCCGGGACAGGCTCCATGCGTCCCGGGCCTTCGCCCCCCCCCAGGCGTCCGGGGCTCCATCCAGGCTGACGGCATGGCAGAGTGCCCAGGACGGGCTCCACGGGCCCCAGGCGTCTGGGGCTCCCTTCCCCGGGCCAGCGGCATGTCAGAATGCCCAGGACGGGCTCCACGGGCCCCGGTCATCCGGGGCACCCTTCCCCGGGCCAGCAGCATTTGTCAGAGTGCCCAGGACCAGTTCCACGGGTCCCGGGCAGTCCTCCCATGGGCGTCCGGGGCTCCCTTCCCCGGGCCAAAGCATTTCAGAGTGCCCAGGACGGGCTCCACGGGTTCCGGGCGTCCAGGTCTCCCTTCCCCGGGCCAACGGCTTGTCAGAGTGCCCAGGACGGGCTCCACGGGCCCCGGGCGTCCGGGGCACCCTTCCCCGGGCCAGCGGCATGTCAGAGTGCCCAGGACGAGTTCCACGGGTCCCGGGCAGTCCTCCCCCCCGGGTGTCCGGGGCTCCCTTCCCCGGGCCAAAGCATTTCAGAGTGCCCAGGACGGGCTCCACGGGTCCCGGACGTCCGGGGCTCCCTTCCCCGGGCCAACGGCATACAGGAGTGCCCAGGACGGGCTCCACGGGTCCCGGACGTCCGGGGCTCCCTTCCCCGGGCCAACGGCATACAGGAGTGCCCAGGACGGGCTCCACAGGTCCCGGTCGTCTGGGGCTCCCTTCCCCGGGCCAACGGCTTGTCAGAGTGCCAAGGACGGGCTCCACGGGTCCCGGTCATCTGGGGTCCCTCCCCCGGGCCAACAGCAGGTCAGAGTGCCCAGGACGGGCTCCACGGGTCCCGGGCAGCCCACCCCCCGGGCGTTCGGGGCACCCATCTCCAGGAGGCCAACGGCGTTGCAAAGTACCCGGGAAGGGCTCCACGGGTACCGGGCAGTCCTCCCCCGGGCGTCCGGGGCTCCCTTCTCCAGGCCAACGGCATGGTTCAATGCCCAGGACGGGCTCCATGTGTCCCAGACAGACCTCCCCCGGGCGTCCGGGGCACCCATCTCCAGGCCAACGGCATGGCTCAATGCCCAGGACGGGCTCCATGGGTCCGGGGTGGCGTCCCATGCGCCTCCGGGCTTGGGAGCCCCGGCTGGGTCCAGGGGCCCGGGCGGGCCCCGGGTGGGGTGCTCCGGCCCTGGTCCCTGTCTTCCAGCCTACCGCACTGCCAAGGGCCTAGGAATGGGTTCCGTTGTTCCCGGGGAGCCTCCCCTTGCTTGGCTGGGTTCAGGAGCAGTGGCTAGGGCCCCTGAGGGCCCGGGGAGGGCGGCCTCCCCACCCCGGGCTCTGTCCTTGGTCCTGCTGCGTGGCAGGGTGCCCGGGACGGGGTCCGGAGGGACCGGGGAGGCGTCCCATGCACCTCCGGGCTTGGGAGCCTCGGCTGCGTCCAGGGGCCCGGCCGGGCCCCGTGTCGGGTGCTCCGGCCCTGGGCCCTGTCTCCCAGCCTGCCGCACTGCCAAGGGCCCGGGAAGGGGTTCCGATGTGCCCGGGGAGCCTCCCCTTGCTTGGCTGGGTTCAGGAGCAGTGGCTAGGGCCCCTGAGGGCCCGGGGAGGGCGGCCTCCCCACCCCGGGCTCTGTCCTTGGTCCTGCTGCGTGGCAGGGTGCCCGGGACGGGGTCCGGAGGGACCGGGGAGGCGTCCCATGCACCTCCGGGCTTGGGAGCCCCGGCTGCGTCCAGGGGCCCGGCCGGGCCCCGGGTCGGGTGCTCCGGCCCTGGGCCCTGTCTCCCAGCCTGCCGCACTGCCAAGGGCCCGGGAAGGGGTTCCGATGTGCCCGGGGAGCCTCCCCTTGCTTGGCTGGGTTCAGGAGCAGTGGCTAGGGCCCCTGAGGGCCCGGGGAGGGCGGCCTCCCCACCCCGGGCTCTGTCCTTGGTCCTGCTGCGTGGCAGGGTGCCCGGGACGGGGTCCGGAGGGACCGGGGAGGCGTCCCATGCGCCTCCGGGCTTTGGAGCCCCGGCTGCGTCCAGGGGCCCGGCCGGGCCCCGGGTCGGGTGCTCCGGCCCTGGGCCCTGTCTCCCAGCCTGCCGCACTGGCAAGGGCCCGGGAAGGGGTTCCGATGTGCCCGGGGAGCCTCCCCTTGCTTGGCTGGGTTCAGGAGCAGTGGCTAGGGCCCCTGAGGGCCCGGGGAGGGCGGCCTCCCCACCCCGGGCTCTGTCCTTGGTCCTGCTGCGTGGCAGGGTGCCCGGGACGGGGTCCGGAGGGACCGGGGAGGCGTCCCATGCGCCTCCGGGCTTGGGAGCCCCGGCTGCGTCCAGGGGCCCGGCCGGGCCCCGGGTCGGGTGCTCCGGCCCTGGGCCCTGTCTCCCAGCCTGCCGCACTGCCAAGGGCCCGGGAAGGGGTTCCGATGTGCCCGGGGAGCCTCCCCTTGCTTGGCTGGGTTCAGGAGCAGTGGCTAGGGCCCCTGAGGGCCCGGGGAGGGCGGCCTCCCCACCCCGGGCTCTGTCCTTGGTCCTGCTGCGTGGCAGGGTGCCCGGGACGGGGTCCGGAGGGACCGGGGAGGCGTCCCATGCGCCTCCGGGCTTGGGAGCCCTGGCTGGGTCCAGGGGCCCGGGCGGGCCCCGGGTCGGGTGCTCAGGCCCTGGGCCCTGTCTCCCAGCCTGCCGCACTGCCAAGGGCCCGGGAAGGGGTTCCGATGTGCCCGGGGAGCCTCCCCTTGCTTGTCTGTGTTCAGGAGCTCCATCCGGGGCCCCTGAGGGCCCCGGGGAGGGTGGCCTCCCCACCCCGGGCTCCGTCCTGGGTCCTGCCGCGGGGCAGGGTGCCCGGGACGGGGTCCGGCGGGCCCAGGGAGGCTTCCCCTGTGCCTCCGGGCCTGGGAGCCCCGGCTGGGTCCAGGGGCCCGGTCGGGGCCCCGGGTCGGGCGCTCCGGCCCTGGGCCCGGTCCCCCGGGCTGCCGCTCCACCCAGGGCCCAGGACAGGGGTCCGTCGGTCCCTTGCAGGCCTCCCCTGCTTGTCAAGGTGTAAGCGGGCCCCGGGTCGGAGGGCCCGCCGGCCCCTGGCAGCCTCCATGGCTGTGGCCCGGATGGGGCCCCGGGCCTCCGGCCCGGCATGCCCCGGGTGCCCGCTCCCTCCTTCGTGGGGGCACGGGGCGACCGGATGGCATCCCTTTCGTGCCCGGCCATCTGGTCGCCCGGATCCCCTCGGCCATCTGGTCTCCCGGATCCCCTCGGCCATCTGGTCTCCAGGATCCCCTCGGCCATCTGGTCTCCCGGATCGCCTCGGCCATCTGGTCGCCCGCAATGCTTTCCAATGGGGGCGACCAGATGGCCGAACTTCCCTGGAAGTCCCGATGAGGTGCCATTTGCCTCCCGGATCCCAGCGAGGGCTCCAGGAGGTCGGGTACTTTCGCGCCTTGGGTCCCCTCTGTCACCTCTAGTGCACGGATTACAAGAAAGGGGGGTAATTTTCCTCCGGATTACTAGGGAGAGGGTCAGTCAGACCTCCGTGTGGTCTGGCGATTCTGAATCAGGGGAAGGCAGGACCCGGGCCCTCCCGCCGGGGCCCCCAGGGGCCTGGGTACGCACCTGCTGCTTAGCCCCCTTGCCGATGGGCCTTTTCCTCCGAGTTTGCTCAGGCAGGTCCCCGCGAGGTCTGGCCA
>NC_136058.1:336982476-336989976 GCF_964261635.1 Lissotriton helveticus | reverse complement strand
AAAGCCGGGACTGGGGCCGGGGACCGGGCCCGGGGCTTGAGCCCCGTCCGGCAGGGCCCAGTGGTGCGGGAATCCCCCCTCCGTCCTGCAAGCCGGCCGGGGGTCGGAGGCGCCCGGGACGGAGGGTCCATCAGGGCCCGGGGAGGCCTGAAGCCCCGGAGCCCTGCAGCCCCAGAGACCTGCAGCTTTGCAGCCCCCGGAACCCTGCAGCCCCAGAGCCCTGCTGCTCCGGGGCAGGCAGATTGGCGTCATTTTGGTCCCGGCCATCTGGTCGCCCCTCTCGCCTCGGCCATCTGGTCGCCCTGGAAGTCATGATGAGGTGCCATTCGCCTCCCGGATCCCAGCCAGGGCTCCAGGAGGTCGGGTACTTTCGCGCCTTGGGTCCCCTCTGTCACCTCGTGTGCACAGATTGCAAGAAAGTCAGGTAATTTCCCTCCGGATTACTAGGGACAGGGTACGCCCGGACACCCCTCCAAGGTTGGTGGTTCTCTGCTAGGGGGACCAGATGGGCTATGCCTGGGTAACACCTCCCTAGGCCACCCGGGGCTTCCTTCCTCCAGGCCAACGGCTTGTCAAATTGCCCAGGACGGGCTCCATGGCTCTTGGGCAGTCGTCCCCCGGGCGTCCGGGGCTCCATCCCTGCCGACGGCATGGAAAAGTGCCCGGGACGGGCTCCATACGTCCCGGGCAGTCCTCCCCCGGGCGTCCGGGGCACCCATCTCCAGGAGGCCAACAGCATGGCAAAGTACCCGGGACGGGCTCCATGGGTCCCGGGCAGTCCTCCCCCAGGCATCCGGGGCTTCCATCTCCAGGCCAACGGCAGGTCAAAGTGCCCAGGACGGGCTCCACGGGTCCCTGGCAGTCCTCCCCCACCGGGCATCCGGGGCTCCCTTCCCCAGGCCAACGGCATGCCAGAGTGCCCAGGACGGGCTCCACGAGTCCCGGGCGTCCGGGGCTCCCTTCCCCGGGACACCGGCTTGTCAGAGTGCCCATGACGGGCTCCACGGGTCCCGGGTATCTGGGACTCCCTTCCCTGGGCCAACGGCATGCCGGAGTTCCCAGGACAGGCTCCACGGGTCCCGGGCGTCCGGGGCTCCCTTCCCCGGTCCGACGGCTTGTCAGAGTGCCCAGGACGGGCTCCACGGCTCCCGGGCGTCCGGGGTTCCCTTCCCCGGGTCAGCGGCATGTCAGAGTGCCCAGGACGAGTTCCACGGGTCCCGGGCAGTCCTCCCCCGGGCGTCCGGGGCTCCCTTCCCCGGGCCGTCGGCAGGTCAGAGTGCCCAGGACGGGCTCCATGGGTCCCGGACAGTCCTCCCCCCGGGCGTCCGGGGCTCCCTTCCCCGGGCAGACGGCAGGTCAGAGTGCCCAGGACGGGCTCCACGGGTCCCGGGCAGTCCTCCCCCCGGGCGTCCGGCGCTCCCTTCTCCAGGCCGATGGCAGGTCAGAGTGACCAGGACGGGCTCCACGGGTCCCGGGCAGTCCTCTCCCGGGCGTACGTGGTTGTCCGACAGATTCGGGCAGATGTGCTTTTACGAACCGGATCGGAATCGGCCCAAATAATAATAATAATAATAATAATAATAATCCACATTTGTAAGGCGCACAATCACCCGTAAGGGTCTCTAGGCGCTAGGGGCCGTTGGGAAGATTAAGCAAGCTATTGCCCAGAGTCACATGGTGCTGGGCTAATCTGCCGCCGGTGCCGGGGATCGAACCGTGATCCCCAGATTCCAGAGTCAGCCGCCCTAGCCGCGGCGCCAGCTATTTCCCAGAGTCACGTGGTGCTGGGCTAATCTGCGGCCGGTGCCGGGGATCGAACCCTGATCTCTGGGATGCTCGAGGGTTACTACGCGCTCTACAAAAACCTTAAATAAAAAAATCTCCAGATTCCGGAGTCAGCCGCCCTAGCCGCGGCGCCAGCTATTTCCCAGAGTCACCTGGTGCTGGGCTAATCTGCGGCCGGTGCCGGGGATCGAACCGTGATCTCCAGATTCCGGAGTCAGCCTCCCTAGCCGCGGCGCCAGCTATTTCCCAGAGTCACGTGGTGCTGGGCTAATCTGCGGCCGGTGCCGGAAATCGAACCCTGATCTCTGGGATGCTCGAGGGTTACTACGCGCTCTACAAAAACCTTAAATAAAAAAATCTCCAGATTCCGGAGTCAGCCGCCCTAGCCGCGGCGCCAGCTATTTCCCAGAGTCACCTGGTGCTGGGCTAATCTGCCGCCGGTGCCGGGGATCGAACCGTGATCCCCAGATGGGGATATCCCAAAAATCTGGCATGGATACGGCCCGCCAGGACTGGTTTGGGCACCCCTGATATAGAGGCAGTCAACGCGAAATCTGCTGGGTTCGATTCCGATCCGTGTCAGAAGGACCGTAGGGCTTGGGAGTCCGTACAACAGGGGTGCCCAAACCTGTCCTGGCGGGCCGTATCCATGCCAGATTTTTGGGATATCCCCATCTGGTGATCACGGTTCGATCCCCGGCGCCGGCGGCAGATCAGAGTGCCCAGGACGGGGTCCATGTGACCCGGGCAGTCCTATCCCCTGGGTGTACGTGGTTGTCCGACATGTCGGTCGTATTTGCTTTTACGTACCGGATCGGAATCGGCCCCCATAAAATCGTACGTAAAGTATATAGCAAATCAACCTGAAATCTGCTGGGTCAGAAAGGGCTCGATTCCGATCCGTGTCGGAAGGTTAGGAGTCCGTACGAATTTGTCGGGACGGCATGGCAGAGTGCCCGGGACGGGCTCCATGCGTCCCGGGCATTCGTCCCCCGGGCGTCCGGGGCTACATCCAGGCTGACGGTATGGCAGAGTGCCCGGGTCGGGCTCCATGGTTTTCACGGTGGTCCTCCCCTGGGTGTCAGGGGGCTCCTGGCCGACGGCATGGAAAAGTACCCAGGACGGGCTCCATGCGTCCCGGGCATTTGTCCCCCGGGCGTCCGGGGCTCCATCCAGGCCGACGGCATGGCAGAGTGCCCGGGTCGGGCTCCATGGTTTCCAGGGTGGTCCTCCCCAGGGTGTCGGGGCGCTCCATGCCGAAGGCATGGAAAAGTGCCCAGGACGGGCTCCATGCGTCCCGGGCATTTGTCCCCCGGGCGTCCGGGGCTCCATCCAGGCCGACGGCATGGCAGAGTGCCCGGGTCGGGCTCCATGGCTTTCACGGTGGTCCTCCCCTGGGTGTCTGGGGGCTCCAGGCCGAAGGCATGGAGAAGTGCCCAGGACGGGCTCCATGCATCCCGGGCACGGGCACGGGGACGGGGACAGGGTCGGGAGAGTCCAGGCGGCTTCACTTCCGTGTCCAGCCATCTGATCGCCCAGATTCCCTCGGCCATCTGGTCGCCCGGATCCCCTCGGGCATCTGGTCGCCCGCAACGCTTTCCTATGGGGCGACCAGATGGCCGAACTTCCCTGGAAGTCCCGATGAGGTGCCATTCGCCGCCCGGATCCCAGCGAGGGCTCCAGGAGGTTGGGTACATTCGCGCCTTGGGTCCCCTCTGTCACCTCGCGTGCACAGATTACAAGAAAAGGGGGTAATTTTCCTCCGGATTACTAGGGAGAAGGGTACGCCCGGACACCCCTCCGAGGCTGGTGGTTCTCTGCCATGGGGACCAGATGGGCTATGCCTGGGCAACACCTCCCTAGGCCACCCGGGGCTTCCTTCCTCCAGGCCAACTGCATGTCAAATTGCCCAGGACGGGCTCCATGGCTCCTGGGCAGTCGTCCCCCGGGCGTCCGGGGCTCCATCCAGGCTGACGGCATTGAAAAGTGCCCAGGACGGGCTCCATGCGTCCCGGGCATTCGTCCCCTGGGCGTCCGGGGCTCCATCTAGGCTGACGGTATGGCAGAGTGCCCGGGTCGGGCTCCATGGTTTTCACGGTGGTCCTCCCCTGGGTGTCTGGGGGCTCCAGGCCGAAGGCATGGAAAAGTGCCCAGGACGGGCTCCATGCGTCCCGGGCATTCGTCCCCCGGGCGTCCGGGGCACCCATCTCCATGAGGCCAACGGCATTGGCAAAGTACCCAGGACGGGCTCCATGGGTCCCGGGCAGACCTCCCCCCGGGCGTCCGGGGCTCCCACCTCCAGGCCGACGGAATGTCAAAGTACCCAGGACGGGCTCCATGGGTCCCGGGCAGCTTCCCCCGGGGCGTCCGGGGCACCCACCTCCAGGCCGACGGCATGTCAAAGTACCCAGGACGGGCTCCACGGGTCCCGGGCATTCCTCCCCCAGGTCGTCCGGGCTCTAGAGCTCCGGTGGTCCAACCTGCGCCTGAGGCCCAGCCGGGGTCCAAGAGCCCTGCCTTGCGTGGGCAGGCAGTCAGGAACCCTACCGCGAAGGCTTGGGATGGATGGGGAGCTGGGAGTCCTATCGATCCCGGCCCTCTGGTCGCCCGCGATGCTTTCCAATGGGGCAACCAGATGGCCGGGCTTCCCTGGAAGTCCCGATGAGGTGCCATTCGGCTCCTGGATCCCAGCTAGGGCTCCATGAGGTCGGGTTCTTTTACGCCTTGGGTCCCCTCTGTCACCTCGCGTGCACGGATTGCAAGAAAGGGGGGTAATTTCCCTCCGGATTACTAGGGGCAGGGTACGCCCGGACACCTCTCCAGGGCTGGTGGTTCTCTGCCCGGGGGACCAGATGAGATATGCCTGGGCAACACCTCTCCCGGGCGTCTGGGGGCTCCATTCTCCGGGCCAACGGCATGGCTCAATGCCCAGGACGGGCTCCACGTGTCCCGGACAGACCTCCCCTGGGCGTCCGGGGCACCCATCTCCATGAGGCCAACGGGATGGCAAAGTACCCGGGAAGGGCTCCACGGGTCCCGGGCAGCCTTCCCCCGGGCGTCCGGGGCTCCCACCTTTAGGCCGACGGCATGTCACACTGCCCAGGACGGGCTCCATGGGCCCCGGACAGACCTCCCCCGGGCGTCCGGGGCACCCATCTCCAGGAGGCCAACGGGATGGCAAAGTACCCGGGAAGGGCTCCACGGGTCCCGGGCAGCCTTCCCCCGCTCGTCCGGGGCTCCCACCTCCAGGCCGACGGCATGTCACAGTGCCCAGGACGGGCCCCATGGGCCCCGGACAGCCCTCCCCCCGGGCGTTCGGGGCACATATCTCCAGGAGGCCAACGGCGTTGCAAAGTACCCGGAAAGGACTCCACGGGTACCGGGCAGTCCTCCCCCCGGGCGTCCGGGGCACCCATCTCCATGAGGCCAACGGCATTGGCAAAGTACCCGGGAGGGGCTCCACGGGTCCCGGGCAGGCCTCCCCCGGGCGTCCAGGGCACCCACCTCAAGGCCGACGGCATGTAAAAGTGCCCAGGACGGGCTCCATGGGTCCCGGGCAGCCCACCCCCGGGCATCCGGGGCACCCATCTCCAGGAGGCCAACGGCGTTGCAAAGTACCCGGGAAGGGCTCCACGGGTACCGGGCAGTCCTCCCCCGGGCGTCCGGGGGCTCCCTTCTCCAGGCCGACGGCATGGTTCAATGCCCAGGACGGGACGTCAAGTGGCCAGGACGGGCTCCATGCGTCCCGGGCATTCGTCCCGGGACGGGGACGGGGTGGGGAAGAGTCCAGGCGGCTTCACCTCCATGCCCAGCCATCTGGTCGCCCGGATTCCCTCGGCCATCTGGTCGCCCGGATCCCCTCGGGCATCTGGTCGCCCGCAACGCTTTCCTATGGGGGGACCAGATGGCCGAACTTCCCTGGAAGTCTTAATGAGGTGCCATTCGCCTCCCGGATCCCAGCGAGGGCTCCATGAGGTCGGGTTGTTTCACGCCTTGGGTCCCCTCTGTCACCTCGCGTGCACAGATTGCAAGAAAGGGGGGTAATTTGCCTCCGGATTACTATGGGGCAGGGTATGCCCGGACACCCCTCCAGGGTTGGTGGTTCTCTGCCATGGGGACCAGATGGGATATGCTTGGGCAACACCTCCCTAGGCCACCCGGAGCTTCCTTCCTCCAGGCCAACTGCATGTCAAATTGCCCAGGACGGGCTCCATGGCTCTTGGGCAGTCGTCCCCCGGGCGTCCGGTGCTCCATCCAGGCCGACGGCATGGCAGAGTGCCCGGGACAGGCTCCATGCGTCCCGGGCCTTCGCCCCCCCGGGCGTCCGGGGCTCCATCCAGGCTGACGGCATGGCAGAGTGCCCAGGATGGGCTCCACGGGCCCCGGTCATCCGGGGCACCCTTCCCCGGGCCAGCGGCATGTCAGAGTGCCCAGGACCAGTTCCACGGGTCCCGGGCAGTCCTCCCCCGGGCGTCCGGGGCTCCCTTCCCCGGGCCAAAGCATTTCAGAGTGCCCAGGACGGGCTCCACGGGTTCCGGGCGTCCAGGTCTCCCTTCCCCGGGCCAACGGCTTGTCAGAGTGCCCAGGACGGGCTCCACGGGCCCCGGGCGTCCGGGGCACCCTTCCCCGGGCCAGCGGCATGTCAGAGTGCCCAGGACGAGTTCCACGGGTCCCGGGCAGTCCTCCCCCCCGGGTGTCCGGGGCTCCCTTCCCCGGGCCAAAGCATTTCAGAGTGCCCAGGACGGGCTCCACGGGTCCCGGACGTCCGGGGCTCCCTTCCCCGGGCCAACGGCATACAGGAGTGCCCAGGACGGGCTCCACGGGTCCCGGACGTCCGGGGCTCCCTTCCCCGGGCCAACGGCATACAGGAGTGCCCAGGACGGGCTCCACAGGTCCCGGTCGTCTGGGGCTCCCTTCCCCGGGCCAACGGCTTGTCAGAGTGCCAAGGACGGGCTCCACGGGTCCCGGTCGTCTGGGGTCCCTCCCCCGGGCCAACAGCAGGTCAGAGTGCCCAGGACGGGCTCCACGGGTCCCGGGCAGCCCACCCCCGGGCGTTCGGGGCACCCATCTCCAGGAGGCCAACGGCGTTGCAAAGTACCCGGGAAGGGCTCCACGGGTACCGGGCAGTCCTCCCCCGGGCGTCCGGGGCTCCCTTCTCCAGGCCAACGGCATGGTTCAATGCCCAGGACGGGCTCCATGTGTCCCAGACAGACCTCCCCCGGGCGTCCGGGGCACCCATCTCCAGGCCAACGGCATGGCTCAATGCCCAGGACGGGCTCCATGGGTCCGGGGAGGCGTCCCATGCGCCTCCGGGCTTGGGAGCCCCGGCTGGGTCCAGGGGCCCGGGCGGGCCCCGGGTCGGGTGCTCCGGCCCTGGTCCCTGTCTCCCAGCCTACCGCACTGCCAAGGGCCTAGGAATGGGTTCCGTTGTTCCCGGGGAGCCTCCCCTTGCTTGGCTGGGTTCAGGAGCAGTGGCTAGGGCCCCTGAGGGCCCAGGGAGGGCGGCCTCCCCACCCCGGGCTCTGTCCTTGGTCCTGCTGCGTGGCAGGGTGCCCGGGACGGGGTCCGGAGGGACCGGGGAGGCGTCCCATGCACCTCCGGGCTTGGGAGCCCCGGCTGGGTCCAGGGGCCCGGCCGGGCCCCGGGTCGGGTGCTCCGGCCCAGGGCCCTGTCTCCCAGCCTGCCGCACTGCCAATGGCCCGGGAAGGGGTTCCG
>NC_136058.1:336779976-336969976 GCF_964261635.1 Lissotriton helveticus | reverse complement strand
GCCAACGGCATGCCGGAGTTCCCAGGACAGGCTCCACGGGTCCCGGGCGTCCGGGGCTCCCTTCCCCGGTCCGACGGCTTGTCAGAGTGCCCAGGACGGGCTCCACGGCTCCTGGGCGTCCGGGGTTCCCTTCCCCGGGTCAGCGGCATGTCAGAGTGCCCAGGACGAGTTCCACGGGTCCCGGGCAGTCCTCCCCCGGGCGTCCGGGGCTCCCTTCCCCGGGCCGTCGGCAGGTCAGAGTGCCCAGGACGGGCTCCATGGGTCCCGGACAGTCCTCCCCCCGGGCGTCCGGGGCTCCCTTCCCCGGGCAGACGGCAGGTCAGAGTGCCCAGGACGGGCTCCACGGGTCCCGGGCAGTCCTCCCCCCGGGCGTCCGGCGCTCCCTTCTCCAGGCCGATGGCAGGTCAGAGTGACCAGGACGGGCTCCACGGGTCCCGGGCAGTCCTCTCCCGGGCGTACGTGGTTGTCCGACAGATTCGGGCAGATGTGCTTTTACGAACCGGATCGGAATCGGCCCAAATAATAATAATAATAATAATAATAATAATCCACATTTGTAAGGCGCACAATCACCCGTAAGGGTCTCTAGGCGCTAGGGGCCGTTGGGAAGATTAAGCAAGCTATTGCCCAGAGTCACATGGTGCTGGGCTAATCTGCCGCCGGTGCCGGGGATCGAACCGTGATCCCCAGATTCCAGAGTCAGCCGCCCTAGCCGCGGCGCCAGCTATTTCCCAGAGTCACGTGGTGCTGGGCTAATCTGCGGCCGGTGCCGGGGATCGAACCCTGATCTCTGGGATGCTCGAGGGTTACTACGCGCTCTACAAAAACCTTAAATAAAAAAATCTCCAGATTCCGGAGTCAGCCGCCCTAGCCGCGGCGCCAGCTATTTCCCAGAGTCACCTGGTGCTGGGCTAATCTGCGGCCGGTGCCGGGGATCGAACCGTGATCTCCAGATTCCGGAGTCAGCCTCCCTAGCCGCGGCGCCAGCTATTTCCCAGAGTCACGTGGTGCTGGGCTAATCTGCGGCCGGTGCCGGGAATCGAACCCTGATCTCTGGGATGCTCGAGGGTTACTACGCGCTCTACAAAAACCTTAAATAAAAAAATCTCCAGATTCCGGAGTCAGCCGCCCTAGCCGCGGCGCCAGCTATTTCCCAGAGTCACCTGGTGCTGGGCTAATCTGCCGCCGGTGCCGGGGATCGAACCGTGATCCCCAGATGGGGATATCCCAAAAATCTGGCATGGATACGGCCCGCCAGGACTGGTTTGGGCACCCCTGCCCTAAGTGGAGGTAAGGCATCAGTTAGGAGTGAACTGAACACTCATGTAATGGGCAATTTGACGTCAAATAAAGTGTCGTAGGCATTAACATTACTTTTGAAATGTTATTCTGAGGGAGCACACAGGGGAATTAGCTCAAATGGTAGAGCGCTCGCTTAGCATGCGAGAGGTAGCGGGATTGATGCCCGCATTCTCCATTCTAAAATGTACATACATTTTATTTTTAACTTGTCATTGCCAAGCTTGTTGCATAGTAAGAACAGATAAATCACAGATGGCTTTCATATATGGTCCACTGAGGGATCTATAAATGATAAGTTCCTTGAAAAACAAGAGTTGAGGAATATCCAGGAACTGGTTTTCTTAATGAAAAACGATCAGTTTGCATACTATTTTAAAGAGGGAACCCGGCTAGCTCAGTCGATAGAGCATGAGACTCTTAATCTCAGGGTCGTGGGTTAGAGCCCCACGTTGGGCGAAAACGAGTAATTTTTGCAGGATTATTGCATTGGATCTCATAATATGGCAATTAATGTTGCATTAGACATGCAATAACTCCCAAAAATTGTATATCTTTGGTTTCCCATTGGTGGGAAATGTAACTTCAAGATTAGGTAGGGCATTAGTCTAGATTAACATACAGCGATATTACTCCTATTCAAGTACTAAACAGGCCAACCTGAACTGTAAAACATCCCCTAAGTGGAGGTAAGGCATCAGTTAGGAGTGAACTGAACACTCATGTAATGGGCAATTTGACGTCAAATAAAGTGTGGAAGGCATTAACATTACTTTTGAAATGTTATTCTGAGGGAGCACACAGGGGAATTAGCTCAAATGGTAGAGCGCTCGCTTAGCATGCGAGAGGTAGCGGGATCGATGCCCGCATTCTCCATTCTAAAATGTACATACATTTTATTTTTAACTTGTCATTGCCAAGCTTGTTGCATAGTAAGAACAGATAAATCACAGATGGCTTTCATATATGGTCCCATCATAACAACTAAAGGGGTTTTATCAAAAGGGTTTAGGTATTCGTTAGCTTGTGAGAGCAATTTGAGTTCCTATGCAATCTCACAATGACATTTCCACAACTTCCATTTCAATTTTGTCTCCTTTTACTTGACACTCTGTCCACTGAGGGATCTATAAATGATAAGTTCCTTGAAAAACAAGAGTTGAGGAATATCCAGGAACTGGTTTTCTTAATGAAAAACGATCAGTTTGCATTCTACTTTAAAGAGGGAGCCCGGCTAGCTCAGTCGGTACAGCATGAGACTCTTAATCTCAGGGTCGTGGGTTCGAGCCCCATGGTTGGGCGAAAACGAGTAATTTTTGCAGGATTATTGCATTGGATCTCATAATATGGCAATTAATCTTGCATTAGACATGCAATAACTCCCAAAAATTGTATATCTTTGGTTTCCCATTGGTGGGAAATGTAACTTCAAGATTAGGTAGGGCATTAGTCAGCGATATTACTCCTATTCAAGTACTAAACAGGCCAACCTGAACTGTAAAACATCCCCTAAGTGGAGGTAAGGCATCAGTTAGGAGTGAACTGAACACTCATGTAATGGGCAATTTGACGTCAAATAAAGTGTCGTAGGCATTAACATTACTTTTGAAATGTTATTCTGAGGGAGCACACAGGGGAATTAGCTCAAATGGTAGAGCGCTCGCTTAGCATGCGAGAGGTAGCGGGATTGATGCTCGCATTCTCCATTCAAAAATGTACATACATTTTATTTTTAACTTGTCATTGCCAAGCTTGTTGCATAGTAAGAACAGATAAATCACAGATGGCTTTCATATATGGTCCACTGAGGGATCTATAAATGATAAGTTCCTTGAAAAACAAGATTTGAGGAATATCCAGGAACTGGTTTTCTTAATGAAAAACGATCAGTTTGCATACTACTTTAAAGAGGGAGCCCGGCTAGCTCAGTCGGTAGAGCATGAGACTCTTAATCTCAGGGTCCTGGGTTCGAGCCCCACGTTGGGCGAAAACGAGTAATTTTTGCAGGATTATTGCATTGGATCTCATAATATGGCAATTAATCTTGCATTAGACATGCAATAACTCCCAAAAATTGTATATCTTTGGTTTCCCATTGGTGGGAAATGTAACTTCAAGATTAGGTAGGGCATTAGTCTAGATTAACATACAGCGATATTACTCCTATTCAAGTACTAAACAGGCCAACCTGAACTGTAAAACATCCCCTAAGTGGAGGTAAGGCATCAGTTAGGAGTGAACTGAACACTCATGTAATGGGCAATTTGACGTCAAATAAAGTGTCGTAGGCATTAACATTACTTTTGAAATGTTATTCTGAGTGAGCACACAGGGGAATTAGCTCAAATGGTAGAGCGCTCGCTTAGCATGCGAGAGGTAGCGGGATTGATGCCCGCATTCTCCATTCTAAAATGTACATACATTTTATTTTTAACTTGTCATTGTCAAGCTTGTTGCATAGTAAGAACAGATAAATCACAGATGGCTTTCATATATGGTCACATCATAACAACTAAAGGGGTTTTATCAAAAGGGTTTAGGTATTCGTTAGCTTGTGAGAGCAATTTGAGTTCTTATACAATCTCACAATGACATTTCCACAACTTCCATTTCAATTTTGTCTCCTTTTACTTGACACTCTGTCCACTGAGGGATCTATAAATGATAAGTTCCTTGAAAAACAAGAGTTGAGGAATATCCAGGAACTGGTTTTCTTAATGAAAAACAATCAGTTTGCATTCTACTTTAAAGAGGGAGCCCGGCTAGCTCAGTCGGTAGAGCATGAGACTCTTAATCTCAGGGTCGTGGGTTCGAGCGCCACGTTGGGCGAAAACGAGTAATTTTTGCAGGATTATTGCATTGGATCTCATAATATGGCAATTAATCTTGCATTAGACATGCAATAACTCCCAAAAGTTGTATATCTTTGGTTTCCCATTGGTGGGAAATGTAACTTCAAGATTAGGTAGGGCATTAGTCAGCGATATTACTCCTATTCAAGTACTAAACAGGCCAACCTGAACTGTAAAACATCCCCTAAGTGGAGGTAAGGCATCAGTTAGGAGTGAACTGAACACTCATGTAATGGGCAATTTGACGTCAAATAAAGTGTCGTAGGCATTAACATTACTTTTGAAATGTTATTCTGAGGGAGCACACAGGGGAATTAGCTCAAATGGTAGAGCGCTCGCTTAGCATGCGAGAGGTAGCGGGATTGATGCCCGCATTCTCCATTCTAAAATGTACATACATTTTATTTTTAACTTGTCATTGCCAAGCTTGTTGCATAGTAAGAACAGATAAATCACAGATGGCTTTCATATATGGTCCACTGAGGGTTCTATAAATGATAAGTTCCTTGAAAAACAAGAGTTGAGGAATATCCAGGAACTGGTTTTCTAAATGAAAAACGATCAGTTTGCATACTACTTTAAAGAGGGAGCCTGGCTAGCTCAGTCGGTAGAGCATGAGACTCTTAATCTCAGGGTCGTGGGTTCGAGCCCCACGTTGGGCGAAAACGAGTAATTTTTGCAGGATTATTGCATTGGATCTCATAATATGGCAATTAATCTTGCATTAGACATGCAATAACTCCCAAAAATTGTATATCTTTGGTTTCCCATTGGTGGGAAATGTAACTTCAAGATTAGGTAGGGCATTAGTCTAGATTAACATACAGCGATATTACTCCTATTCAAGTACTAAACAGGCCAACCTGAACTGTAAAACATCCCCTAAGTGGAGGTAAGGCATCAGTTAGGAGTGAACTGAACATTCATGTAATGGGCAATTTGACGTCAAATAAAGTGTGGAAGGCATTAACATTACTTTTGAAATGTTATTCTGAGGGAGCACACAGGGGAATTAGCTCAAATGGTAGAGCGCTCGCTTAGCATGCGAGAGGTAGCGGGATCGATGCCCGCATTCTCCATTCTAAAATGTACATACATTTTATTTTTAACTTGTCATTGCCAAGCTTGTTGCATAGTAAGAACAGATAAATCACAGATGGCTTTCATATATGGTCACATCATAACAACTAAAGGGGTTTTATCAAAAGGGTTTAGGTATTCGTTAGCTTGTGAGAGCAATTTGAGTTCTTATGCAATCTCACAATGACATTTCCACAACTTCCATTTCAATTTTGTCTCCTTTTACTTGACACTCTGTCCACTGAGGGATCTATAAATGATAAGTTCCTTGAAAAACAAGAGTTGAGGAATATCCAGGAACTGGTTTTCTTAATGAAAAACGATCAGTTTGCATTCTACTTTAAAGAGGGAGCCCGGCTAGCTCAGTCGGTAGAGCATGAGACTCTTAATCTCAGGGTCGTGGGTTCGAGCCCCACGTTGGGCGAAAATGAGTAATTTTTGAAGGATTATTGCATTGGATCTCATAATATGGCAATTAATCTTGCATTCGACATGCAATAACTCCCAAAAATTGTATATCTTTGGTTTCCCATTGGTGGGAAATGTAACTTCAAGATTAGGTAGGGCATTAGTTAGCGATATTACTCCTATTCAAGTACTAAACAGGCCAACCTGAACTGTAAAACATCCCCTAAGTGGAGGTAAGGCATCAGTTAGGAGTGAACTGAACACTCATGTAATGGGCAATTTGACGTCAAATAAAGTGTCGTAGGCATTAACATTACTTTTGAAATGTTATTCTGAGGGAGCACACAGGGGAATTAGCTCAAATGGTACAGCGCTCGCTTTGCATGTGAGAGGTAGCGGGATTGATGCCCGCATTCTCCATTCTAAAATGTACATACATTTTATTTTTAACTTGTCATTGCCAAGCTTGTTGCATAGTAAGAACAGATAAATCACAGATGGCTTTCATATATGGTCCACTGAGGGATCTATAAATGATAAGTTCCTTGAAAAACAAGAGTTGAGGAATATCCAGGAACTGGTTTTCTTACATGAAAAACGATCAGTTTGCATACTACTTTAAAGAGGCAGCCCGGCTAGCTCAGTCGGTAGAGCATGAGACTCTTAATCTCAGGGTCGTGGGTTCGAGCCCCACGTTGGGCGAAAACGAGTAATTTTTGAAGGATTATTGCATTGGATCTCATAATATGGCAATTAATCTTGCATTAGACATGCAATAACTCCCAAAAATTGTATATCTTTGGTTTCCCATTGGTGGGAAATGTAACTTCAAGATTAGGTAGGGCATTAGTTAGCGATATTACTCCTATTCAAGTACTAAACAGGCCAACCTGAACTGTAAAACATCCCCTAAGTGGAGGTAAGGCATCAGTTAGGAGTGAACTGAACACTCATGTAATGGGCAATTTGACGTCAAATAAAGTGTGGAAGGCATTAACATTACTTTTGAAATGTTATTCTGAGGGAGCACACAGGGGAATTAGCTCAAATGGTAGAGCGCTCGCTTAGCATGCGAGAGGTAGCGGGATCGATGCCCGCATTCTCCATTCTAAAATGTACATACATTTTATTTTTAACTTGTCATTGCCAAGCTTGTTGCATAGTAAGAACAGATAAATCACAGATGGCTTTCATATATGGTCACATCATAACAACTAAAGGGGTTTTATCAAAAGGGTTTAGGTATTCGTTAGCTTGTGAGAGCAATTTGAGTTCTTATGCAATCTCACAATGACATTTCCACAACTTCCATTTCAATTTTGTCTCCTTTTACTTGACACTCTGTCCACTGAGGGATCTATAAATGATAAGTTCCTTGAAAAACAAGAGTTGAGGAATATCCAGGAACTGGTTTTCTTAATGAAAAACGATCAGTTTGCATTCTACTTTAAAGAGGGAGCCCGGCTAGCTCAGTCGTTAGAGCATGAGACTCTTAATCTCAGGGTCGTGGGTTCGAGCCCCACGTTGGGCGAAAACGAGTACTTTTTGCAGGATTATTGCATTGGATCTCATAATATGGCAATTAATCTTGCATTAGACATGCAATAACTCCCAAAAATTGTATATCTTTGGTTTCCCATTGGTGGGAAATGTAACTTCAAGATTAGGTAGGGCATTAGTCAGCGATATTACTCCTATTCAAGTACTAAACAGGCCAACCTGAACTGTAAAACATCCCCTAAGTGGAGGTAAGGCATCAGTTAGGAGTGAACTGAACACTCATGTAATGGGCAATTTGACGTCAAATAAAGTGTCGTAGGCATTAACATTACTTTTGAAATGTTATTCTGAGGGAGCACACAGGGGAATTAGCTCAAATGGTAGAGCGCTCGCTTAGCATGCGAGAGGTAGCGGGATTGATGCCCGCATTCTCCATTCTAAAATGTACATACATTTTATTTTTAACTTGTCATTGCCAAGCTTGTTGCATAGTAAGAACAGATAAATCACAGATGGCTTTCATATATGGTCCACTGAGGGATCTATAAATGATAAGTTCCTTGAAAAACAAGAGTTGAGGAATATCCAGGAACTGGTTTTCTTAATGAAAAACGATCAGTTTGCATACTACTTTAAAGAGGGAGCCCGGCTAGCTCAGTCGGTAGAGCATGAGACTCTTAATCTCAGGGTCGTGGGTTCGAGCCCCACGTTGGGCGAAAACGAGTAATTTTTGCAGGATTATTGCATTGGATCTCATAATATGGCAATTAATCTTGCATTAGACATGCAATAACTCCCAAAAATTGTATATCTTTGGTTTCCCATTGGTGGGAAATGTAACTTCAAGATTAGGTAGGGCATTAGTCTAGATTAACATACAGCGATATTACTCCTATTCAAGTACTAAACAGGCCAACCTGAACTGTAAAACATCCCCTAAGTGGAGGTAAGGCATCAGTTAGGAGTGAACTGAACACTCATGTAATGGGCAATTTGACATCAAATAAAGTGTCGTAGGCATTAACATTACTTTTGAAATGTTATTCTGAGGGAGCACACAGGGGAATTAGCTCAAATGGTAGAGCGCTCGCTTAGCATGCGAGAGGTAGCGGGATTGATGCCCGCGTTCTCCATTCTAAAATGTACATACATTTTATTTTTAACTTGTCATTGCCAAGCTTGTTGCATAGTAAGAACAGATAAATCACAGATGGCTTTCATATATGGTCACATCATAACAACTAAAGGGGTTTTATCAAAAGGGTTTAGGTATTCGTTAGCTTGTGAGAGCAATTTGAGTTCTTATGCAATCTCACAATGACATTTCCACAACTTCCATTTCAATTTTGTCTCCTTTTACTTGACACTCTGTCCACTGAGGGATCTATAAATTATAAGTTCCTTGAAAAACAAGAGTTGAGGAATATCCAGGAACTGGTTTTCTTAATGAAAAACGATCAGTTTGCATTCTACTTTAAAGAGGGAGCCCGGCTAGCTCAGTCGGTAGAGCATGAGACTCTTAATCTCAGGGTCGTGGGTTCGAGCCCCACGTTGGGCGAAAACGAGTAATTTTTGCAGGATTATTGCATTGGATCTCATAATATGGCAATTAATCTTGCATTAGACATGCAATAACTACCAAAAATTGTATATCTTTGGTTTCCCATTGGTGGGAAATGTAACTTCAAGATTAGGTAGGGCATTAGTCAGCGATATTACTCCTATTCAAGTACTAAACAGGCCAACCTGAACTGTAAAACATCCCCTAAGTGGAGGTAAGGCATCAGTTAGGAGTGAACTGAACACTCATGTAATGGACAATTTGACGTCAAATAAAGTGTCGTAGGCATTAACATTACTTTTGAAATGTTATTCTGATGGAGCACAAAGGGGAATTAGCTCAAATGGTAGAGCGCTCGCTTAGCATGCGAGAGGTAGCGGGATTGATGCCCGCATTCTCCATTCTAAAATGTACATACATTTTATTTTTAACTTGTCATTGCCAAGCTTGTTGCATAGTAAGAACAGATAAATCACAGATGGCTTTCATATATGGTCACATCATAACAACTAAAGGGGTTTTATCAAAAGGGTTTAGGTATTCGTTAGCTTGTGAGAGCAATTTGAGTTCTTATGCAATCTCACAATGACATTTCCACAACTTCCATTTCAATTAAGTCTCCTTTTACTTGACACTCTGTCCACTGAGGGATCTATAAATGATAAGTTCCTTGAAAAACAAGAGTTGAGGAATATCCAGGAACTGGTTTTCTTAATGAAAAACGATCAGTTTGCATTCTACTTTAAAGAGGGAGCCCGGCTAGCTCAGTCGGTGGAGCATGAGACTCTTAATCTCAGGGTCGTGGGTTCGAGCCCATGTTGGGCGAAAACGAGTAATTTTTGCAGGATTATTGCATTGGATCTCATAATATGGCAATTAATCTTGCATTAGACATGCAATAACTCCCAAAAATTGTATATCTTTGGTTTCCCATTGGTGGGAAATGTAACTTCAAGATTAGGTAGGGCATTAGTCAGCGATATTACTCCTATTCAAGTACTAAACAGGCCAACCTGAACTGTAAAACATCCCCTAAGTGGAGGTAAGGCATCAGTTAGGAGTGAACTGAACACTCATGTAATGGGCAATTTGACGTCAAATAAAGTGTCGTAGGCATTAACATTACTTTTGAAATGTTATTCTGATGGAGCACACAGGGGAATTAGCTCAAATGGTAGAGCGCTCGCTTAGCATGCGAGAGGTAGCGGGATTGATGCCCGCATTCTCCATTCTAAAATGTACATACATTTTATTTTTAACTTGTCATTGCCAAGCTTGTTGCATAGTAAGAACAGATAAATCACAGATGGCTTTCATATATGGTCCACTGAGGGATCTATAAATGATAAGTTACTTGAAAAACAAGAGTTGAGGAATATCCAGGAACTGGTTTTCTTAATGAAAAACGATCAGTTTGCATACTACTTTAAAGAGGGAGCCCGGCTAGCTCAGTCGGTAGAGCATGAGACTCTTAATCTCAGGGTCCTGGGTTCGAGCCCCACGTTGGGCGAAAACGAGTAATTTTTGCAGGATTATTGCATTGGATCTCATAATATGGCAATTAATCTTGCATTAGACATGCAATAACTCCCAAAAGTTGTATATCTTTGGTTTCCCATTGGTGGGAAATGTAACTTCAAGATTAGGTAGGGCATTAGTCAGCGATATTACTCCTATTCAAGTACTAAACAGGCCAACCTGAACTGTAAAACATCCCCTAAGTGGAGGTAAGGCATCAGTTAGGAGTGAACTGAACACTCATGTAATGGGCAATTTGACGTCAAATAAAGTGTCGTAGGCATTAACATTACTTTTGAAATGTTATTCTGAGGGAGCACACAGGGGAATTAGCTCAAATGGTAGAGCGCTCGCTTAGCATGCGAGAGGTAGCGGGATTGATGCCCGCATTCTCCATTCTAAAATGTACATACATTTTATTTTTAACTTGTCATTGCCAAGCTTGTTGCATAGTAAGAACAGATAAATCACAGATGGCTTTCATATATGGTCCACTGAGGGTTCTATAAATGATAAGTTCCTTGAAAAACAAGAGTTGAGGAATATCCAGGAACTGGTTTTCTAAATGAAAAACGATCAGTTTGCATACTACTTTAAAGAGGGAGCCCGGCTAGCTCAGTCGGTAGAGCATGAGACTCTTAATCTCAGGGTCGTGGGTTCGAGCCCCACGTTGGGCGAAAACGAGTAATTTTTGCAGGATTATTGCATTGGATCTCATAATATGGCAATTAATCTTGCATTAGACATGCAATAACTCCCAAAAATTGTATATCTTTGGTTTCCCATTGGTGGGAAATGTAACTTCAAGATTAGGTAGGGCATTAGTCTAGATTAACATACAGCGATATTACTCCTATTCAAGTACTAAACAGGCCAACCTGAACTGTAAAACATCCCCTAAGTGGAGGTAAGGCATCAGTTAGGAGTGAACTGAACATTCATGTAATGGGCAATTTGACGTCAAATAAAGTGTGGAAGGCATTAACATTACTTTTGAAATGTTATTCTGAGGGAGCACACAGGGGAATTAGCTCAAATGGTAGAGCGCTCGCTTAGCATGCGAGAGGTAGCGGGATCGATGCCCGCATTCTCCATTCTAAAATGTACATACATTTTATTTTTAACTTGTCATTGCCAAGCTTGTTGCATAGTAAGAACAGATAAATCACAGATGGCTTTCATATATGGTCACATCATAACAACTAAAGGGGTTTTATCAAAAGGGTTTAGGTATTCGTTAGCTTGTGAGAGCAATTTGAGTTCTTATGCAATCTCACAATGACATTTCCACAACTTCCATTTCAATTTTGTCTCCTTTTACTTGACACTCTGTCCACTGAGGGATCTATAAATGATAAGTTCCTTGAAAAACAAGAGTTGAGGAATATCCAGGAACTGGTTTTCTTAATGAAAAACGATCAGTTTGCATTCTACTTTAAAGAGGGAGCCCGGCTAGCTCAGTCGGTAGAGCATGAGACTCTTAATCTCAGGGTCGTGGGTTCGAGCCCCACGTTGGGCGAAAATGAGTAATTTTTGAAGGATTATTGCATTGGATCTCATAATATGGCAATTAATCTTGCATTCGACATGCAATAACTCCCAAAAATTGTATATCTTTGGTTTCCCATTGGTGGGAAATGTAACTTCAAGATTAGGTAGGGCATTAGTTAGCGATATTACTCCTATTCAAGTACTAAACAGGCCAACCTGAACTGTAAAACATCCCCTAAGTGGAGGTAAGGCATCAGTTAGGAGTGAACTGAACACTCATGTAATGGGCAATTTGACGTCAAATAAAGTGTCGTAGGCATTAACATTACTTTTGAAATGTTATTCTGAGGGAGCACACAGGGGAATTAGCTCAAATGGTACAGCGCTCGCTTTGCATGTGAGAGGTAGCGGGATTGATGCCCGCATTCTCCATTCTAAAATGTACATACATTTTATTTTTAACTTGTCATTGCCAAGCTTGTTGCATAGTAAGAACAGATAAATCACAGATGGCTTTCATATATGGTCCACTGAGGGATCTATAAATGATAAGTTCCTTGAAAAACAAGAGTTGAGGAATATCCAGGAACTGGTTTTCTTACATGAAAAACGATCAGTTTGCATACTACTTTAAAGAGGCAGCCCGGCTAGCTCAGTCGGTAGAGCATGAGACTCTTAATCTCAGGGTCGTGGGTTCGAGCCCCACGTTGGGCGAAAACGAGTAATTTTTGAAGGATTATTGCATTGGATCTCATAATATGGCAATTAATCTTGCATTAGACATGCAATAACTCCCAAAAATTGTATATCTTTGGTTTCCCATTGGTGGGAAATGTAACTTCAAGATTAGGTAGGGCATTAGTTAGCGATATTACTCCTATTCAAGTACTAAACAGGCCAACCTGAACTGTAAAACATCCCCTAAGTGGAGGTAAGGCATCAGTTAGGAGTGAACTGAACACTCATGTAATGGGCAATTTGACGTCAAATAAAGTGTGGAAGGCATTAACATTACTTTTGAAATGTTATTCTGAGGGAGCACACAGGGGAATTAGCTCAAATGGTAGAGCGCTCGCTTAGCATGCGAGAGGTAGCGGGATCGATGCCCGCATTCTCCATTCTAAAATGTACATACATTTTATTTTTAACTTGTCATTGCCAAGCTTGTTGCATAGTAAGAACAGATAAATCACAGATGGCTTTCATATATGGTCACATCATAACAACTAAAGGGGTTTTATCAAAAGGGTTTAGGTATTCGTTAGCTTGTGAGAGCAATTTGAGTTCTTATGCAATCTCACAATGACATTTCCACAACTTCCATTTCAATTTTGTCTCCTTTTACTTGACACTCTGTCCACTGAGGGATCTATAAATGATAAGTTCCTTGAAAAACAAGAGTTGAGGAATATCCAGGAACTGGTTTTCTTAATGAAAAACGATCAGTTTGCATTCTACTTTAAAGAGGGAGCCCGGCTAGCTCAGTCGTTAGAGCATGAGACTCTTAATCTCAGGGTCGTGGGTTCGAGCCCCACGTTGGGCGAAAACGAGTACTTTTTGCAGGATTATTGCATTGGATCTCATAATATGGCAATTAATCTTGCATTAGACATGCAATAACTCCCAAAAATTGTATATCTTTGGTTTCCCATTGGTGGGAAATGTAACTTCAAGATTAGGTAGGGCATTAGTCAGCGATATTACTCCTATTCAAGTACTAAACAGGCCAACCTGAACTGTAAAACATCCCCTAAGTGGAGGTAAGGCATCAGTTAGGAGTGAACTGAACACTCATGTAATGGGCAATTTGACGTCAAATAAAGTGTCGTAGGCATTAACATTACTTTTGAAATGTTATTCTGAGGGAGCACACAGGGGAATTAGCTCAAATGGTAGAGCGCTCGCTTAGCATGCGAGAGGTAGCGGGATTGATGCCCGCATTCTCCATTCTAAAATGTACATACATTTTATTTTTAACTTGTCATTGCCAAGCTTGTTGCATAGTAAGAACAGATAAATCACAGATGGCTTTCATATATGGTCCACTGAGGGATCTATAAATGATAAGTTCCTTGAAAAACAAGAGTTGAGGAATATCCAGGAACTGGTTTTCTTAATGAAAAACGATCAGTTTGCATACTACTTTAAAGAGGGAGCCCGGCTAGCTCAGTCGGTAGAGCATGAGACTCTTAATCTCAGGGTCGTGGGTTCGAGCCCCACGTTGGGCGAAAACGAGTAATTTTTGCAGGATTATTGCATTGGATCTCATAATATGGCAATTAATCTTGCATTAGACATGCAATAACTCCCAAAAATTGTATATCTTTGGTTTCCCATTGGTGGGAAATGTAACTTCAAGATTAGGTAGGGCATTAGTCTAGATTAACATACAGCGATATTACTCCTATTCAAGTACTAAACAGGCCAACCTGAACTGTAAAACATCCCCTAAGTGGAGGTAAGGCATCAGTTAGGAGTGAACTGAACACTCATGTAATGGGCAATTTGACATCAAATAAAGTGTCGTAGGCATTAACATTACTTTTGAAATGTTATTCTGAGGGAGCACACAGGGGAATTAGCTCAAATGGTAGAGCGCTCGCTTAGCATGCGAGAGGTAGCGGGATTGATGCCCGCGTTCTCCATTCTAAAATGTACATACATTTTATTTTTAACTTGTCATTGCCAAGCTTGTTGCATAGTAAGAACAGATAAATCACAGATGGCTTTCATATATGGTCACATCATAACAACTAAAGGGGTTTTATCAAAAGGGTTTAGGTATTCGTTAGCTTGTGAGAGCAATTTGAGTTCTTATGCAATCTCACAATGACATTTCCACAACTTCCATTTCAATTTTGTCTCCTTTTACTTGACACTCTGTCCACTGAGGGATCTATAAATTATAAGTTCCTTGAAAAACAAGAGTTGAGGAATATCCAGGAACTGGTTTTCTTAATGAAAAACGATCAGTTTGCATTCTACTTTAAAGAGGGAGCCCGGCTAGCTCAGTCGGTAGAGCATGAGACTCTTAATCTCAGGGTCGTGGGTTCGAGCCCCACGTTGGGCGAAAACGAGTAATTTTTGCAGGATTATTGCATTGGATCTCATAATATGGCAATTAATCTTGCATTAGACATGCAATAACTACCAAAAATTGTATATCTTTGGTTTCCCATTGGTGGGAAATGTAACTTCAAGATTAGGTAGGGCATTAGTCAGCGATATTACTCCTATTCAAGTACTAAACAGGCCAACCTGAACTGTAAAACATCCCCTAAGTGGAGGTAAGGCATCAGTTAGGAGTGAACTGAACACTCATGTAATGGACAATTTGACGTCAAATAAAGTGTCGTAGGCATTAACATTACTTTTGAAATGTTATTCTGATGGAGCACAAAGGGGAATTAGCTCAAATGGTAGAGCGCTCGCTTAGCATGCGAGAGGTAGCGGGATTGATGCCCGCATTCTCCATTCTAAAATGTACATACATTTTATTTTTAACTTGTCATTGCCAAGCTTGTTGCATAGTAAGAACAGATAAATCACAGATGGCTTTCATATATGGTCACATCATAACAACTAAAGGGGTTTTATCAAAAGGGTTTAGGTATTCGTTAGCTTGTGAGAGCAATTTGAGTTCTTATGCAATCTCACAATGACATTTCCACAACTTCCATTTCAATTAAGTCTCCTTTTACTTGACACTCTGTCCACTGAGGGATCTATAAATGATAAGTTCCTTGAAAAACAAGAGTCGAGGAATATCCAGGAACTGGTTTTCTTAATGAAAAACGATCAGTTTGCATTCTACTTTAAAGAGGGAGCCCGGCTAGCTCAGTCGGTGGAGCATGAGACTCTTAATCTCAGGGTCGTGGGTTCGAGCCCATGTTGGGCGAAAACGAGTAATTTTTGCAGGATTATTGCATTGGATCTCATAATATGGCAATTAATCTTGCATTAGACATGCAATAACTCCCAAAAATTGTATATCTTTGGTTTCCCATTGGTGGGAAATGTAACTTCAAGATTAGGTAGGGCATTAGTCAGCGATATTACTCCTATTCAAGTACTAAACAGGCCAACCTGAACTGTAAAACATCCCCTAAGTGGAGGTAAGGCATCAGTTAGGAGTGAACTGAACACTCATGTAATGGGCAATTTGACGTCAAATAAAGTGTCGTAGGCATTAACATTACTTTTGAAATGTTATTCTGATGGAGCACACAGGGGAATTAGCTCAAATGGTAGAGCGCTCGCTTAGCATGCGAGAGGTAGCGGGATTGATGCCCGCATTCTCCATTCTAAAATGTACATACATTTTATTTTTAACTTGTCATTGCCAAGCTTGTTGCATAGTAAGAACAGATAAATCACAGATGGCTTTCATATATGGTCCACTGAGGGATCTATAAATGATAAGTTACTTGAAAAACAAGAGTTGAGGAATATCCAGGAACTGGTTTTCTTAATGAAAAACGATCAGTTTGCATACTACTTTAAAGAGGGAGCCCGGCTAGCTCAGTCGGTAGAGCATGAGACTCTTAATCTCAGGGTCCTGGGTTCGAGCCCCACGTTGGGCGAAAACGAGTAATTTTTGCAGGATTATTGCATTGGATCTCATAATATGGCAATTAATCTTGCATTAGACATGCAATAACTCCCAAAAATTGTATATCTTTGGTTTCCCATTGGTGGGAAATGTAACTTCAAGATTAGGTAGGGCATTAGTCTAGATTAACATACAGCGATATTACTCCTATTCAAGTACTAAACAGGCCAACCTGAACTGTAAAACATCCCCTAAGTGGAGGTAAGGCATCAGTTAGGAGTGAACTGAACACTCATGTAATGGGCAATTTGACGTCAAATAAAGTGTCGTAGGCATTAACATTACTTTTGAAATGTTATTCTGAGGGAGCACACAGGGGAATTAGCTCAAATGGTAGAGCGCTCGCTTAGCATGCGAGAGGTAGCGGGATTGATGCCCGCATTCTCCATTCTAAAATGTACATACATTTTATTTTTAACTTGTCATTGCCAAGCTTGTTGCATAGTAAGAACAGATAAATCACAGATGGCTTTCATATATGGTCACATCATAACAACTAAAGGGGTTTTATCAAAAGGGTTTAGGTATTCGTTAGCTTGTGAGAGCAATTTGAGTTCTTATGCAATCTCACAATGACATTTCCACAACTTCCATTTCAATTTTGTCTCCTTTTACTTGACACTCTGTCCACTGAGGGATCTATAAATGATAAGTTCCTTGAAAAACAAGAGTTGAGGAATATCCAGGAACTGGTTTTCTTAATGAAAAACGATCAGTTTGCATTCTACTTTAAAGAGGGAGCCCGGCTAGCTCAGTCGGTAGAGCATGAGACTCTTAATCTCAGGGTCGTGGGTTCGAGCCCCACGTTGGGCGAAAACGAGTAATTTTTGCAGGATTATTGCATTGGATCTCATAATATGGCAATTAATCTTGCATTAGACATGCAATAACTCCCAAAAATTGTATATCTTTGGTTTCCCATTGGTGGGAAATGTAACTTCAAGATTAGGTAGGGCATTAGTCAGCGATATTACTCCTATTCAAGTACTAAACAGGCCAACCTGAACTGTAAAACATCCCCTAAGTGGAGGTAAGGCATCAGTTAGGAGTGAACTGAACACTCATGTAATGGGCAATTTGACGTCAAATAAAGTGTTGTAGGCATTAACATTACTTTTGAAATGTTATTCTGATGGAGCACACAGGGGAATTAGCTCAAATGGTAGAGCGCTCGCTTAGCATGCGAGAGGTAGCGGGATTGATGCCCGCATTCTCCATTCTAAAATGTACATACATTTTATTTTTAACTTGTCATTGCCAAGCTTCTTGCATAGTAAGAACAGATAAATCACAGATGGCTTTCATATATGGTCCACTGAGGGATCTATAAATGATAAGTTCCTTGAAAAACAAGAGTTGAGGAATATCCAGGAACTGGTTTTCTTAATGAAAAACGATCAGTTTGCATACTACTTTAAAGAGGGATCCAGGCTAGCTCAGTCGGTAGAGCATGAGACTCTTAATCTCAGGGTCCTGGGTTCGAGCCCCACGTTGGGCGAAAACAAGTAATTTTTGCAGGATTATTGCATTGGATCTCATAATCTGGCAATTAATCTTGCATTAGACATGCAATAACTCCCCAAAATTGTATATCTTTGGTTTCCCATTGGTGGGAAATGTAACTTCAAGATTAGGTAGGGCATTAGTCTAGATTAACATACAGCGATATTACTCCTATTCAAGTACTAAACAGGCCAACCTGAACTGTAAAACATCCCCTAAGTGGAGGTAAGGCATCAGTTAGGAGTGAACTGAACACTCATGTAATGGGCAATTTGACGTCAAATAAAGTGTCGTAGGCATTAACATTACTTTTGAAATGTTATTCTGAGGGAGCACACAGGGGAATTAGCTCAAATGGTACAGCGCTCGCTTAGCATGTGAGAGGTAGCGGGATTGATGCCCGCATTCTCCATTCTAAAATGTACATACATTTTATTTTTAACTTGTCATTGCCAAGCTTGTTGCATAGTAAGAACAGATAAATCACAGATGGCTTTCATATATGGTCCACTGAGGGATCTATAAATGATAAGTTCCTTGAAAAACAAGAGTTGAGGAATATCCAGGAACTGGTTTTCTTAATGAAAAACGATCAGTTTGCATACTACTTTAAAGAGGCAGCCCGGCTAGCTCAGTCGGTAGAGCATGAGACTCTTAATCTCAGGGTCGTGGGTTCGAGCCCCACGTTGGGCGAAAACGAGTAATTTTTGCAGGATTATTGCATTGGATCTCATAATATGGCAATTAATCTTGCATTAGACATGCAATAACTCCCAAAAATTGTATATCTTTGGTTTCCCATTGGTGGGAAATGTAACTTCAAGATTAGGTAGGGCATTAGTCAGCGATATTACTCCTATTCAAGTACTAAACAGGCCAACCTGAACTGTAAAACATCCCCTAAGTGGAGGTAAGGCATCAGTTAGGAGTGAACTGAACACTCATGTAATGGACAATTTGACGTCAAATAAAGTGTCGTAGGCATTAACATTACTTTTGAAATGTTATTCTGATGGAGCACACAGGGGAATTAGCTCAAATGGTAGAGCGCTCGCTTAGCATGCGAGAGGTAGCGGGATTGATGCCCGCATTCTCCATTCTAAAATGTACATACATTTTATTTTTAACTTGTCATTGCCAAGCTTGTTGCATAGTAAGAACAGATAAATCACAGATGGCTTTCATATATGGTCACATCATAACAACTAAAGGGGTTTTATCAAAAGGGTTTAGGTATTCGTTAGCTTGTGAGAGCAATTTGAGTTCTTATGCAATCTCACAATGACATTTCCACAACTTCCATTTCAATTTTGTCTCCTTTTACTTGACACTCTGTCCACTGAGGGATCTATAAATGATAAGTTCCTTAAAAAACAAGAGTTGAGGAATATCCAGGAACTGGTTTTCTTAATGAAAAACGATCAGTTTGCATTCTACTTTAAAGAGGGAGCCCGGCTAGCTCAGTCGGTAGAGCATGAGACTCTTAATCTCAGGGTCGTGGGTTCGAGCCCCACGTTGGGCGAAAACGAGTAATTTTTGCAGGATTATTGCATTGGATCTCATAATATGGCAATTAATCTTGCATTAGACATGCAATAACTCCCAAAAATTGTATATCTTTGGTTTCCCATTGGTGGGAAATGTAACTTCAAGATAGGTAGGGCATTAGTCAGCGATATTACTCCTATTCAAGTACTAAACAGGCCAACCTGAACTGTAAAACATCCCCTAAGTGGAGGTAAGGCATCAGTTAGGAGTGAACTGAACACTCATGTAATGGGCAATTTGACGTCAAATAAAGTGTCGTAGGCATTAACATTACTTTTGAAATGTTATTCTGATGGAGCACACAGGGGAATTAGCTCAAATGGTAGAGCGCTCGCTTAGCATGCGAGAGGTAGCAGGATCGATGCCTGCATTCTCCATTCTAAAATGTACATACATTTTATTTTTAACTTGTCATTGCCAAGCTTGTTGCATAGTAAGAACAGATAAATCACAGATGGCTTTCATATATGGTAACATCATAACAACCAAAGTGGTTTTATCAAAAGGGTTTAGGTATTCGTTAGCTTGTGAGAGCAATTTGAGTTCTTATGCAATCTCACAATGACATTTCCACAACTTCCATTTCAATTTTGTCTCATTTTACTTGACACTCTGTCCACTGAGGGATCTATAAATGATAAGTTCCTTGAAAAACGAGAGTTGAGGAATATCCAGGAACTGGTTTTCTTAATGAAAAACGATCAGTTTGCATACTACTTTAAAGAGGGAGCCCGGCTAGCTCAGTCGGTAGAGCATGAGACTCTTAATCTCAGGGTCGTGGGTTCGAGCCCCACGTTGGGCGAAAACAAGTAATTTTTGCAGGATTATTGCATTGGATCTCATAATATGGCAATTAATCTTGCATTAAACATGCAATAACTCCCAAAAATTGTATATCTTTGGTTTCCCATTGGTGGGAAATGTAACTTCAAGATTAGGTAGGGCATTAGTCTAGATTAACATACAGCGATATTACTCCTATTCAAGTACTAAACAGGCCAACCTGAACTGTAAAACATCCCCTAAGTGGAGGTAAGGCATCAGTTAGGAGTGAACTGAACACTCATGTAATGGGCAATTTGACGTCAAATAAAGTGTGGTAGGCATTAACATTACTTTTGGAATGTTATTCTGAGGGAGCCCACAGGGGAATTAGCTCAAATGGTAGAGTGCTCGCTTAGCATGCGAGAGGTAGCGGGATCGATGCCCACATTCTCCATTCTAAAATGTACATACATTTTATTTTTAACTTGTCATTGCCAAGCTTGTTGCATAGTAAGAACAGATAAATCACAGATGGCTTTCATATATGGTCACATCATAACAACTAAAGGGGTTTTATCAAAAGGATTTAGGTATTCGTTAGCTTGTGAGAGCAATTTGAGTTCTTATGCAATCTCACAATGACATTTCCACAACTTCCATTTCAATTTTGTCTCATTTTACTTGACACTCTGTCCACTGAGGGATCTATAAATGATAAGTTCCTTGAAAAACGAGAGTTGAGGAATATCCAGGAACTGGTTTTCTTAATGAAAAACGATCAGTTTGCATACTACTTTAAAGAGAGAGCCCGGCTATCTCAGTCGGTAGAGCATGAGACTCTTAATCTCAGGGTCGTGGGTTCGAGCCCCACGTTGGGCGAAAACGAGTAATTTTTGCAGGATTATTTCATTGGCTCTCATAATATGGCAATTAATCTTGCATTAGACATGCAATAACTCCCAAAAATTGTATATCTTTGGTTTCCCATTGGTGGGAAATGTAAATTCAAGATTAGGTAGGGCATTAGTCTAGATTAACATACAGCGATATTACTCCTATTCAAGTACTAAACAGGCCAACCTGAACTGTAAAACATCCCCTAAGTGGAGGTAAGGCATCAGTTAAGAGTGAACTGAACAATCATGTAATGGGCAATTTGACGTCAAATAAAGTGTGGTAGGCATTAACATTACTTTTGAAATGTTATTCTGAGGGAGCCCACAGGGGAATTAGCTCAAATGGTAGAGCGCTCGCTTAGCATGCGAGAGGTAGCGGGATCGATGCCCGCATTCTCCATTCTAAAATGTACATAAATTTTATTTTTAACTTGTCATTGCCAAGCTTGTTGCATAGTAAGAACAGATAAATCACAGATGGCTTTCATATATGGTCACATCATAACAACTAAAGTGGTTTTATCAAAAGGGTTTAGGTATTTGTTAGCTTGTGAGAGCAATTTGAGTTCTTATGCAATCTCACAATGACATTTCCACAACTTCCATTTCAATTTTGTCTCATTTTACTTGACACTCTGTCCACTGAGGGATCTATAAATGATAAGTTCCTTGAAAAACGAGAGTTGAGGAATATCCAGGAACTGGTTTTCTTAATGAAAAACGATCAGTTTGCATACTACTTTAAAGAGGGAGCCTGGCTAGCTCAGTCGGTAGAGCATGAAACTCTTAATCTCAGGGTCGTGGGTTCGAGCCCCACGTTGGGCGAAAACAAGTAATTTTTGCAGGATTATTGCATTGGATCTCATAATATGGCAATTAATCTTGCATTAGACATGCAATAACTCCCAAAAATTGTATATCTTTGGTTTCCCATTGGTGGGAAATGTAACTTCAAGATTAGGTAGGGCATTAGTCTAGATTAACATACAGCGATATTACTCCTATTCAAGTACTAAACAGGCCAACCTGAACTGTAAAACATCCCCTAAGTGGAGGTAAGGCATCAGTTAGGAGTGAACTGAACACTCATGTAATGGGCAATTTGACGTCAAATAAAGTGTGGTAGGCATTAGCATTACTTTTGAAATGTTATTCTGAGGGAGCACACAGGGGAATTAGCTCAAATGGTAGAGCGCTCCCTTAGCATGCGAGAGGTAGCGGGATCGATGCCCGCATTCTCCATTCTAAAATGTACATACATTTTATTTTTAACTTATCATTGCCAAGCTTGTTGCATAGTAAGAAGAGATAAATCACAGATGGCTTTCATATATGGTCACATCATAACAACTAAAGGGGTTTTATCAAAAGGATTTAGGTATTCGTTAGCTTGTGAGAGCAATTTGAGTTCTTATGCAATCTCACAATGACATTTCCACAACTTCCATTTCAATTTTGTCTCATTTTACTTGACACTCTGTCCACTGAGGGATCTATAAATGATAAGTTCCTTGAAAAACAAGAGTTGAGGAATATCCAGGAACTGGTTTTCTTAATGAAAAATGATCAGTTTGCATAATATTTTAAAGAGGGAGCCTGGCTAGCTCAGTCGGTAGAGCATGAGATTCTTAATCTCAGGGTCGGAGGTTCGAGCCCCACGTTGGGTGAAAACGAGTAATTTTTGCAGGATTATTGCATTGGATCTCATAATATGGCAGATAATCTTGCATTAGACATGCAATAACTCCCAAAAATTGTATATCTTTGGTTTCCCATTGGTGGGAAATGTAACTTCAAGATTAAGTAGGGCATTAGTCTAGATTAACATACAGCGATATTACTCCTATTCAAGTACTAAACAGGCCAACCTGAACTGTAAAACATCCCCTAAGTGGAGGTAAGGCATCAGTTAGGAGTGAACTGAACACTCATGTAATGGGCAATTTGACGTCAAATAAAGTGTCGTAGGCATTAACATTACTTTTGAAATGTTATTCTGAGGGAGCCCACAGGGGAATTAGCTCAAATGGTTGAGCGCTTGCTTAGCATGCGAGAGGTAGCGGGATCGATGCCCGCATTCTCCATTCTAAAATGTACATAGATTTTATTTTTAACTTGTCATTGCCAAGCTTGTTGCATAGTAAGAACAGATAAATCACAGATGGCTTTCATATATGGTCACATCATAACAACTAAAGTGGTTTTATCAAAAGGGTTTAGGTATTCGTTAGCTTGTGAGAGCAATTTGAGTTCTTATGCAATCTCACAATGACATTTCCACAACTTCCATTTCAATTTTATCTCATTTTACTTGACACTCTGTCCACTGAGGGATCTATAAATGATAAGTTCCTTGAAAAACGAGCGTTGAGGAATATCCAGGAACTGGTTTTCTTAATGAAAAACAATCAGTTTGCACACTTCTTTAAAGAGGGAGCCTGGCTAGCTCAGTCGGTAGAGCATGAGACTCTTAATCTTAGGGTCGTGGGTTCGAGCCCCACGTTGGGCGAAAACGAGTAATTTTTGCAGGATTATTTCATTGGCTCTCATAATATGGCAATTAATCTTGCATTAGACATGCAATAACTCCCAAAAATTGTATATCTTTGGTTTCCCATTGGTGGGAAATGTAAATTCAAGATTAGGTAGGGCATTAGTCTAGATTAACATACAGCGATATTACTCCTATTCAAGTACTAAACAGGCCAACCTGAACTGTAAAACATCCCCTAAGTGGAGGTAAGGCATCAGTTAGGAGTGAACTGAACACTCATGTAATGGGCAATTTGACGTCAAATAAAGTGTGGTAGGCATTAACATTACTTTTGAAATGTTATTCAGAGGGAGCCCACTGGGGAATTAGCTCAAATGGTAGAGCGCTCGCTTAGCATGCGAGAGGTAGCGGGATCGATGCCCGCATTCTCCATTCTAAAATGTACATACATTTTATTTTTAACTTGTCATTGCCAAGCTTGTTGCATAGTAAGAACAGATAAATCACAGATGGCTTTCATATATGGTCACATCATAACAACTAAAGTGGTTTTATCAAAAGGGTTTAGGTATTCGTTAGCTTGTGAGAGCAATTTGAGTTCTTATGCAATCTCACAATGACATTTCCACAACTTCCATTTCAATTTTGTCTCATTTTACTTGACACTCTGTCCACTGAGGGATCTATAAATGATAAGTACCTTGAAAAACGAGCGTTGAGGAATATCCAGGAACTGGTTTTCTTAATGAAAAACGATCAGTTTGCATACTACTTTAAAGAGGGAGCCTGGCTAGCTCAGTCGGTAGAGCATGAAACTCTTAATCTCAGGGTCGTGAGTTCGAGCCCCACGTTGGGCGAAAACAAGTAATTTTTGCAGGATTATTGCATTGGATCTCATAATATGGCAATTAATCTTGCATTAGACATGCAATAACTCCCAAAAATTGTATATCTTTGGTTTCCCATTGGTGGGAAATGTAACTTCAAGATTAGGTAGGGCATTAGTCTAGATTAACATACAGCGATATTACTCCTATTCAAGTACTAAACAGGCCAACCTGAACTGTAAAACATCCCCTAAGTGGAGGTAAGGCATCAGTTAGGAGTGAACTGAACACTCATGTAATGGGCAATTTGACGTCAAATAAAGTGTGGTAGGCATTAGCATTACTTTTGAAATGTTATTCTGAGTGAGCACACAGGGGAATTAGCTCAAATGGTAGAGCGCTCCCTTAGCATACGAGAGGTAGCGGGATCGATGCCCGCATTCTCCATTCTAAAATGTACATACATTTTATTTTTAACTTATCATTGCCAAGCTTGTTGCATAGTAAGAACAGATAAATCACAGATGGCTTTCATATATGGTCACATCATAACAACTAAAGGGGTTTTATCAAAAGGATTTAGGTATTCGTTAGCTTGTGAGAGCAATTTGAGTTCTTATGCAATCTCACAATGACATTTCCACAACTTCCATTTCAATTTTGTCTCATTTTACTTGACACTCTGTCCACTGAGGGATCTATAAATGATAAGTTCCTTGAAAAACGAGAGTTGAGGAATATCCAGGAACTGGTTTTCTTAATGAAAAACGATCAGTTTGCATACTACTTTAAAGAGGGAGCCCGGCTAGCTCAGTCGGTAGAGCATGCGACTCTTAATCTCAGGGTCGTGGGTTCGAGCCCCACGTTGGGCGAAAACAAGTAATTTTTGCAGGATTATTGCATTGGATCTCATAATATGGCAATTAATCTTGCATTAGACATGCAATAACTCCCAAAAATTGTATATCTTTGGTTTCCCATTGGTGGGAAATGTAACTTCAAGATTAGGTAGGGCATTAGTCTAGATTAACATACAGCGATATTACTCCTATTCAAGTACTAAACAGGCCAACCTGAACTGTAAAACATCCCCTAAGTGGAGGTAAGGCATCAGTTAGGAGTGAACTGAACACTCATGTAATGGGCAATTTGACGTCAAATAAAGTGTGGTAGGCATTAACATTACTTTTGAAATGTTATTCTGAGGGAGCACACAGAGGAATTAGCTCAAATGGTAGAGCGCTCGCTTAGCATGCGAGAGGTAGCGGGATCGATGCCCGCATTCTCCATTCTAAAATGTACATACATATTATTTTTAACTTGTCATTGCCAAGCTTGTTGCATAGTAAGAACAGATAAATCACAGATGGCTTTCATATATGGTCACATCATAACAACTAAAGGGGTTTTATCAAAAGGGTTTAGGTATTCGTTAGCTTGTGAGAGCAATTTGAGTTCTTATGCAATCTCACAATGACATTTCCACAACTTCCATTTCAATTTTGTCTCATTTTACTTGACACTCTGTCCACTGAGGGATCTATAAATGATAAGTTCCTTGAAAAACGAGAGTTGAGGAATATCCAGGAACTGGTTTTCTTAATGAAAAACGATCAGTTTGCACACTTCTTTAAAGAGGGAGCCTGGCTAGCTCAGTCGGTAGAGCATGAGACTCTTAATCTTAGGGTCGTGGGTTCGAGCCCCACGTTGGGCAAAAACGAGTAATTTTTGCAGGATTATTTCATTGGCTCTCATAATATGGCAATTAATCTTGCATTAGACATGCAATAACTCCCAAAAATTGTATATCTTTGGTTTCCCATTGGTGGGAAATGTAAATTCAAGATTAGGTAGGGCATTAGTCTAGATTAACATACAGCGATATTACTCCTATTCAAGTACTAAACAGGCCAACCTGAACTGTAAAACATCCCCTAAGTGGAGGTAAGGCATCAGTTAGGAGTGAACTGAACACTCATGTAATGGGCAATTTGACGTCAAATAAAGTGTGGTAGGCATTAACATTACTTTTGAAATGTTATTCAGAGGGAGCCCACTGGGGAATTAGCTCAAATGGTAGAGCGCTCGCTTAGCATGCGAGAAGTAGCGGGATCGATGCCCGCATTCTCCATTCTAAAATGTACATACATTTTATTTTTAACTTGTCATTGCCAAGCTTGTTGCATAGTAAGAACAGATAAATCACAGATGGCTTTCATATATGGTCACATCATAACAACTAAAGTGGTTTTATCAAAAGGGTTTAGGTATTCGTTAGCTTGTGAGAGCAATTTGAGTTCTTATGCAATCTCACAATGACATTTCCACAACTTCCATTTCAATTTTGTCTCATTTTACTTGACACTCTGTCCACTGAGGGATCTATAAATGATAAGTACCTTGAAAAACGAGCGTTGAGGAATATCCAGGAACTGGTTTTCTTAATGAAAAACGATCAGTTTGCATAATACTTTAAAGAGGGAGCCTGGCTAGCTCAGTCGGTAGAGCATGAAACTCTTAATCTCAGGGTCGTGGGTTCGAGCCCCACGTTGGGCGAAAACAAGTAATTTTTGCAGGATTATTGCATTGGATCTCATAATATGGCAATTAATCTTGCATTAGACATGCAATAACTCCCAAAAATTGTATATCTTTGGTTTCCCATTGGTGGGAAATGTAACTTCAAGATTAGGTAGGGCATTAGTCTAGATTAACATACAGCGATATTACTCCTATTCAAGTACTAAACAGGCCAACCTGAACTGTAAAACATCCCCTAAGTGGAGGTAAGGCATCAGTTAGGAGTGAACTGAACACTCATGTAATGGGCAATTTGACGTCAAATAAAGTGTGGTAGGCATTAGCATTACTTTTGAAATGTTATTCTGAGTGAGCACACAGGGGAATTAGCTCAAATGGTAGAGCGCTCCCTTAGCATACGAGAGGTAGCGGGATCGATGCCCGCATTCTCCATTCTAAAATGTACATACATTTTATTTTTAACTTGTCATTGCCAAGCTTCTTGCATAGTAAGAACAGATAAATCACAGATGGCTTTCATATATGGTCCACTGAGGGATCTATAAATGATAAGTTCCTTGAAAAACAAGAGTTGAGGAATATCCAGGAACTGGTTTTCTTAATGAAAAACGATCAGTTTGCATACTACTTTAAAGAGGGATCCCGGCTAGCTCAGTCGGTAGAGCATGAGACTCTTAATCTCAGGGTCCTGGGTTCGAGCCCCACGTTGGGCGAAAACAAGTAATTTTTGCAGGATTATTGCATTGGATCTCATAATATGGCAATTAATCTTGCATTAGACATGCAATAACTCCCCAAAATTGTATATCTTTGGTTTCCCATTGGTGGGAAATGTAACTTCAAGATTAGGTAGGGCATTAGTCTAGATTAACATACAGCGATATTACTCCTATTCAAGTACTAAACAGGCCAACCTGAACTGTAAAACATCCCCTAAGTGGAGGTAAGGCATCAGTTAGGAGTGAACTGAACACTCATGTAATGGGCAATTTGACGTCAAATAAAGTGTCGTAGGCATTAACATTACTTTTGAAATGTTATTCTGAGGGAGCACACAGGGGAATTAGCTCAAATGGTACAGCGCTCGCTTAGCATGTGAGAGGTAGCGGGATTGATGCCCGCATTCTCCATTCTAAAATGTACATACATTTTATTTTTAACTTGTCATTGCCAAGCTTGTTGCATAGTAAGAACAGATAAATCACAGATGGCTTTCATATATGGTCCACTGAGGGATCTATAAATGATAAGTTCCTTGAAAAACAAGAGTTGAGGAATATCCAGGAACTGGTTTTCTTAATGAAAAACGATCAGTTTGCATACTACTTTAAAGAGGCAGCCCGGCTAGCTCAGTCGGTAGAGCATGAGACTCTTAATCTCAGGGTCGTGGGTTCGAGCCCCACGTTGGGCGAAAACGAGTAATTTTTGCAGGATTATTGCATTGGATCTCATAATATGGCAATTAATCTTGCATTAGACATGCAATAACTCCCAAAAATTGTATATCTTTGGTTTCCCATTGGTGGGAAATGTAACTTCAAGATTAGGTAGGGCATTAGTCAGCGATATTACTCCTATTCAAGTACTAAACAGGCCAACCTGAACTGTAAAACATCCCCTAAGTGGAGGTAAGGCATCAGTTAGGAGTGAACTGAACACTCATGTAATGGACAATTTGACGTCAAATAAAGTGTCGTAGGCATTAACATTACTTTTGAAATGTTATTCTGATGGAGCACACAGGGGAATTAGCTCAAATGGTAGAGCGCTCGCTTAGCATGCGAGAGGTAGCGGGATTGATGCCCGCATTCTCCATTCTAAAATGTACATACATTTTATTTTTAACTTGTCATTGCCAAGCTTGTTGCATAGTAAGAACAGATAAATCACAGATGGCTTTCATATATGGTCACATCATAACAACTAAAGGGGTTTTATCAAAAAGGTTTAGGTATTCGTTAGCTTGTGAGAGCAATTTGAGTTCTTATGCAATCTCACAATGACATTTCCACAACTTCCATTTCAATTTTGTCTCCTTTTACTTGACACTCTGTCGACTGAGGGATCTATAAATGATAAGTTCCTTGAAAAACAAGAGTTGAGGAATATCCAGGAACTGGTTTTCTTAATGAAAAACGATCAGTTTGCATTCTACTTTAAAGAGGGAGCCCGGCTAGCTCAGTCGGTAGAGCATGAGACTCTTAATCTCAGGGTCGTGGGTTCGAGCCCCACGTTGGGCGAAAACGAGTAATTTTTGCAGGATTATTGCATTGGATCTCATAATATGGCAATTAATCTTGCATTAGACATGCAATAACTCCCAAAAATTGTATATCTTTGGTTTCCCATTGGTGGGAAATGTAACTTCAAGATTAGGTAGGGCATTAGTCAGCGATATTACTCCTATTCAAGTACTAAACAGGCCAACCTGAACTGTAAAACATCCCCTAAGTGGAGGTAAGGCATCAGTTAGGAGTGAACTGAACACTCATGTAATGGGCAATTTGACGTCAAATAAAGTGTCGTAGGCATTAACATTACTTTTGAAATGTTATTCTGATGGAGCACACAGGGGAATTAGCTCAAATGGTAGAGCGCTCGCTTAGCATGCGAGAGGTAGCAGGATCGATGCCCGCATTCTCCATTCTAAAATGTACATACATTTTATTTTTAACTTGTCATTGCCAAGCTTGTTGCATAGTAAGAACAGATAAATCACAGATGGCTTTCATATATGGTCACATCATAACAACCAAAGTGGTTTTATCAAAAGGGTTTAGGTATTCGTTAGCTTGTGAGAGCAATTTGAGTTCTTATGCAATCTCACAATGACATTTCCACAACTTCCATTTCAATTTTGTCTCATTTTACTTGACACTCTGTCCACTGAGGGATCTATAAATGATAAGTTCCTTGAAAAACGAGAGTTGAGGAATATCCAGGAACTGGTTTTCTTAATGAAAAACGATCAGTTTGCATACTACTTTAAAGAGGGAGCCCGGCTAGCTCAGTCGGTAGAGCATGAGACTCTTAATCTCAGGGTCGTGGGTTCGAGCCCCACGTTGGGCGAAAACAAGTAATTTTTGCAGGATTATTGCATTGGATCTCATAATATGGCAATTAATCTTGCATTAAACATGCAATAACTCCCAAAAATTGTATATCTTTGGTTTCCCATTGGTGGGAAATGTAACTTCAAGATTAGGTAGGGCATTAGTCTAGATTAACATACAGCGATATTACTCCTATTCAAGTACTAAACAGGCCAACCTGAACTGTAAAACATCCCCTAAGTGGAGGTAAGGCATCAGTTAGGAGTGAACTGAACACTCATGTAATGGGCAATTTGACGTCAAATAAAGTGTGGTAGGCATTAACATTACTTTTGGAATGTTATTCTGAGGGAGCCCACAGGGGAATTAGCTCAAATGGTAGAGCGCTCGCTTAGCATGCGAGAGGTAGCGGGATCGATGCCCACATTCTCCATTCTAAAATGTACATACATTTTATTTTTAACTTGTCATTGCCAAGCTTGTTGCATAGTAAGAACAGATAAATCACAGATGGCTTTCATATATGGTCACATCATAACAACTAAAGGGGTTTTATCAAAAGGATTTAGGTATTCGTTAGCTTGTGAGAGCAATTTGAGTTCTTATGCAATCTCACAATGACATTTCCACAACTTCCATTTCAATTTTGTCTCATTTTACTTGACACTCTGTCCACTGAGGGATCTATAAATGATAAGTTCCTTGAAAAACGAGAGTTGAGGAATATCCAGGAACTGGTTTTCTTAATGAAAAACGATCATTAATATTCTCAAAATTGGACTACTGCAATGCCCTCCTGATAAATGCCCAACAACAGGTTGTGGACAAATTGCAATTAGTCCAAAATGCAGCAGCGAGAGCACTTCTTGCTATTCCCAAACATCAATCTGTTTCTGCGGCCATACGTCAACTGCACTGGCTCAGAGTCAGGAGCCGAATAAAATTCAAGGCCCTCTGCATTGCGTATAAAGCTATTCACAATTCAGGCCCTCAATTTCTGATAAATGCCTTCAGGATCTACACTCCCACGAGGTCTCTCCGTTCGGCTTCCAACTACCTTCTTCCTCTTCCTCGCACCAGAACAGTTGCCTGGGGAGACAGACGTTTTTTGGTAGCCACGGCGAGACTGTGGAATACTCTCCCTCTTACCATTAAGACCAGTCCTACCCTTTGTATTTTTCGAAAACAGCTGAAAACATGGCTCTTTGATCAATAGTACCATTCTTCATTCACTGTCACTGTATAAATCCTCTGCGCCGAGACACCTCCGGGTATTTGTTGCGCATTACAAATCCAATAAACATAAACATAAACATAAACATCAGTTTGCATACTACTTTAAAGAGAGAGCCCGGCTATCTCAGTCGGTAGAGCATGAGACTCTTAATCTCAGGGTCGTCAAATAAAGTGTGGTAGGCATTAACATTACTTTTGAAATGTTATTCTGAGGGAGCCCACAGGGGAATTAGCTCAAATGGTAGAGCGCTCGCTTAGCATGCGAGAGGTAGCGGGATCGATGCCCGCATTCTCCATTCTAAAATGTACATAAATTTTATTTTTAACTTGTCATTGCCAAGCTTGTTGCATAGTAAGAACAGATAAATCACAGATGGCTTTCATATATGGTCACATCATAACAACTAAAGTGGTTTTATCAAAAGGGTTTAGGTATTTGTTAGCTTGTGAGAGCAATTTAAGTTCTTATGCAATCTCACAATGACATTTCCACAACTTCCATTTCAATTTTGTCTCATTTTACTTGACACTCTGTCCACTGAGGGATCTATAAATGATAAGTTCCTTGAAAAACGAGAGTTGAGGAATATCCAGGAACTGGTTTTCTTAATGAAAAACGATCAGTTTGCATACTACTTTAAAGAGGGAGCCTGGCTAGCTCAGTCGGTAGAGCATGAAACTCTTAATCTCAGGGTCGTGGGTTCGAGCCCCACGTTGGGCGAAAACAAGTAATTTTTGCAGGATTATTGCATTGGATCTCATAATATGGCAATTAATCTTGCATTAGACATGCAATAACTCCCAAAAATTGTATATCTTTGGTTTCCCATTGGTGGGAAATGTAACTTCAAGATTAGGTAGGGCATTAGTCAGCGATATTACTCCTATTCAAGTACTAAACAGGCCAACCTGAACTGTAAAACATCCCCTAAGTGGAGGTAAGGCATCAGTTAGGAGTGAACTGAACACTCATGTAATGGGCAATTTGACGTCAAATAAAGTGTCGTAGGCATTAACATTACTTTTGAAATGTTATTCTGATGGAGCACACAGGGGAATTAGCTCAAATGGTAGAGCGCTCGCTTAGCATGCGAGAGGTAGCAGGATCGATGCCCGCATTCTCCATTCTAAAATGTACATACATTTTATTTTTAACTTGTCATTGCCAAGCTTGTTGCATAGTAAGAACAGATAAATCACAGATGGCTTTCATATATGGTCACATCATAACAACCAAAGTGGTTTTATCAAAAGGGTTTAGGTATTCGTTAGCTTGTGAGAGCAATTTGAGTTCTTATGCAATCTCACAATGACATTTCCACAACTTCCATTTCAATTTTGTCTCATTTTACTTGACACTCTGTCCACTGAGGGATCTATAAATGATAAGTTCCTTGAAAAACGAGAGTTGAGGAATATCCAGGAACTGGTTTTCTTAATGAAAAACGATCAGTTTGCATACTACTTTAAAGAGGGAGCCCGGCTAGCTCAGTCGGTAGAGCATGAGACTCTTAATCTCAGGGTGGTGGGTTCGAGCCCCACGTTGGGCGAAAACAAGTAATTTTTGCAGGGTTATTGCATTGGATCTCATAATATGGCAATTAATCTTGCATTAAACATGCAATAACTCCCAAAAATTGTATATCTTTGGTTTCCCATTGGTGGGAAATGTAACTTCAAGATTAGGTAGGGCATTAGTCTAGATTAACATACAGCGATATTACTCCTATTCAAGTACTAAACAGGCCAACCTGAACTGTAAAACATCCCCTAAGTGGAGGTAAGGCATCAGTTAGGAGTGAACTGAACACTCATGTAATGGGCAATTTGACGTCAAATAAAGTGTGGTAGGCATTAACATTACTTTTGGAATGTTATTCTGAGGGAGCCCACAGGGGAATTAGCTCAAATGGTAGAGCGCTCGCTTAGCATGCGAGAGGTAGCGGGATCGATGCCCACATTCTCCATTCTAAAATGTACATACATTTTATTTTTAACTTGTCATTGCCAAGCTTGTTGCATAGTAAGAACAGATAAATCACAGATGGCTTTCATATATGGTCACATCATAACAACTAAAGGGGTTTTATCAAAAGGATTTAGGTATTCGTTAGCTTGTGAGAGCAATTTGAGTTCTTATGCAATCTCACAATGACATTTCCACAACTTCCATTTCAATTTTGTCTCATTTTACTTGACACTCTGTCCACTGAGGGATCTATAAATGATAAGTTCCTTGAAAAACGAGAGTTGAGGAATATCCAGGAACTGGTTTTCTTAATGAAAAACGATCAGTTTGCATACTACTTTAAAGAGAGAGCCCGGCTATCTCAGTCGGTAGAGCATGAGACTCTTAATCTCAGGGTCGTGGGTTCGAGCCCCACGTTGGGCGAAAACGAGTAATTTTTGCAGGATTATTTCATTGGCTCTCATAATATGGCAATTAATCTTGCATTAGACATGCAATAACTCCCAAAAATTGTATATCTTTGGTTTCCCATTGGTGGGAAATGTAAATTCAAGATTAGGTAGGGCATTAGTCTAGATTAACATACAGCGATATTACTCCTATTCAAGTACTAAACAGGCCAACCTGAACTGTAAAACATCCCCTAAGTGGAGGTAAGGCATCAGTTAAGAGTGAACTGAACAATCATGTAATGGGCAATTTGACGTCAAATAAAGTGTGGTAGGCATTAACATTACTTTTGAAATGTTATTCTGAGGGAGCCCACAGGGGAATTAGCTCAAATGGTAGAGCGCTCGCTTAGCATGCGAGAGGTAGCGGGATCGATGCCCGCATTCTCCATTCTAAAATGTACATAAATTTTATTTTTAACTTGTCATTGCCAAGCTTGTTGCATAGTAAGAACAGATAAATCACAGATGGCTTTCATATATGGTCACATCATAACAACTAAAGTGGTTTTATCAAAAGGGTTTAGGTATTTGTTAGCTTGTGAGAGCAATTTAAGTTCTTATGCAATCTCACAATGACATTTCCACAACTTCCATTTCAATTTTGTCTCATTTTACTTGACACTCTGTCCACTGAGGGATCTATAAATGATAAGTTCCTTGAAAAACGAGAGTTGAGGAATATCCAGGAACTGGTTTTCTTAATGAAAAACGATCAGTTTGCATACTACTTTAAAGAGGGAGCCTGGCTAGCTCAGTCGGTAGAGCATGAAACTCTTAATCTCAGGGTCGTGGGTTCGAGCCCCACGTTGGGCGAAAACAAGTAATTTTTGCAGGATTATTGCATTGGATCTCATAATATGGCAATTAATCTTGCATTAGACATGCAATAACTCCCAAAAATTGTATATCTTTCGTTTCCCATTGGTGGGAAATGTAACTTCAAGATTAGGTAGGGCATTAGTCTAGATTAACATACAGCGATATTACTCCTATTCAAGTACTAAACAGGCCAACCTGAACTGTAAAACATCCCCTAAGTGGAGGTAAGGCATCAGTTAGGAGTGAACTGAACACTCATGTAATGGGCAATTTGACGTCAAATAAAGTGTGGTAGGCATTAGCATTACTTTTGAAATGTTATTCTGAGGGAGCACACAGGGGAATTAGCTCAAATGGTAGAGCGCTCCCTTAGCATGCGAGAGGTAGCGGGATCGATGCCCGCATTCTCCATTCTAAAATGTACATACATTTTATTTTTAACTTATCATTGCCAAGCTTGTTGCATAGTAAGAAGAGATAAATCACAGATGGCTTTCATATATGGTCACATCATAACAACTAAAGGGGTTTTATCAAAAGGATTTAGGTATTCGTTAGCTTGTGAGAGCAATTTGAGTTCTTATGCAATCTCACAATGACATTTCCACAACTTCCATTTCAATTTTGTCTCATTTTACTTGACACTCTGTCCACTGAGGGATCTATAAATGATAAGTTCCTTGAAAAACAAGAGTTGAGGAATATCCAGGAACTGGTTTTCTTAATGAAAAATGATCAGTTTGCATAATATTTTAAAGAGGGAGCCTGGCTAGCTCAGTCGGTCGAGCATGAGATTCTTAATCTCAGGGTCGGAGGTTCGAGCCCCACGTTGGGTGAAAACGAGTAATTTTTGCAGGATTATTGCATTGGATCTCATAATATGGCAGATAATCTTGCATTAGACATGCAATAACTCCCAAAAATTGTATATCTTTGGTTTCCCATTGGTGGGAAATGTAACTTCAAGATTAAGTAGGGCATTAGTCTAGATTAACATACAGCGATATTACTCCTATTCAAGTACTAAACAGGCCAACCTGAACTGTAAAACATCCCCTAAGTGGAGGTAAGGCATCAGTTAGGAGTGAACTGAACACTCATGTAATGGGCAATTTGACGTCAAATAAAGTGTGGTAGGCATTAACATTACTTTTGAAATGTTATTCTGAGGGAGCCCACAGGGGAATTAGCTCAAATGGTTGAGCGCTCGCTTAGCATGCGAGAGGTAGCGGGATCGATGCCCGCATTCTCCATTCTAAAATGTACATACATTTTATTTTTAACTTGTCATTGCCAAGCTTGTTGCATAGTAAGAACAGATAAATCACAGATGGCTTTCATATATGGTCACATCATAACAACTAAAGGGGTTTTATCAAAAGGGTTTAGGTATTCGTTAGCTTGTGAGAGCAATTTGAGTTCTTATGCAATCTCACAATGACATTTCCACAACTTCCATTTCAATTTTGTCTCATTTTACTTGACACTCTGTCCACTGAGGGATCTATAAATGATAAGTTCCTTGAAAAACGAGAGTTGAGGAATATCCAGGAACTGGTTTTCTTAATGAAAAACGATCAGTTTGCACACTTCTTTAAAGAGGGAGCCTGGCTAGCTCAGTCGGTAGAGCATGAGACTCTTAATCTTAGGGTCGTGGGTTCGAGCCCCACGTTGGGCGAAAACGAGTAATTTTTGCAGGATTATTTCATTGGCTCTCATAATATGGCAATTAATCTTGCATTAGACATGCAATAACTCCCAAAAATTGTATATCTTTGGTTTCCCATTGGTGGGAAATGTAAATTCAAGATTAGGTAGGGCATTAGTCTAGATTAACATACAGCGATATTACTCCTATTCAAGTACTAAACAGGCCAACCTGAACTGTAAAACATCCCCTAAGTGGAGGTAAGGCATCAGTTAGGAGTGAACTGAACACTCATGTAATGGGCAATTTGACGTCAAATAAAGTGTGGTAGGCATTAACATTACTTTTGAAATGTTATTCAGAGGGAGCCCACTGGGGAATTAGCTCAAATGGTAGAGCGCTCGCTTAGCATGCGAGAGGTAGCGGGATCGATGCCCGCATTCTCCATTCTAAAATGTACATACATTTTATTTTTAACTTGTCATTGCCAAGCTTGTTGCATAGTAAGAACAGATAAATCACAGATGGCTTTCATATATGGTCACATCATAACAACTAAAGTGGTTTTATCAAAAGGGTTTAGGTATTCGTTAGCTTGTGAGAGCAATTTGAGTTCTTATGCAATCTCACAATGACATTTCCACAACTTCCATTTCAATTTTGTCTCATTTTACTTGACACTCTGTCCACTGAGGGATCTATAAATGATAAGTACCTTGAAAAACGAGCGTTGAGGAATATCCAGGAACTGGTTTTCTTAATGAAAAACGATCAGTTTGCATAATACTTTAAAGAGGGAGCCTGGCTAGCTCAGTCGGTAGAGCATGAAACTCTTAATCTCAGGGTCGTGGGTTCGAGCCCCACGTTGGGCGAAAACAAGTAATTTTTGCAGGATTATTGCATTGGATCTCATAATATGGCAATTAATCTTGCATTAGACATGCAATAACTCCCAAAAATTGTATATCTTTGGTTTCCCATTGGTGGGAAATGTAACTTCAAGATTAGGTAGGGCATTAGTCTAGATTAACATACAGCGATATTACTCCTATTCAAGTACTAAACAGGCCAACCTGAACTGTAAAACATCCCCTAAGTGGAGGTAAGGCATCAGTTAGGAGTGAACTGAACACTCATGTAATGGGCAATTTGACGTCAAATAAAGTGTGGTAGGCATTAGCATTACTTTTGAAATGTTATTCTGAGTGAGCACACAGGGGAATTAGCTCAAATGGTAGAGCGCTCCCTTAGCATACGAGAGGTAGCGGGATCGATGCCCGCATTCTCCATTCTAAAATGTACATACATTTTATTTTTAACTTGTCATTGCCAAGCTTCTTGCATAGTAAGAACAGATAAATCACAGATGGCTTTCATATATGGTCCACTGAGGGATCTATAAATGATAAGTTCCTTGAAAAACAAGAGTTGAGGAATATCCAGGAACTGGTTTTCTTAATGAAAAACGATCAGTTTGCATACTACTTTAAAGAGGGATCCCGGCTAGCTCAGTCGGTAGAGCATGAGACTCTTAATCTCAGGGTCCTGGGTTCGAGCCCCACGTTGGGCGAAAACAAGTAATTTTTGCAGGATTATTGCATTGGATCTCATAATATGGCAATTAATCTTGCATTAGACATGCAATAACTCCCAAAAATTGTATATCTTTGGTTTCCCATTGGTGGGAAATGTAACTTCAAGATTAGGTAGGGCATTAGTCAGCGATATTACTCCTATTCAAGTACTAAACAGGCCAACCTGAACTGTAAAACATCCCCTAAGTGGAGGTAAGGCATCAGTTAGGAGTGAACTGAACACTCATGTAATGGACAATTTGACGTCAAATAAAGTGTCGTAGGCATTAACATTACTTTTGAAATGTTATTCTGATGGAGCACACAGGGGAATTAGCTCAAATGGTAGAGCGCTCGCTTAGCATGCGAGAGGTAGCGGGATTGATGCCCGCATTCTCCATTCTAAAATGTACATACATTTTATTTTTAACTTGTCATTGCCAAGCTTGTTGCATAGTAAGAACAGATAAATCACAGATGGCTTTCATATATGGTCACATCATAACAACTAAAGGGGTTTTATCAAAAGGGTTTAGGTATTCGTTAGCTTGTGAGAGCAATTTGAGTTCTTATGCAATCTCACAATGACATTTCCACAACTTCCATTTCAATTTTGTCTCCTTTTACTTGACACTCTGTCCACTGAGGGATCTATAAATGATAAGTTCCTTGAAAAACAAGAGTTGAGGAATATCCAGGAACTGGTTTTCTTAATGAAAAACGATCAGTTTGCATTCTACTTTAAAGAGGGAGCCCGGCTAGCTCAGTCGGTAGAGCATGAGACTCTTAATCTCAGGGTTGTGGGTTCGAGCCCCACGTTGGGCGAAAACGAGTAATTTTTGCAGGATTATTGCATTGGATCTCATAATATGGCAATTAATCTTGCATTAGACATGCAATAACTCCCAAAAATTGTATATCTTTGGTTTCCCATTGGTGGGAAATGTAACTTCAAGATTAGGTAGGGCATTAGTCAGCGATATTACTCCTATTCAAGTACTAAACAGGCCAACCTGAACTGTAAAACATCCCCTAAGTGGAGGTAAGGCATCAGTTAGGAGTGAACTGAACACTCATGTAATGGGCAATTTGACGTCAAATAAAGTGTCGTAGGCATTAACATTACTTTTGAAATGTTATTCTGATGGAGCACACAGGGGAATTAGCTCAAATGGTAGAGCGCTCGCTTAGCATGCGAGAGGTAGCAGGATCGATGCCCGCATTCTCCATTCTAAAATGTACATACATTTTATTTTTAACTTGTCATTGCCAAGCTTGTTGCATAGTAAGAACAGATAAATCACAGATGGCTTTCATATATGGTCACATCATAACAACCAAAGTGGTTTTATCAAAAGGGTTTAGGTATTCGTTAGCTTGTGAGAGCAATTTGAGTTCTTATGCAATCTCACAATGACATTTCCACAACTTCCATTTCAATTTTGTCTCATTTTACTTGACACTCTGTCCACTGAGGGATCTATAAATGATAAGTTCCTTGAAAAACGAGAGTTGAGGAATATCCAGGAACTGGTTTTCTTAATGAAAAACGATCAGTTTGCATACTACTTTAAAGAGGGAGCCCGGCTAGCTCAGTCGGTAGAGCATGAGACTCTTAATCTCAGGGTCGTGGGTTCGAGCCCCACGTTGGGCGAAAACAAGTAATTTTTGCAGGATTATTGCATTGGATCTCATAATATGGCAATTAATCTTGCATTAAACATGCAATAACTCCCAAAAATTGTATATCTTTGGTTTCCCATTGGTGGGAAATGTAACTTCAAGATTAGGTAGGGCATTAGTCTAGATTAACATACAGCGATATTACTCCTATTCAAGTACTAAACAGGCCAACCTGAACTGTAAAACATCCCCTAAGTGGAGGTAAGGCATCAGTTAGGAGTGAACTGAACACTCATGTAATGGGCAATTTGACGTCAAATAAAGTGTGGTAGGCATTAACATTACTTTTGGAATGTTATTCTGAGGGAGCCCACAGGGGAATTAGCTCAAATGGTAGAGCGCTCGCTTAGCATGCGAGAGGTAGCGGGATCGATGCCCACATTCTCCATTCTAAAATGTACATACATTTTATTTTTAACTTGTCATTGCCAAGCTTGTTGCATAGTAAGAACAGATAAATCACAGATGGCTTTCATATATGGTCACATCATAACAACTAAAGGGGTTTTATCAAAAGGATTTAGGTATTCGTTAGCTTGTGAGAGCAATTTGAGTTCTTATGCAATCTCACAATGACATTTCCACAACTTCCATTTCAATTTTGTCTCATTTTACTTGACACTCTGTCCACTGAGGGATCTATAAATGATAAGTTCCTTGAAAAACGAGAGTTGAGGAATATCCAGGAACTGGTTTTCTTAATGAAAAACGATCAGTTTGCATACTACTTTAAAGAGAGAGCCCGGCTATCTCAGTCGGTAGAGCATGAGACTCTTAATCTCAGGGTCGTGGGTTCGAGCCCCACGTTGGGCGAAAACGAGTAATTTTTGCAGGATTATTTCATTGGCTCTCATAATATGGCAATTAATCTTGCATTAGACATGCAATAACTCCCAAAAATTGTATATCTTTGGTTTCCCATTGGTGGGAAATGTAAATTCAAGATTAGGTAGGGCATTAGTCTAGATTAACATACAGCGATATTACTCCTATTCAAGTACTAAACAGGCCAACCTGAACTGTAAAACATCCCCTAAGTGGAGGTAAGGCATCAGTTAAGAGTGAACTGAACAATCATGTAATGGGCAATTTGACGTCAAATAAAGTGTGGTAGGCATTAACATTACTTTTGAAATGTTATTCTGAGGGAGCCCACAGGGGAATTAGCTCAAATGGTAGAGCGCTCGCTTAGCATGCGAGAGGTAGCGGGATCGATGCCCGCATTCTCCATTCTAAAATGTACATAAATTTTATTTTTAACTTGTCATTGCCAAGCTTGTTGCATAGTAAGAACAGATAAATCACAGATGGCTTTCATATATGGTCACATCATAACAACTAAAGTGGTTTTATCAAAAGGGTTTAGGTATTTGTTAGCTTGTGAGAGCAATTTAAGTTCTTATGCAATCTCACAATGACATTTCCACAACTTCCATTTCAATTTTGTCTCATTTTACTTGACACTCTGTCCACTGAGGGATCTATAAATGATAAGTTCCTTGAAAAACGAGAGTTGAGGAATATCCAGGAACTGGTTTTCTTAATGAAAAACGATCAGTTTGCATACTACTTTAAAGAGGGAGCCTGGCTAGCTCAGTCGGTAGAGCATGAAACTCTTAATCTCAGGGTCGTGGGTTCGAGCCCCACGTTGGGCGAAAACAAGTAATTTTTGCAGGATTATTGCATTGGATCTCATAATATGGCAATTAATCTTGCATTAGACATGCAATAACTCCCAAAAATTGTATATCTTTGGTTTCCCATTGGTGGGAAATGTAACTTCAAGATTAGGTAGGGCATTAGTCTAGATTAACATACAGCGATATTACTCCTATTCAAGTACTAAACAGGCCAACCTGAACTGTAAAACATTCCCTAAGTGGAGGTAAGGCATCAGTTAGGAGTGAACTGAACACTCATGTAATGGGCAATTTGACGTCAAATAAAGTGTGGTAGGCATTAGCATTACTTTTGAAATGTTATTCTGAGGGAGCACACAGGGGAATTAGCTCAAATGGTAGAGCGCTCCCTTAGCATGCGAGAGGTAGCGGGATCGATGCCCGCATTCTCCATTCTAAAATGTACATACATTTTATTTTTAACTTATCATTGCCAAGCTTGTTGCATAGTAAGAAGAGATAAATCAAAGATGGCTTTCATATATGGTCACATCATAACAACTAAAGGGGTTTTATCAAAAGGATTTAGGTATTCGTTAGCTTGTGAGAGCAATTTGAGTTCTTATGCAATCTCACAATGACATTTCCACAACTTCCATTTCAATTTTGTCTCATTTTACTTGACACTCTGTCCACTGAGGGATCTATAAATGATAAGTTCCTTGAAAAACAAGAGTTGAGGAATATCCAGGAACTGGTTTTCTTAATGAAAAATGATCAGTTTGCATAATATTTTAAAGAGGGAGCCTGGCTAGCTCAGTCGGTCAAGCATGAGATTCTTAATCTCAGGGTCGGAGGTTCGAGCCCCACGTTGGGTGAAAACGAGTAATTTTTGCAGGATTATTGCATTGGATCTCATAATATGGCAGATAATCTTGCATTAGACATGCAATAACTCCCAAAAATTGTATATCTTTGGTTTCCCATTGGTGGGAAATGTAACTTCAAGATTAAGTAGGGCATTAGTCTAGATTAACATACAGCGATATTACTCCTATTCAAGTACTAAACAGGCCAACCTGAACTGTAAAACATCCCCTAAGTGGAGGTAAGGCATCAGTTAGGAGTGAACTGAACACTCATGTAATGGGCAATTTGACGTCAAATAAAGTGTGGTAGGCATTAACATTACTTTTGAAATGTTATTCTGAGGGAGCCCACAGGGGAATTAGCTCAAATGGTTGAGCGCTCGCTTAGCATGCGAGAGGTAGCGGGATCGATGCCCGCATTCTCCATTCTAAAATGTACATAGATTTTATTTTTAACTTGTCATTGCCAAGCTTGTTGCATAGTAAGAACAGATAAATCACAGATGGCTTTCATATATGGTCACATCATAACAACTAAAGTGGTTTTATCAAAAGGGTTTAGGTATTCGTTAGCTTGTGAGAGCAATTTGAGTTCTTATGCAATCTCACAATGACATTTCCACAACTTCCATTTCAATTTTATCTCATTTTACTTGACACTCTGTCCACTGAGGGATCTATAAATGATAAGTTCCTTGAAAAACGAGCGTTGAGGAATATCCAGGAACTGGTTTTCTTAATGAAAAACAATCAGTTTGCACACTTCTTTAAAGAGGGAGCCTGGCTAGCTCAGTCGGTAGAGCATGAGACTCTTAATCTTAGGGTCATGGGTTCGAGCCCCACGTTGGGCAAAAACGAGTAATTTTTGCAGGATTATTTCATTGGCTCTCATAATATGGCAATTAATCTTGCATTAGACATGCAATAACTCCCAAAAATTGTATATCTTTGGTTTCCCATTGGTGGGAAATGTAAATTCAAGATTAGGTAGGGCATTAGTCTAGATTAACATACAGCGATATTACTCCTATTCAAGTACTAAACAGGCCAACCTGAACTGTAAAACATCCCCTAAGTGGAGGTAAGGCATCAGTTAGGAGTGAACTGAACACTCATGTAATGGGCAATTTGACGTCAAATAAAGTGTGGTAGGCATTAACATTACTTTTGAAATGTTATTCAGAGGGAGCCCACTGGGGAATTAGCTCAAATGGTAGAGCGCTCGCTTAGCATGCGAGAGGTAGCGGGATCGATGCCCGCATTCTCCATTCTAAAATGTACATACATTTTATTTTTAACTTGTCATTGCCAAGCTTGTTGCATAGTAAGAACAGATAAATCACAGATGGCTTTCATATATGGTCACATCATAACAACTAAAGTGGTTTTATCAAAAGGGTTTAGGTATTCGTTAGCTTGTGAGAGCAATTTGAGTTCTTATGCAATCTCACAATGACATTTCCACAACTTCCATTTCAATTTTGTCTCATTTTACTTGACACTCTGTCCACTGAGGGATCTATAAATGATAAGTACCTTGAAAAACGAGCGTTGAGGAATATCCAGGAACTGGTTTTCTTAATGAAAAACGATCAGTTTGCATACTACTTTAAAGAGGGAGCCTGGCTAGCTCAGTCGGTAGAGCATGAAACTCTTAATCTCAGGGTCGTGGGTTCGAGCCCCACGTTGGGCGAAAACAAGTAATTTTTGCAGGATTATTGCATTGGATCTCATAATATGGCAATTAATCTTGCATTAGACATGCAATAACTCCCAAAAATTGTATATCTTTCGTTTCCCATTGGTGGGAAATGTAACTTCAAGATTAGGTAGGGCATTAGTCTAGATTAACATACAGCGATATTACTCCTATTCAAGTACTAAACAGGCCAACCTGAACTGTAAAACATCCCCTAAGTGGAGGTAAGGCATCAGTTAGGAGTGAACTGAACACTCATGTAATGGGCAATTTGACGTCAAATAAAGTGTGGTAGGCATTAGCATTACTTTTGAAATGTTATTCTGAGGGAGCACACAGGGGAATTAGCTCAAATGGTAGAGCGCTCCCTTAGCATGCGAGAGGTAGCGGGATCGATGCCCGCATTCTCCATTCTAAAATGTACATACATTTTATTTTTAACTTATCATTGCCAAGCTTGTTGCATAGTAAGAAGAGATAAATCACAGATGGCTTTCATATATGGTCACATCATAACAACTAAAGGGGTTTTATCAAAAGGATTTAGGTATTCGTTAGCTTGTGAGAGCAATTTGAGTTCTTATGCAATCTCACAATGACATTTCCACAACTTCCATTTCAATTTTGTCTCATTTTACTTGACACTCTGTCCACTGAGGGATCTATAAATGATAAGTTCCTTGAAAAACAAGAGTTGAGGAATATCCAGGAACTGGTTTTCTTAATGAAAAATGATCAGTTTGCATAATATTTTAAAGAGGGAGCCTGGCTAGCTCAGTCGGTCGAGCATGAGATTCTTAATCTCAGGGTCGGAGGTTCGAGCCCCACGTTGGGTGAAAACGAGTAATTTTTGCAGGATTATTGCATTGGATCTCATAATATGGCAGATAATCTTGCATTAGACATGCAATAACTCCCAAAAATTGTATATCTTTGGTTTCCCATTGGTGGGAAATGTAACTTCAAGATTAAGTAGGGCATTAGTCTAGATTAACATACAGCGATATTACTCCTATTCAAGTACTAAACAGGCCAACCTGAACTGTAAAACATCCCCTAAGTGGAGGTAAGGCATCAGTTAGGAGTGAACTGAACACTCATGTAATGGGCAATTTGACGTCAAATAAAGTGTGGTAGGCATTAACATTACTTTTGAAATGTTATTCTGAGGGAGCCCACAGGGGAATTAGCTCAAATGGTTGAGCGCTCGCTTAGCATGCGAGAGGTAGCGGGATCGATGCCCGCATTCTCCATTCTAAAATGTACATACATTTTATTTTTAACTTGTCATTGCCAAGCTTGTTGCATAGTAAGAACAGATAAATCACAGATGGCTTTCATATATGGTCACATCATAACAACTAAAGGGGTTTTATCAAAAGGGTTTAGGTATTCGTTAGCTTGTGAGAGCAATTTGAGTTCTTATGCAATCTCACAATGACATTTCCACAACTTCCATTTCAATTTTGTCTCATTTTACTTGACACTCTGTCCACTGAGGGATCTATAAATGATAAGTTCCTTGAAAAACGAGAGTTGAGGAATATCCAGGAACTGGTTTTCTTAATGAAAAACGATCAGTTTGCACACTTCTTTAAAGAGGGAGCCTGGCTAGCTCAGTCGGTAGAGCATGAGACTCTTAATCTTAGGGTCGTGGGTTCGAGCCCCACGTTGGGCGAAAACGAGTAATTTTTGCAGGATTATTTCATTGGCTCTCATAATATGGCAATTAATCTTGCATTAGACATGCAATAACTCCCAAAAATTGTATATCTTTGGTTTCCCATTGGTGGGAAATGTAAATTCAAGATTAGGTAGGGCATTAGTCTAGATTAACATACAGCGATATTACTCCTATTCAAGTACTAAACAGGCCAACCTGAACTGTAAAACATCCCCTAAGTGGAGGTAAGGCATCAGTTAGGAGTGAACTGAACACTCATGTAATGGGCAATTTGACGTCAAATAAAGTGTGGTAGGCATTAACATTACTTTTGAAATGTTATTCAGAGGGAGCCCACTGGGGAATTAGCTCAAATGGTAGAGCGCTCGCTTAGCATGCGAGAGGTAGCGGGATCGATGCCCGCATTCTCCATTCTAAAATGTACATACATTTTATTTTTAACTTGTCATTGCCAAGCTTGTTGCATAGTAAGAACAGATAAATCACAGATGGCTTTCATATATGGTCACATCATAACAACTAAAGTGGTTTTATCAAAAGGGTTTAGGTATTCGTTAGCTTGTGAGAGCAATTTGAGTTCTTATGCAATCTCACAATGACATTTCCACAACTTCCATTTCAATTTTGTCTCATTTTACTTGACACTCTGTCCACTGAGGGATCTATAAATGATAAGTACCTTGAAAAACGAGCGTTGAGGAATATCCAGGAACTGGTTTTCTTAATGAAAAACGATCAGTTTGCATAATACTTTAAAGAGGGAGCCTGGCTAGCTCAGTCGGTAGAGCATGAAACTCTTAATCTCAGGGTCGTGGGTTCGAGCCCCACGTTGGGCGAAAACAAGTAATTTTTGCAGGATTATTGCATTGGATCTCATAATATGGCAATTAATCTTGCATTAGACATGCAATAACTCCCAAAAATTGTATATCTTTGGTTTCCCATTGGTGGGAAATGTAACTTCAAGATTAGGTAGGGCATTAGTCTAGATTAACATACAGCGATATTACTCCTATTCAAGTACTAAACAGGCCAACCTGAACTGTAAAACATCCCCTAAGTGGAGGTAAGGCATCAGTTAGGAGTGAACTGAACACTCATGTAATGGGCAATTTGACGTCAAATAAAGTGTGGTAGGCATTAGCATTACTTTTGAAATGTTATTCTGAGTGAGCACACAGGGGAATTAGCTCAAATGGTAGAGCGCTCCCTTAGCATACGAGAGGTAGCGGGATCGATGCCCGCATTCTCCATTCTAAAATGTACATACATTTTATTTTTAACTTGTCATTGCCAAGCTTCTTGCATAGTAAGAACAGATAAATCACAGATGGCTTTCATATATGGTCCACTGAGGGATCTATAAATGATAAGTTCCTTGAAAAACAAGAGTTGAGGAATATCCAGGAACTGGTTTTCTTAATGAAAAACGATCAGTTTGCATACTACTTTAAAGAGGGATCCCGGCTAGCTCAGTCGGTAGAGCATGAGACTCTTAATCTCAGGGTCCTGGGTTCGAGCCCCACGTTGGGCGAAAACAAGTAATTTTTGCAGGATTATTGCATTGGATCTCATAATATGGCAATTAATCTTGCATTAGACATGCAATAACTCCCAAAAATTGTATATCTTTGGTTTCCCATTGGTGGGAAATGTAACTTCAAGATTAGGTAGGGCATTAGTCAGCGATATTACTCCTATTCAAGTACTAAACAGGCCAACCTGAACTGTAAAACATCCCCTAAGTGGAGGTAAGGCATCAGTTAGGAGTGAACTGAACACTCATGTAATGGACAATTTGACGTCAAATAAAGTGTCGTAGGCATTAACATTACTTTTGAAATGTTATTCTGATGGAGCACACAGGGGAATTAGCTCAAATGGTAGAGCGCTCGCTTAGCATGCGAGAGGTAGCGGGATTGATGCCCGCATTCTCCATTCTAAAATGTACATACATTTTATTTTTAACTTGTCATTGCCAAGCTTGTTGCATAGTAAGAACAGATAAATCACAGATGGCTTTCATATATGGTCACATCATAACAACTAAAGGGGTTTTATCAAAAGGGTTTAGGTATTCGTTAGCTTGTGAGAGCAATTTGAGTTCTTATGCAATCTCACAATGACATTTCCACAACTTCCATTTCAATTTTGTCTCCTTTTACTTGACACTCTGTCCACTGAGGGATCTATAAATGATAAGTTCCTTGAAAAACAAGAGTTGAGGAATATCCAGGAACTGGTTTTCTTAATGAAAAACGATCAGTTTGCATTCTACTTTAAAGAGGGAGCCCGGCTAGCTCAGTCGGTAGAGCATGAGACTCTTAATCTCAGGGTTGTGGGTTCGAGCCCCACGTTGGGCGAAAACGAGTAATTTTTGCAGGATTATTGCATTGGATCTCATAATATGGCAATTAATCTTGCATTAGACATGCAATAACTCCCAAAAATTGTATATCTTTGGTTTCCCATTGGTGGGAAATGTAACTTCAAGATTAGGTAGGGCATTAGTCAGCGATATTACTCCTATTCAAGTACTAAACAGGCCAACCTGAACTGTAAAACATCCCCTAAGTGGAGGTAAGGCATCAGTTAGGAGTGAACTGAACACTCATGTAATGGGCAATTTGACGTCAAATAAAGTGTCGTAGGCATTAACATTACTTTTGAAATGTTATTCTGATGGAGCACACAGGGGAATTAGCTCAAATGGTAGAGCGCTCGCTTAGCATGCGAGAGGTAGCAGGATCGATGCCCGCATTCTCCATTCTAAAATGTACATACATTTTATTTTTAACTTGTCATTGCCAAGCTTGTTGCATAGTAAGAACAGATAAATCACAGATGGCTTTCATATATGGTCACATCATAACAACCAAAGTGGTTTTATCAAAAGGGTTTAGGTATTCGTTAGCTTGTGAGAGCAATTTGAGTTCTTATGCAATCTCACAATGACATTTCCACAACTTCCATTTCAATTTTGTCTCATTTTACTTGACACTCTGTCCACTGAGGGATCTATAAATGATAAGTTCCTTGAAAAACGAGAGTTGAGGAATATCCAGGAACTGGTTTTCTTAATGAAAAACGATCAGTTTGCATACTACTTTAAAGAGGGAGCCCGGCTAGCTCAGTCGGTAGAGCATGAGACTCTTAATCTCAGGGTCGTGGGTTCGAGCCCCACGTTGGGCGAAAACAAGTAATTTTTGCAGGATTATTGCATTGGATCTCATAATATGGCAATTAATCTTGCATTAAACATGCAATAACTCCCAAAAATTGTATATCTTTGGTTTCCCATTGGTGGGAAATGTAACTTCAAGATTAGGTAGGGCATTAGTCTAGATTAACATACAGCGATATTACTCCTATTCAAGTACTAAACAGGCCAACCTGAACTGTAAAACATCCCCTAAGTGGAGGTAAGGCATCAGTTAGGAGTGAACTGAACACTCATGTAATGGGCAATTTGACGTCAAATAAAGTGTGGTAGGCATTAACATTACTTTTGGAATGTTATTCTGAGGGAGCCCACAGGGGAATTAGCTCAAATGGTAGAGCGCTCGCTTAGCATGCGAGAGGTAGCGGGATCGATGCCCACATTCTCCATTCTAAAATGTACATACATTTTATTTTTAACTTGTCATTGCCAAGCTTGTTGCATAGTAAGAACAGATAAATCACAGATGGCTTTCATATATGGTCACATCATAACAACTAAAGGGGTTTTATCAAAAGGATTTAGGTATTCGTTAGCTTGTGAGAGCAATTTGAGTTCTTATGCAATCTCACAATGACATTTCCACAACTTCCATTTCAATTTTGTCTCATTTTACTTGACACTCTGTCCACTGAGGGATCTATAAATGATAAGTTCCTTGAAAAACGAGAGTTGAGGAATATCCAGGAACTGGTTTTCTTAATGAAAAACGATCAGTTTGCATACTACTTTAAAGAGAGAGCCCGGCTATCTCAGTCGGTAGAGCATGAGACTCTTAATCTCAGGGTCGTGGGTTCGAGCCCCACGTTGGGCGAAAACGAGTAATTTTTGCAGGATTATTTCATTGGCTCTCATAATATGGCAATTAATCTTGCATTAGACATGCAATAACTCCCAAAAATTGTATATCTTTGGTTTCCCATTGGTGGGAAATGTAAATTCAAGATTAGGTAGGGCATTAGTCTAGATTAACATACAGCGATATTACTCCTATTCAAGTACTAAACAGGCCAACCTGAACTGTAAAACATCCCCTAAGTGGAGGTAAGGCATCAGTTAAGAGTGAACTGAACAATCATGTAATGGGCAATTTGACGTCAAATAAAGTGTGGTAGGCATTAACATTACTTTTGAAATGTTATTCTGAGGGAGCCCACAGGGGAATTAGCTCAAATGGTAGAGCGCTCGCTTAGCATGCGAGAGGTAGCGGGATCGATGCCCGCATTCTCCATTCTAAAATGTACATAAATTTTATTTTTAACTTGTCATTGCCAAGCTTGTTGCATAGTAAGAACAGATAAATCACAGATGGCTTTCATATATGGTCACATCATAACAACTAAAGTGGTTTTATCAAAAGGGTTTAGGTATTTGTTAGCTTGTGAGAGCAATTTAAGTTCTTATGCAATCTCACAATGACATTTCCACAACTTCCATTTCAATTTTGTCTCATTTTACTTGACACTCTGTCCACTGAGGGATCTATAAATGATAAGTTCCTTGAAAAACGAGAGTTGAGGAATATCCAGGAACTGGTTTTCTTAATGAAAAACGATCAGTTTGCATACTACTTTAAAGAGGGAGCCTGGCTAGCTCAGTCGGTAGAGCATGAAACTCTTAATCTCAGGGTCGTGGGTTCGAGCCCCACGTTGGGCGAAAACAAGTAATTTTTGCAGGATTATTGCATTGGATCTCATAATATGGCAATTAATCTTGCATTAGACATGCAATAACTCCCAAAAATTGTATATCTTTGGTTTCCCATTGGTGGGAAATGTAACTTCAAGATTAGGTAGGGCATTAGTCTAGATTAACATACAGCGATATTACTCCTATTCAAGTACTAAACAGGCCAACCTGAACTGTAAAACATTCCCTAAGTGGAGGTAAGGCATCAGTTAGGAGTGAACTGAACACTCATGTAATGGGCAATTTGACGTCAAATAAAGTGTGGTAGGCATTAGCATTACTTTTGAAATGTTATTCTGAGGGAGCACACAGGGGAATTAGCTCAAATGGTAGAGCGCTCCCTTAGCATGCGAGAGGTAGCGGGATCGATGCCCGCATTCTCCATTCTAAAATGTACATACATTTTATTTTTAACTTATCATTGCCAAGCTTGTTGCATAGTAAGAAGAGATAAATCAAAGATGGCTTTCATATATGGTCACATCATAACAACTAAAGGGGTTTTATCAAAAGGATTTAGGTATTCGTTAGCTTGTGAGAGCAATTTGAGTTCTTATGCAATCTCACAATGACATTTCCACAACTTCCATTTCAATTTTGTCTCATTTTACTTGACACTCTGTCCACTGAGGGATCTATAAATGATAAGTTCCTTGAAAAACAAGAGTTGAGGAATATCCAGGAACTGGTTTTCTTAATGAAAAATGATCAGTTTGCATAATATTTTAAAGAGGGAGCCTGGCTAGCTCAGTCGGTCAAGCATGAGATTCTTAATCTCAGGGTCGGAGGTTCGAGCCCCACGTTGGGTGAAAACGAGTAATTTTTGCAGGATTATTGCATTGGATCTCATAATATGGCAGATAATCTTGCATTAGACATGCAATAACTCCCAAAAATTGTATATCTTTGGTTTCCCATTGGTGGGAAATGTAACTTCAAGATTAAGTAGGGCATTAGTCTAGATTAACATACAGCGATATTACTCCTATTCAAGTACTAAACAGGCCAACCTGAACTGTAAAACATCCCCTAAGTGGAGGTAAGGCATCAGTTAGGAGTGAACTGAACACTCATGTAATGGGCAATTTGACGTCAAATAAAGTGTGGTAGGCATTAACATTACTTTTGAAATGTTATTCTGAGGGAGCCCACAGGGGAATTAGCTCAAATGGTTGAGCGCTCGCTTAGCATGCGAGAGGTAGCGGGATCGATGCCCGCATTCTCCATTCTAAAATGTACATAGATTTTATTTTTAACTTGTCATTGCCAAGCTTGTTGCATAGTAAGAACAGATAAATCACAGATGGCTTTCATATATGGTCACATCATAACAACTAAAGTGGTTTTATCAAAAGGGTTTAGGTATTCGTTAGCTTGTGAGAGCAATTTGAGTTCTTATGCAATCTCACAATGACATTTCCACAACTTCCATTTCAATTTTATCTCATTTTACTTGACACTCTGTCCACTGAGGGATCTATAAATGATAAGTTCCTTGAAAAACGAGCGTTGAGGAATATCCAGGAACTGGTTTTCTTAATGAAAAACAATCAGTTTGCACACTTCTTTAAAGAGGGAGCCTGGCTAGCTCAGTCGGTAGAGCATGAGACTCTTAATCTTAGGGTCATGGGTTCGAGCCCCACGTTGGGCAAAAACGAGTAATTTTTGCAGGATTATTTCATTGGCTCTCATAATATGGCAATTAATCTTGCATTAGACATGCAATAACTCCCAAAAATTGTATATCTTTGGTTTCCCATTGGTGGGAAATGTAAATTCAAGATTAGGTAGGGCATTAGTCTAGATTAACATACAGCGATATTACTCCTATTCAAGTACTAAACAGGCCAACCTGAACTGTAAAACATCCCCTAAGTGGAGGTAAGGCATCAGTTAGGAGTGAACTGAACACTCATGTAATGGGCAATTTGACGTCAAATAAAGTGTGGTAGGCATTAACATTACTTTTGAAATGTTATTCAGAGGGAGCCCACTGGGGAATTAGCTCAAATGGTAGAGCGCTCGCTTAGCATGCGAGAGGTAGCGGGATCGATGCCCGCATTCTCCATTCTAAAATGTACATACATTTTATTTTTAACTTGTCATTGCCAAGCTTGTTGCATAGTAAGAACAGATAAATCACAGATGGCTTTCATATATGGTCACATCATAACAACTAAAGTGGTTTTATCAAAAGGGTTTAGGTATTCGTTAGCTTGTGAGAGCAATTTGAGTTCTTATGCAATCTCACAATGACATTTCCACAACTTCCATTTCAATTTTGTCTCATTTTACTTGACACTCTGTCCACTGAGGGATCTATAAATGATAAGTACCTTGAAAAACGAGCGTTGAGGAATATCCAGGAACTGGTTTTCTTAATGAAAAACGATCAGTTTGCATACTACTTTAAAGAGGGAGCCTGGCTAGCTCAGTCGGTAGAGCATGAAACTCTTAATCTCAGGGTCGTGGGTTCGAGCCCCACGTTGGGCGAAAACAAGTAATTTTTGCAGGATTATTGCATTGGATCTCATAATATGGCAATTAATCTTGCATTAGACATGCAATAACTCCCAAAAATTGTATATCTTTGGTTTCCCATTGGTGGGAAATGTAACTTCAAGATTAGGTAGGGCATTAGTCTAGATTAACATACAGCGATATTACTCCTATTCAAGTACTAAACAGGCCAACCTGAACTGTAAAACATCCCCTAAGTGGAGGTAAGGCATCAGTTAGGAGTGAACTGAACACTCATGTAATGGGCAATTTGACGTCAAATAAAGTGTGGTAGGCATTAGCATTACTTTTGAAATGTTATTCTGAGTGAGCACACAGGGGAATTAGCTCAAATGGTAGAGCGCTCCCTTAGCATACGAGAGGTAGCGGGATCGATGCCCGCATTCTCCATTCTAAAATGTACATACATTTTATTTTTAACTTATCATTGCCAAGCTTGTTGCATAGTAAGAACAGATAAATCACAGATGGCTTTCATATATGGTCACATCATAACAACTAAAGGGGTTTTATCAAAAGGATTTAGGTATTCGTTAGCTTGTGAGAGCAATTTGAGTTCTTATGCAATCTCACAATGACATTTCCACAACTTCCATTTCAATTTTGTCTCATTTTACTTGACACTCTGTCCACTGAGGGATCTATAAATGATAAGTTCCTTGAAAAACGAGAGTTGAGGAATATCCAGGAACTGGTTTTCTTAATGAAAAACGATCAGTTTGCATACTACTTTAAAGAGGGAGCCCGGCTAGCTCAGTCGGTAGAGCATGAGACTCTTAATCTCAGGGTCGTGGGTTCGAGCCCCACGTTGGGCGAAAACAAGTAATTTTTGCAGGATTATTGCATTGGATCTCATAATATGGCAATTAATCTTGCATTAGACATGCAATAACTCCCAAAAATTGTATATCTTTGGTTTCCCATTGGTGGGAAATGTAACTTCAAGATTAGGTAGGGCATTAGTCTAGATTAACATACAGCGATATTACTCCTATTCAAGTACTAAACAGGCCAACCTGAACTGTAAAACATCCCCTAAGTGGAGGTAAGGCATCAGTTAGGAGTGAACTGAACACTCATGTAATGGGCAATTTGACGTCAAATAAAGTGTGGTAGGCATTAACATTACTTTTGAAATGTTATTCTGAGGGAGCACACAGAGGAATTAGCTCAAATGGTAGAGCGCTCCCTTAGCATGCGAGAGGTAGAGGGATCGATGCCCGCATTCTCCATTCTAAAATGTACATACATTTTATTTTTAACTTGTCATTGCCAAGCTTGTTGCATAGTAAGAACAGATAAATCACAGATGGCTTTCATATATGGTCACATCATAACAACTAAAGGGGTTTTATCAAAAGGGTTTAGGTATTCGTTAGCTTGTGAGAGCAATTTGAGTTCTTATGCAATCTCACAATGACATTTCCACAACTTCCATTTCAATTTTGTCTCATTTTACTTGACACTCTGTCCACTGAGGGATCTATAAATGATAAGTTCCTTGAAAAACGAGAGTTGAGGAATATCCAGGAACTGGTTTTCTTAATGAAAAACGATCAGTTTGCACACTTCTTTAAAGAGGGAGCCTGGCTAGCTCAGTCGGTAGAGCATGAGACTCTTAATCTCAGGGTCGTGGGTTCGAGCCCCACTTTGGGCGAAAACGAGTAATTTTTGCAGGATTATTTCATTGGCTCTCATAATATGGCAATTAATCTTGCATTAGACATGCAATAACTCCCAAAAATTGTATATCTTTGGTTTCCCATTGGTGGGAAATGTAAATTCAAGATTAGGTAGGGCATTAGTCTAGATTAACATACAGCGATATTACTCCTATTCAAGTACTAAACAGGCCAACCTGAACTGTAAAACATCCCCTAAGTGGAGGTAAGGCATCAGTTAGGAGTGAACTGAACACTCATGTAATGGGCAATTTGACGTCAAATAAAGTGTGGTAGGCATTAACATTACTTTTGAAATGTTATTCAGAGGGAGCCCACTGGGGAATTAGCTCAAATGGTAGAGCGCTCGCTTAGCATGCGAGAGGTAGCGGGATCGATGCCCGCATTCTCCATTCTAAAATGTACATACATTTTATTTTTAACTTGTCATTGCCAAGCTTGTTGCATAGTAAGAACAGATACATCACAGATGGCTTTCATATATGGTCACATCATAACAACTAAAGTGGTTTTATCAAAAGGGTTTAGGTATTCGTTAGCTTGTGAGAGCAATTTGAGTTCTTATGCAATCTCACAATGACATTTCCACAACTTCCATTTCAATTTTGTCTCATTTTACTTGACACTCTGTCCACTGAGGGATCTATAAATGATAAGTTCCTTGAAAAACAAGAGTTGAGGAATATCCAGGAACTGGTTTTCTTAATGAAAAATGATCAGTTTGCATAATATTTTAAAGAGGGAGCCTGGCTAGCTCAGTCGGTCAAGCATGAGATTCTTAATCTCAGGGTCGGAGGTTCGAGCCCCACGTTGGGTGAAAACGAGTAATTTTTGCAGGATTATTGCATTGGATCTCATAATATGGCAGATAATCTTGCATTAGACATGCAATAACTCCCAAAAATTGTATATCTTTGGTTTCCCATTGGTGGGAAATGTAACTTCAAGATTAAGTAGGGCATTAGTCTAGATTAACATACAGCGATATTACTCCTATTCAAGTACTAAACAGGCCAACCTGAACTGTAAAACATCCCCTAAGTGGAGGTAAGGCATCAGTTAGGAGTGAACTGAACACTCATGTAATGGGCAATTTGACGTCAAATAAAGTGTGGTAGGCATTAACATTACTTTTGAAATGTTATTCTGAGGGAGCCCACAGGGGAATTAGCTCAAATGGTTGAGCGCTCGCTTAGCATGCGAGAGGTAGCGGGATCGATGCCCGCATTCTCCATTCTAAAATGTACATAGATTTTATTTTTAACTTGTCATTGCCAAGCTTGTTGCATAGTAAGAACAGATAAATCACAGATGGCTTTCATATATGGTCACATCATAACAACTAAAGTGGTTTTATCAAAAGGGTTTAGGTATTCGTTAGCTTGTGAGAGCAATTTGAGTTCTTATGCAATCTCACAATGACATTTCCACAACTTCCATTTCAATTTTATCTCATTTTACTTGACACTCTGTCCACTGAGGGATCTATAAATGATAAGTTCCTTGAAAAACGAGCGTTGAGGAATATCCAGGAACTGGTTTTCTTAATGAAAAACAATCAGTTTGCACACTTCTTTAAAGAGGGAGCCTGGCTAGCTCAGTCGGTAGAGCATGAGACTCTTAATCTTAGGGTCATGGGTTCGAGCCCCACGTTGGGCAAAAACGAGTAATTTTTGCAGGATTATTTCATTGGCTCTCATAATATGGCAATTAATCTTGCATTAGACATGCAATAACTCCCAAAAATTGTATATCTTTGGTTTCCCATTGGTGGGAAATGTAAATTCAAGATTAGGTAGGGCATTAGTCTAGATTAACATACAGCGATATTACTCCTATTCAAGTACTAAACAGGCCAACCTGAACTGTAAAACATCCCCTAAGTGGAGGTAAGGCATCAGTTAGGAGTGAACTGAACACTCATGTAATGGGCAATTTGACGTCAAATAAAGTGTGGTAGGCATTAACATTACTTTTGAAATGTTATTCAGAGGGAGCCCACTGGGGAATTAGCTCAAATGGTAGAGCGCTCGCTTAGCATGCGAGAGGTAGCGGGATCGATGCCCGCATTCTCCATTCTAAAATGTACATACATTTTATTTTTAACTTGTCATTGCCAAGCTTGTTGCATAGTAAGAACAGATAAATCACAGATGGCTTTCATATATGGTCACATCATAACAACTAAAGTGGTTTTATCAAAAGGGTTTAGGTATTCGTTAGCTTGTGAGAGCAATTTGAGTTCTTATGCAATCTCACAATGACATTTCCACAACTTCCATTTCAATTTTGTCTCATTTTACTTGACACTCTGTCCACTGAGGGATCTATAAATGATAAGTACCTTGAAAAACGAGCGTTGAGGAATATCCAGGAACTGGTTTTCTTAATGAAAAACGATCAGTTTGCATACTACTTTAAAGAGGGAGCCTGGCTAGCTCAGTCGGTAGAGCATGAAACTCTTAATCTCAGGGTCGTGGGTTCGAGCCCCACGTTGGGCGAAAACAAGTAATTTTTGCAGGATTATTGCATTGGATCTCATAATATGGCAATTAATCTTGCATTAGACATGCAATAACTCCCAAAAATTGTATATCTTTGGTTTCCCATTGGTGGGAAATGTAACTTCAAGATTAGGTAGGGCATTAGTCTAGATTAACATACAGCGATATTACTCCTATTCAAGTACTAAACAGGCCAACCTGAACTGTAAAACATCCCCTAAGTGGAGGTAAGGCATCAGTTAGGAGTGAACTGAACACTCATGTAATGGGCAATTTGACGTCAAATAAAGTGTGGTAGGCATTAGCATTACTTTTGAAATGTTATTCTGAGTGAGCACACAGGGGAATTAGCTCAAATGGTAGAGCGCTCCCTTAGCATACGAGAGGTAGCGGGATCGATGCCCGCATTCTCCATTCTAAAATGTACATACATTTTATTTTTAACTTATCATTGCCAAGCTTGTTGCATAGTAAGAACAGATAAATCACAGATGGCTTTCATATATGGTCACATCATAACAACTAAAGGGGTTTTATCAAAAGGATTTAGGTATTCGTTAGCTTGTGAGAGCAATTTGAGTTCTTATGCAATCTCACAATGACATTTCCACAACTTCCATTTCAATTTTGTCTCATTTTACTTGACACTCTGTCCACTGAGGGATCTATAAATGATAAGTTCCTTGAAAAACGAGAGTTGAGGAATATCCAGGAACTGGTTTTCTTAATGAAAAACGATCAGTTTGCATACTACTTTAAAGAGGGAGCCCGGCTAGCTCAGTCGGTAGAGCATGAGACTCTTAATCTCAGGGTCGTGGGTTCGAGCCCCACGTTGGGCGAAAACAAGTAATTTTTGCAGGATTATTGCATTGGATCTCATAATATGGCAATTAATCTTGCATTAGACATGCAATAACTCCCAAAAATTGTATATCTTTGGTTTCCCATTGGTGGGAAATGTAACTTCAAGATTAGGTAGGGCATTAGTCTAGATTAACATACAGCGATATTACTCCTATTCAAGTACTAAACAGGCCAACCTGAACTGTAAAACATCCCCTAAGTGGAGGTAAGGCATCAGTTAGGAGTGAACTGAACACTCATGTAATGGGCAATTTGACGTCAAATAAAGTGTGGTAGGCATTAACATTACTTTTGAAATGTTATTCTGAGGGAGCACACAGAGGAATTAGCTCAAATGGTAGAGCGCTCCCTTAGCATGCGAGAGGTAGAGGGATCGATGCCCGCATTCTCCATTCTAAAATGTACATACATTTTATTTTTAACTTGTCATTGCCAAGCTTGTTGCATAGTAAGAACAGATAAATCACAGATGGCTTTCATATATGGTCACATCATAACAACTAAAGGGGTTTTATCAAAAGGGTTTAGGTATTCGTTAGCTTGTGAGAGCAATTTGAGTTCTTATGCAATCTCACAATGACATTTCCACAACTTCCATTTCAATTTTGTCTCATTTTACTTGACACTCTGTCCACTGAGGGATCTATAAATGATAAGTTCCTTGAAAAACGAGAGTTGAGGAATATCCAGGAACTGGTTTTCTTAATGAAAAACGATCAGTTTGCACACTTCTTTAAAGAGGGAGCCTGGCTAGCTCAGTCGGTAGAGCATGAGACTCTTAATCTCAGGGTCGTGGGTTCGAGCCCCACTTTGGGCGAAAACGAGTAATTTTTGCAGGATTATTTCATTGGCTCTCATAATATGGCAATTAATCTTGCATTAGACATGCAATAACTCCCAAAAATTGTATATCTTTGGTTTCCCATTGGTGGGAAATGTAAATTCAAGATTAGGTAGGGCATTAGTCTAGATTAACATACAGCGATATTACTCCTATTCAAGTACTAAACAGGCCAACCTGAACTGTAAAACATCCCCTAAGTGGAGGTAAGGCATCAGTTAGGAGTGAACTGAACACTCATGTAATGGGCAATTTGACGTCAAATAAAGTGTGGTAGGCATTAACATTACTTTTGAAATGTTATTCAGAGGGAGCCCACTGGGGAATTAGCTCAAATGGTAGAGCGCTCGCTTAGCATGCGAGAGGTAGCGGGATCGATGCCCGCATTCTCCATTCTAAAATGTACATACATTTTATTTTTAACTTGTCATTGCCAAGCTTGTTGCATAGTAAGAACAGATAAATCACAGATGGCTTTCATATATGGTCACATCATAACAACTAAAGTGGTTTTATCAAAAGGGTTTAGGTATTCGTTAGCTTGTGAGAGCAATTTGAGTTCTTATGCAATCTCACAATGACATTTCCACAACTTCCATTTCAATTTTGTCTCATTTTACTTGACACTCTGTCCACTGAGGGATCTATAAATGATAAGTACCTTGAAAAACGAGCGTTGAGGAATATCCAGGAACTGGTTTTCTTAATGAAAAACGATCAGTTTGCATACTACTTTAAAGAGGGAGCCTGGCTAGCTCAGTCGGTAGAGCATGAAACTCTTAATCTCAGGGTCGTGGGTTCGAGCCCCACGTTGGGCGAAAACAAGTAATTTTTGCAGGATTATTGCATTGGATCTCATAATATGGCAATTAATCTTGCATTAGACATGCAATAACTCCCAAAAATTGTATATCTTTGGTTTCCCATTGGTGGGAAATGTAACTTCAAGATTAGGTAGGGCATTAGTCTAGATTAACATACAGCGATATTACTCCTATTCAAGTACTAAACAGGCCAACCTGAACTGTAAAACATCCCCTAAGTGGAGGTAAGGCATCAGTTAGGAGTGAACTGAACACTCATGTAATGGGCAATTTGACGTCAAATAAAGTGTGGTAGGCATTAGCATTACTTTTGAAATGTTATTCTGAGTGAGCACACAGGGGAATTAGCTCAAATGGTAGAGCGCTCCCTTAACATACGAGAGGTAGCGGGATCGATGCCCGCATTCTCCATTCTAAACTGTACATACATTTTATTTTTAACTTATCATTGCCAAGCTTGTTGCATAGTAAGAACAGATAAATCACAGATGGCTTTCATATATGGTCACATCATAACAACTAAAGGTGTTTTATCAAAAGGATTTAGGTATTCGTTAGCTTGTGAGAGCAATTTGAGTTCTTATGCAATCTCACAATGACATTTCCACAACTTCCATTTCAATTTTGTCTCATTTTACTTGACACTCTGTCCACTGAGGGATCTATAAATGATAAGTTCCTTGAAAAACGAGAGTTGAGGAATATCCAGGAACTGGTTTTCTTAATGAAAAACGATCAGTTTGCATACTACTTTAAAGAGGGAGCCCGGCTAGCTCAGTCGGTAGAGCATGAGACTCTTAATCTCAGGGTCGTGGGTTCGAGCCCCATGTTGGGCGAAAACAAGTAATTTTTGCAGGATTATTGCATTGGATCTCATAATATGGCAATTAATCTTGCATTAGACATGCAATAACTCCCAAAAATTGTATATCTTTGGTTTCCCATTGGTGGGAAATGTAACTTCAAGATTAGGTAGGGCATTAGTCTAGATTAACATACAGCGATATTACTCCTATTCAAGTACTAAACAGGCCAACCTGAACTGTAAAACATCCCCTAAGTGGAGGTAAGGCATCAGTTAGGAGTGAACTGAACACTCATGTAATGGGCAATTTGACGTCAAATAAAGTGTGGTAGGCATTAACATTACTTTTGAAATGTTATTCTGAGGGAGCACACAGAGGAATTAGCTCAAATGGTAGAGCGCTCCCTTAGCATGCGAGAGGTAGAGGGATCGATGCCCGCATTCTCCATTCTAAAATGTACATACATTTTATTTTTAACTTGTCATTGCCAAGCTTGTTGCATAGTAAGAACAGATAAATCACAGATGGCTTTCATATATGGTCACATCATAACAACTAAAGGGGTTTTATCAAAAGGGTTTAGGTATTCGTTAGCTTGTGAGAGCAATTTGAGTTCTTATGCAATCTCACAATGACATTTCCACAACTTCCATTTCAATTTTGTCTCATTTTACTTGACACTCTGTCCACTGAGGGATCTATAAATGATAAGTTCCTTGAAAAACGAGAGTTGAGGAATATCCAGGAACTGGTTTTCTTAATGAAAAACGATCAGTTTGCACACTTCTTTAAAGAGGGAGCCTGGCTAGCTCAGTCGGTAGAGCATGAGACTCTTAATCTCAGGGTCGTGGGTTCGAGCCCCACTTTGGGCGAAAACGAGTAATTTTTGCAGGATTATTTCATTGGCTCTCATAATATGGCAATTAATCTTGCATTAGACATGCAATAACTCCCAAAAATTGTATATCTTTGGTTTCCCATTGGTGGGAAATGTAAATTCAAGATTAGGTAGGGCATTAGTCTAGATTAACATACAGCGATATTACTCCTATTCAAGTACTAAACAGGCCAACCTGAACTGTAAAACATCCCCTAAGTGGAGGTAAGGCATCAGTTAGGAGTGAACTGAACACTCATGTAATGGGCAATTTGACGTCAAATAAAGTGTGGTAGGCATTAACATTACTTTTGAAATGTTATTCAGAGGGAGCCCACTGGGGAATTAGCTCAAATGGTAGAGCGCTCGCTTAGCATGCGAGAGGTAGCGGGATCGATGCCCGCATTCTCCATTCTAAAATGTACATACATTTTATTTTTAACTTGTCATTGCCAAGCTTGTTGCATAGTAAGAACAGATAAATCACAGATGGCTTTCATATATGGTCACATCATAACAACTAAAGTGGTTTTATCAAAAGGGTTTAGGTATTCGTTAGCTTGTGAGAGCAATTTGAGTTCTTATGCAATCTCACAATGACATTTCCACAACTTCCATTTCAATTTTGTCTCATTTTACTTGACACTCTGTCCACTGAGGGATCTATAAATGATAAGTACCTTGAAAAACGAGCGTTGAGGAATATCCAGGAACTGGTTTTCTTAATGAAAAACGATCAGTTTGCATACTACTTTAAAGAGGGAGCCTGGCTAGCTCAGTCGGTAGAGCATGAAACTCTTAATCTCAGGGTCGTGGGTTCGAGCCCCACGTTGGGCGAAAACAAGTAATTTTTGCAGGATTATTGCATTGGATCTCATAATATGGCAATTAATCTTGCATTAGACATGCAATAACTCCCAAAAATTGTATATCTTTGGTTTCCCATTGGTGGGAAATGTAACTTCAAGATTAGGTAGGGCATTAGTCTAGATTAACATACAGCGATATTACTCCTATTCAAGTACTAAACAGGCCAACCTGAACTGTAAAACATCCCCTAAGTGGAGGTAAGGCATCAGTTAGGAGTGAACTGAACACTCATGTAATGGGCAATTTGACGTCAAATAAAGTGTGGTAGGCATTAGCATTACTTTTGAAATGTTATTCTGAGTGAGCACACAGGGGAATTAGCTCAAATGGTAGAGCGCTCCCTTAACATACGAGAGGTAGCGGGATCGATGCCCGCATTCTCCATTCTAAACTGTACATACATTTTATTTTTAACTTATCATTGCCAAGCTTGTTGCATAGTAAGAACAGATAAATCACAGATGGCTTTCATATATGGTCACATCATAACAACTAAAGGTGTTTTATCAAAAGGATTTAGGTATTCGTTAGCTTGTGAGAGCAATTTGAGTTCTTATGCAATCTCACAATGACATTTCCACAACTTCCATTTCAATTTTGTCTCATTTTACTTGACACTCTGTCCACTGAGGGATCTATAAATGATAAGTTCCTTGAAAAACGAGAGTTGAGGAATATCCAGGAACTGGTTTTCTTAATGAAAAACGATCAGTTTGCATACTACTTTAAAGAGGGAGCCCGGCTAGCTCAGTCGGTAGAGCATGAGACTCTTAATCTCAGGGTCGTGGGTTCGAGCCCCATGTTGGGCGAAAACAAGTAATTTTTGCAGGATTATTGCATTGGATCTCATAATATGGCAATTAATCTTGCATTAGACATGCAATAACTCCCAAAAATTGTATATCTTTGGTTTCCCATTGGTGGGAAATGTAACTTCAAGATTAGGTAGGGCATTAGTCTAGATTAACATACAGCGATATTACTCCTATTCAAGTACTAAACAGGCCAACCTGAACTGTAAAACATCCCCTAAGTGGAGGTAAGGCATCAGTTAGGAGTGAACTGAACACTCATGTAATGGGCAATTTGACGTGAAATAAAGTGTGGTAGGCATTAACATTACTTTTGAAATGTTATTCTGAGGGAGCACACAGAGGAATTAGCTCAAATGGTAGAGCGCTCCCTTAGCATGCGAGAGGTAGAGGGATCGATGCACGCATTCTCCATTCTAAAATGTACATACATTTTATTTTTAACTTGTCATTGCCAAGCTTGTTGCATAGTAAGAACAGATAAATCACAGATGGCTTTCATATATGGTCACATCATAACAACTAAAGGGGTTTTATCAAAAGGGTTTAGGTATTCGTTAGCTTGTGAGAGCAATTTGAGTTCTTATGCAATCTCACAATGACATTTCCACAACTTCCATTTCAATTTTGTCTCATTTTACTTGACACTCTGTCCACTGAGGGATCTATAAATGATAAGTTCCTTGAAAAACGAGAGTTGAGGAATATCCAGGAACTGGTTTTCTTAATGAAAAACGATCAGTTTGCACACTTCTTTAAAGAGGGAGCCTGGCTAGCTCAGTCGGTAGAGCATGAGACTCTTAATCTTAGGGTCGTGGGTTAGGGCCCCACGTTGGGCGAAAACGAGTAATTTTTGCAGGATTATTTCATTGGCTCTCATAATATGGCAATTAATCTTGCATTAGACATGCAATAACTCCCAAAAATTGTATATCTTTGGTTTCCCATTGGTGGGAAATGTAAATTCAAGATTAGGTAGGGCATTAGTCTAGATTAACATACAGCGATATTACTCCTATTCAAGTACTAAACAGGCCAACCTGAACTGTAAAACATCCCCTAAGTGGAGGTAAGGCATCAGTTAGGAGTGAACTGAACACTCATGTAATGGGCAATTTGACGTCAAATAAAGTGTGGTAGGCATTAACATTACTTTTGAAATGTTATTCAGAGGGAGCCCACTGGGGAATTAGCTCAAATGGTAGAGCGCTCGCTTAGCATGCGAGAGGTAGCGGGATCGATGCCCGCATTCTCCATTCTAAAATGTACATACATTTTATTTTTAACTTGTCATTGCCAAGCTTGTTGCATAGTAAGAACAGATAAATCACAGATGGCTTTCATATATGGTCACATCATAACAACTAAAGTGGTTTTATCAAAAGGGTTTAGGTATTCGTTAGCTTGTGAGAGCAATTTGAGTTCTTATGCAATCTCACAATGACATTTCCACAACTTCCATTTCAATTTTGTCTCATTTTACTTGACACTCTGTCCACTGAGGGATCTATAAATGATAAGTACCTTGAAAAACGAGCGTTGAGGAATATCCAGGAACTGGTTTTCTTAATGAAAAACGATCAGTTTGCATAATACTTTAAAGAGGGAGCCTGGCTAGCTCAGTCGGTAGAGCATGAAACTCTTAATCTCAGGGTCGTGGGTTCGAGCCCCACGTTGGGCGAAAACAAGTAATTTTTGCAGGATTATTGCATTGGATCTCATAATATGGCAATTAATCTTGCATTAGACATGCAATAACTCCCAAAAATTGTATATCTTTGGTTTCCCATTGGTGGGAAATGTAACTTCAAGATTAGGTAGGGCATTAGTCTAGATTAACATACAGCGATATTACTCCTATTCAAGTACTAAACAGGCCAACCTGAACTGTAAAACATCCCCTAAGTGGAGGTAAGGCATCAGTTAGGAGTGAACTGAACACTCATGTAATGGGCAATTTGACGTCAAATAAAGTGTGGTAGGCATTAGCATTACTTTTGAAATGTTATTCTGAGTGAGCACACAGGGGAATTAGCTCAAATGGTAGAGCGCTCCCTTAGCATACGAGAGGTAGCGGGATCGATGCCCGCATTCTCCATTCTAAAATGTACATACATTTTATTTTTAACTTATCATTGCCAAGCTTGTTGCATAGTAAGAACAGATAAATCACAGATGGCTTTCATATATGGTCACATCATAACAACTAAAGGGGTTTTATCAAAAGGATTTAGGTATTCGTTAGCTTGTGAGAGCAATTTGAGTTCTTATGCAATCTCACAATGACATTTCCACAACTTCCATTTCAATTTTGTCTCATTTTACTTGACACTCTGTCCACTGAGGGATCTATAAATGATAAGTTCCTTGAAAAACGAGAGTTGAGGAATATCCAGGAACTGGTTTTCTTAATGAAAAACGATCAGTTTGCATACTACTTTAAAGAGGGAGCCCGGCTAGCTCAGTCGGTAGAGCATGAGACCCTTAATCTCAGGGTCGTGGGTTCGAGCCCCACGTTGGGCGAAAACAAGTAATTTTTGCAGGATTATTGCATTGGATCTCATAATATGGCAATTAATCTTGCATTAGACATGCAATAACTCCCAAAAATTGTATATCTTTGGTTTCCCATTGGTGGGAAATGTAACTTCAAGATTAGGTAGGGCATTAGTCTAGATTAACATACAGCGATATTACTCCTATTCAAGTACTAAACAGGCCAACCTGAACTGTAAAACATCCCCTAAGTGGAGGTAAGGCATCAGTTAGGAGTGAACTGAACACTCATGTAATGGGCAATTTGACGTCAAATAAAGTGTGGTAGGCATTAACATTACTTTTGAAATGTTATTCTGAGGGAGCACACAGAGGAATTAGCTCAAATGGTAGAGCGCTCGCTTAGCATGCGAGAGGTAGCGGGATCGATGCCCGCATTCTCCATTCTAAAATGTACATATATTTTATTTTTAACTTGTCATTGCCAAGCTTGTTGCATAGTAAGAACAGATAAATCACAGATGGCTTTCATATATGGTCACATCATAACAACTAAAGGGATTTTATCAAAAGGGTTTAGGTATTCGTTAGCTTGTGAGAGCAATTTGAGTTCTTATGTAATCTCACAATGACATTTCCACAACTTCCATTTCAATTTTCTCTCATTTTACTTGACACTCTGTCCACTGAGGGATCTATAAATGATAAGTTCCTTGAAAAACGAGAGTTGAGGAATATCCAGGAACTGGTTTTCTTAATGAAAAACGATCAGTTTGCATACTACTTTAAAGAGGGAGCCCGGCTAGCTCAGTCTGTAGAGCATGAAACACTTAATCTCAGGGTCGTGGGTTCGAGCCCCACGTTGGGCGAAAACAAGTAATTTTTGCAGGATTATTGCATTGGATCTCATAATATGGCAATTAATCTTGCATTAAACATGCAATAACTCCCAAAAATTGTATATCTTTGGTTTCCCATTGGTGGGAAATGTAACTTCAAGATTAGGTAGGGCATTAGTCTAGATTAACATACAGCGATATTACTCCTATTCAAGTACTAAACAGGCCAACCTGAACTGTAAAACAACCCCTAAGTGGAGGTAAGGCATCAGTTAGGAGTGAACTGAACACTCATGTAATGGGCAATTTGACGTCAAATAAAGTGTGCTAGGCATCAACATTACTTTTGGAATGTTATTCTGAGGGAGCCCACAGGGGAATTAGCTCAAATGGTAGAGCGCTCGCTTACCATGCGAGAGGTAGCGGGATCGATGCCCGCATTCTCCATTCTAAAATGTACATACATTTTATTTTTAACTTGTCATTGCCAAGCTTGTTGCATAGTAAGAACAGATAAATCACAGATGGCTTTCATATATGGTCACATCATAACAACTAAAGGGATTTTATCAAAAGGGTTTAGGTATTCGTTAGCTTGTGAGAGCAATTTGAGTTCTTATGTAATCTCACAATGACATTTCCACAACTTCCATTTCAATTTTCTCTCATTTTACTTGACACTCTGTCCACTGAGGGATCTATAAATGATAAGTTCCTTGAAAAACGAGAGTTGAGGAATATCCAGGAACTGGTTTTCTTAATGAAAAACGATCAGTTTGCATACTACTTTAAAGAGGGAGCCCGGCTAGCTCAGTCTGTAGAGCATGAAACACTTAATCTCAGGGTCGTGGGTTCGAGCCCCACGTTGGGCGAAAACAAGTAATTTTTGCAGGATTATTGCATTGGATCTCATAATATGGCAATTAATCTTGCATTAAACATGCAATAACTCCCAAAAATTGTATATCTTTGGTTTCCCATTGGTGGGAAATGTAACTTCAAGATTAGGTAGGGCATTAGTCTAGATTAACATACAGCGATATTACTCCTATTCAAGTACTAAACAGGCCAACCTGAACTGTAAAACAACCCCTAAGTGGAGGTAAGGCATCAGTTAGGAGTGAACTGAACACTCATGTAATGGGCAATTTGACGTCAAATAAAGTGTGCTAGGCATCAACATTACTTTTGGAATGTTATTCTGAGGGAGCCCACAGGGGAATTAGCTCAAATGGTAGAGCGCTCGCTTACCATGCGAGAGGTAGCGGGATCGATGCCCGCATTCTCCATTCTAAAATGTACATACATTTTATTTTTAACTTGTCATTGCCAAGCTTGTTGCATAGTAAGAACAGATAAATCACAGATGGCTTTCATATATGGTCACATCATAACAACTAAAGGGGTTTTATCAAAAGGATTTAGGTATTCGTTAGCTTGTGAGAGCAATTTGAGTTCTTATGCAATCTCACAATGACATTTCCACAACTTCCATTTCAATTTTGTCTCATTTTACTTGACACTCTGTCCACTGAGGGATCTATAAATGATAAGTTCCTTGAAAAACGAGAGTTGAGGAATATCCAGGAACTGGTTTTCTTAATGAAAAACGATCAGTTTGCATACTACTTTAAAGAGAGAGCCCGGCTATCTCAGTCGGTAGAGCATGAGACTCTTAATCTCAGGGTCGTGGGTTCGAGCCCCACGTTGGGCGAAAACGAGTAATTTTTGCAGGATTATTTCATTGGCTCTCATAATATGGCAATTAATCTTGCATTAGACATGCAATAACTCCCAAAAATTGTATATCTTTGGTTTCCCATTGGTGGGAAATGTAAATTCAAGATTAGGTAGGGCATTAGTCTAGATTAACATACAGCGATATTACTCCTATTCAAGTACTAAACAGGCCAACCTGAACTGTAAAACATCCCCTAAGTGGAGGTAAGGCATCAGTTAAGAGTAAACTGAACAATCATGTAATGGGCAATTTGACGTCAAATAAAGTGTGGTAGGCATTAACATTACTTTTGAAATGTTATTCTGAGGGAGCCCACAGGGGAATTAGCTCAAATGGTAGAGCGCTCGCTTAGCATGCGAGAGGTAGCGGGATCGATGCCCGCATTCTCCATTCTAAAATGTACATACATTTTATTTTTAACTTGTCATTGCCAAGCTTGTTGCATAGTAAGAACAGATAAATCACAGATGGCTTTCATATATGGTCACATCATAACAACTAAAGTGGTTTTATCAAAAGGGTTTAGGTATTTGTTAGCTTGTGAGAGCAATTTGAGTTCTTATGCAATCTCACAATGACATTTCCACAACTTCCATTTCAATTTTGTCTCATTTTACTTGACACTCTGTCCACTGAGCGATCTATAAATGATAAGTTCCTTGAAAAACGAGAGTTGAGGAATATCCAGGAACTGGTTTTCTTAATGAAAAACGATCAGTTTGCATACTACTTTAAAGAGGGAGCCTGGCTAGCTCAGTCGGTAGAGCATGAAACTCTTAATCTCAGGGTCGTGGGTTCGAGCCCCACGTTGGGCGAAAACAAGTAATTTTTGCAGGATTATTGCATTGGATCTCATAATATGGCAATTAATCTTGCATTAGACATGCAATAACTCCCAAAAATTGTATATCTTTGGTTTCCCATTAGTGGGAAATGTAACTTCAAGATTAGGTAGGGCATTAGTCTAGATTAACATACAGCGATATTACTCCTATTCAAGTACTAAACAGGCCAACCTGAACTGTAAAACATCCCCTAAGTGGAGGTAAGGCATCAGTTAGGAGTGAACTGAACACTCATGTAATGGGCAATTTGACGTCAAATAAAGTGTGGTAGGCATTAGCATTACTTTTGAAATGTTATTCTGAGGGAGCACACAGTGGAAATTAGCTCAAATGGTAGAGCGCTCCCTTAGCATGCGAGAGGTAGCGGGATCGATGCCCGCATTCTCCATTCTAAAATGTACATACATTTTATTTTTAACTTATCATTGCCAAGCTTGTTGCATAGTAAGAAGAGATAAATCACAGATGGCTTTCATATATGGTCACATCATAACAACTAAAGGGGTTTTATCAAAAGGATTTAGGTATTCGTTAGCTTGTGAGAGCAATTTGAGTTCTTATGCAATCTCACAATGACATTTCCACAACTTCCATTTCAATTTTGTCTCATTTTACTTGACACTCTGTCCACTGAGGGATCTATAAATGATAAGTTCCTTGAAAAACAAGAGTTGAGGAATATCCAGGAACTGGTTTTCTTAATGAAAAATGATCAGTTTGCATAATATTTTAAAGAGGGAGCCCGGCTAGCTCAGTCGGTAGAGCATGAGATTCTTAATATCAGGGTCGGAGGTTCGAGCCCCACGTTGGGCGAAAACGAGTAATTTTTGCAGGATTATTGCATTGGATCTCATAATATGGCAGATAATCTTGCATTAGACATGCAATAACTCCCAAAAATTGTATATCTTTGGTTTCCCATTGGTGGGAAATGTAACTTCAAGATTAAGTAGGGCATTAGTCTAGATTAACATACAGCGATATTACTCCTATTCAAGTACTAAACAGGCCAACCTGAACTGTAAAACATCCCCTAAGTGGAGGTAAGGCATCAGTTAGGAGTGAACTGAACACTCATGTAATGGGCAATTTGACGTCAAATAAAGTGTGGTAGGCATTAACATTACTTTTGAAATGTTATTCTGAGGGAGCCCACAGGGGAATTAGCTCAAATGGTAGAGCGCTCGCTTAGCATGCGAGAGGTAGCGGGATCGATGCCCGCATTCTCCATTCTAAAATGTACATACATTTTATTTTTAACTTGTCATTGCCAAGCTTGTTGCATAGTAAGAACAGATAAATCACAGATGGCTTTCATATATGGTCACATCATAACAACTAAAGTGGTTTTATCAAAAGGGTTTAGGTATTCGTTAGCTTGTGAGAGCAATTTGAGTTCTTATGCAATCTCACAATGACATTTCCACAACTTCCATTTCAAATTTGTCTCATTTTACTTGACACTCTGTCCACTGAGGGATCTATAAATGATAAGTTCCTTGAAAAACGAGCGTTGAGGAATATCCAGGAACTGGTTTTCTTAATGAAAAACGATCAGTTTGCATACTACTTTAAAGAGGGAGCCTGGCTAGCTCAGTCGGTAGAGCATGAAACTCTTAATCTCAGGGTCGTGGGTTCGAGCCCCACGTTGGGCGAAAACAAGTAATTTTTGCAGGATTATTGCATTGGATCTCATAATATGGCAATTAATCTTGCATTAGACATGCAATAACTCCCAAAAATTATATATCTTTGGTTTCCCATTGGTGGGAAATGTAACTTCATGATTAGGTAGGGCATTAGTCTAGATTAACATACAGCGATATTACTCCTATTCAAGTACTAAACAGGCCAACCTGAACTGTAAAACATCCCCTAAGTGGAGGTAAGGCATCAGTTAGGAGTGAACTGAACACTCATGTAATGGGCAATTTGACGTCAAATAAAGTGTGGTAGGCATTAACATTACTTTTGAAATGTTATTCAGAGGGAGCCCACTGGGGAATTAGCTCAAATGGTAGAGCGCTCGCTTAGCATGCGAGAGGTAGCGGGATCGATGCCCGCATTCTCCATTCTAAAATGTACATACATTTTATTTTTAACTTGTCATTGCCAAGCTTGTTGCATAGTAAGAACAGATAAATCACAGATGGCTTTCATATATGGTCACATCATAACAACTAAAGTGGTTTTATCAAAAGGGTTTAGGTATTCGTTAGCTTGTGAGAGCAATTTGAGTTCTTATGCAATCTCACAATGACATTTCCACAACTTCCATTTCAATTTTGTCTCATTTTACTTGACACTCTGTCCACTGAGGGATCTATAAATGATAAGTTCCTTGAAAAACGAGCGTTGAGGAATATCCAGGAACTGGTTTTCTTCATGAAAAACGATCAGTTTGCATACTACTTTAAAGAGGGAGCCTGGCTAGCTCAGTCGGTAGAGCATGAAACTCTTAATCTCAGGGTCGTGGGTTCGAGCCCCACGTTGGGCGAAAACAAGTAATTTTTGCAGGATTATTGCATTGGATCTCATAATATGGCAATTAATCTTGCATTAGACATGCAATAACTCCCAAAAATTGTATATCTTTGGTTTCCCATTGGTGGGAAATGTAACTTCAAGATTAGGTAGGGCATTAGTCTAGATTAACATACAGCGATATTACTCCTATTCAAGTACTAAACAGGCCAACCTGAACTGTAAAACATCCCCTAAGTGGAGGTAAGGCATCAGTTAGGAGTGAACTGAACACTCATGTAATGGGCAATTTGACGTCAAATAAAGTGTCGTAGGCATTAACATTACTTTTGAAATGTTATTCTGAGGGAGCACACAGGGGAATTAGCTCAAATGGTAGAGCGCTCGCTTAGCATGCGAGAGGTAGCGGGATCGATGCCCGCATTCTCCATTCTAAAATGTACATACATTTTATTTTTAACTTGTCATTGCCAAGCTTGTTGCATAGTAAGAACAGATAAATCATAGATGGCTTTCATATATGGTCACATCATAACAACTAAAGGGGTTTTATCAAAAGGATTTAGGTATTCGTTAGCTTGTGAGAGCAATTTGAGTTCTTATGCAATCTCACAATGACATTTCCACAACTTCCATTTCAATTTTGTCTCATTTTACTTGACACTCTGTCCACTGAGGGATCTATAAAGAATAAGTTCCTTGAAAAACAAGAGTTGAGGAATATCCAGGAACTGGTTTTCTTAATGAAAAATGATCAGTTTGCATAATATTTTAAGAGGGAGCCCGGCTAGCTCAGTCGGTAGAGCATGAGATTCTTAATCTCAGGGTCGGAGGTTCGAGCCCCACGTTGGGCGAAAACAAGTAATTTTTGCAGGATTATTGCATTGGATCTCATAATATGGCAGATAATCTTGCATTAGACATGCAATAACTCCCAAAAATTGTATATCTTTGGTTTCCCATTGGTGGGAAATGTAACTTCAAGATTAAGTAGGGCATTAGTCTAGATTAACATACAGCGATATTACTCCTATTCAAGTACTAAACAGGCCAACCTGAACTGTAAAACATCCCCTAAGTGGAGGTAAGGCATCAGTTAGGAGTGAACTGAACACTCATGTAATGGGCAATTTGACGTCAAATAAAGTGTGGTAGGCATTAACATTACTTTTGAAATGTTATTCTGAGGGAGCCCACAGGGGAATTAGCTCAAATGGTAGAGCGCTCGCTTAGCATGCGAGAGGTAGCGGGATCGATGCCCGCATTCTCCATTCTAAAATGTACATACATTTTATTTTTAACTTGTCATTGCCAAGCTTGTTGCATAGTAAGAACAGATAAATCACAGATGGCTTTCATATATGGTCACATCATAACAACTAAAGTGGTTTTATCAAAAGGGTTTAGGTATTCGTTAGCTTGTGAGAGCAATTTGAGTTCTTATGCAATCTCACAATGACATTTCCACAACTTCCATTTCAAATTTGTCTCATTTTACTTGACACTCTGTCCACTGAGGGATCTATAAATGATAAGTTCCTTGAAAAACGAGCGTTGAGGAATATCCAGGAACTGGTTTTCTTAATGAAAAACGATCAGTTTGCATACTACTTTAAAGAGGGAGCCTGGCTAGCTCAGTCGGTAGAGCATGAAACTCTTAATCTCAGGGTCGTGGGTTCGAGCCCCACGTTGGGCGAAAACAAGTAATTTTTGCAGGATTATTGCATTGGATCTCATAATATGGCAATTAATCTTGCATTAGACATGCAATAACTCCCAAAAATTATATATCTTTGGTTTCCCATTGGTGGGAAATGTAACTTCATGATTAGGTAGGGCATTAGTCTAGATTAACATACAGCGATATTACTCCTATTCAAGTACTAAACAGGCCAACCTGAACTGTAAAACATCCCCTAAGTGGAGGTAAGGCATCAGTTAGGAGTGAACTGAACACTCATGTAATGGGCAATTTGACGTCAAATAAAGTGTGGTAGGCATTAACATTACTTTTGAAATGTTATTCAGAGGGAGCCCACTGGGGAATTAGCTCAAATGGTAGAGCGCTCGCTTAGCATGCGAGAGGTAGCGGGATCGATGCCCGCATTCTCCATTCTAAAATGTACATACATTTTATTTTTAACTTGTCATTGCCAAGCTTGTTGCATAGTAAGAACAGATAAATCACAGATGGCTTTCATATATGGTCACATCATAACAACTAAAGTGGTTTTATCAAAAGGGTTTAGGTATTCGTTAGCTTGTGAGAGCAATTTGAGTTCTTATGCAATCTCACAATGACATTTCCACAACTTCCATTTCAATTTTGTCTCATTTTACTTGACACTCTGTCCACTGAGGGATCTATAAATGATAAGTTCCTTGAAAAACGAGCGTTGAGGAATATCCAGGAACTGGTTTTCTTCATGAAAAACGATCAGTTTGCATACTACTTTAAAGAGGGAGCCTGGCTAGCTCAGTCGGTAGAGCATGAAACTCTTAATCTCAGGGTCGTGGGTTCGAGCCCCACGTTGGGCGAAAACAAGTAATTTTTGCAGGATTATTGCATTGGATCTCATAATATGGCAATTAATCTTGCATTAGACATGCAATAACTCCCAAAAATTGTATATCTTTGGTTTCCCATTGGTGGGAAATGTAACTTCAAGATTAGGTAGGGCATTAGTCTAGATTAACATACAGCGATATTACTCCTATTCAAGTACTAAACAGGCCAACCTGAACTGTAAAACATCCCCTAAGTGGAGGTAAGGCATCAGTTAGGAGTGAACTGAACACTCATGTAATGGGCAATTTGACGTCAAATAAAGTGTCGTAGGCATTAACATTACTTTTGAAATGTTATTCTGAGGGAGCACACAGGGGAATTAGCTCAAATGGTAGAGCGCTCGCTTAGCATGCGAGAGGTAGCGGGATCGATGCCCGCATTCTCCATTCTAAAATGTACATACATTTTATTTTTAACTTGTCATTGCCAAGCTTGTTGCATAGTAAGAACAGATAAATCATAGATGGCTTTCATATATGGTCACATCATAACAACTAAAGGGGTTTTATCAAAAGGATTTAGGTATTCGTTAGCTTGTGAGAGCAATTTGAGTTCTTATGCAATCTCACAATGACATTTCCACAACTTCCATTTCAATTTTGTCTCATTTTACTTGACACTCTGTCCACTGAGGGATCTATAAAGAATAAGTTCCTTGAAAAACAAGAGTTGAGGAATATCCAGGAACTGGTTTTCTTAATGAAAAATGATCAGTTTGCATAATATTTTAAGAGGGAGCCCGGCTAGCTCAGTCGGTAGAGCATGAGATTCTTAATCTCAGGGTCGGAGGTTCGAGCCCCACGTTGGGCGAAAACAAGTAATTTTTGCAGGATTATTGCATTGGATCTCATAATATGGCAATTAATCTTGCATTAGACATGCAATAACTCCCAAAAATTGTATATCTTTGGTTTCCCATTGGTGGGAAATGTAACTTCAAGATTAGGTAGGGCATTAGTCTAGATTAACATACAGCGATATTACTCCTATTCAAGTACTAAACAGGCCAACCTGAACTGTAAAACATCCCCTAAGTGGAGGTAAGGCATCAGTTAGGAGTGAACTGAACACTCATGTAATGGGCAATTTGACGTCAAATAAAGTGTGGTAGGCATTAACATTACTTTTGAAATGTTATTCTGAGGGAGCACACAGGGGAATTAGCTCAAATGTTAGAGCGCTCGCTTAGCATGCGAGAGGTAGCGGGATCGATGCCCGCATTCTCCATTCTAAAATGTGCATACATTTTATTTTTAACTTGTCATTGCCAAGCTTGTTGCATAGTAAGAACAGATAAATCACAGATGGCTTTCATATATGGTCACATCATAACAACTAAAGGGGTTTTATCAAAAGGGTTTAGGTATTCGTTAGCTTGTGAGAGCAATTTGAGTTCTTATGCAATCTCACAATGACATTTCCACAACTTCCATTTCAATTTTGTCTCATTTTACTTGACACTCTGTCCACTGAGGGATCTATAAATGATAAGTTCCTTGAAAAACGAGCGTTGAGGAATATCCAGGAACTGGTTGTCTTAATGAAAAACGATCAGTTTGCATACTACTTTAAAGAGGGAGCCTGGCTAGCTCAGTCGGTAGAGCATGAAACTCTTAATCTCAGGGTCGTGGGTTCGAGCCCCACGTTGGGCGAAAACAAGTAATTTTTGCAGGATTATTGCATTGGATCTCATAATATGGCAATTAATCTTGCATTAGACATGCAATAACTCCCAAAAATTGTATATCTTTGGTTTCCCATTGGTGGGAAATGTAACTTCAAGATTAGGTAGGGCATTAGTCTAGATTAACATACAGCGATATTACTCCTATTCAAGTACTAAACAGGCCAACCTGAACTGTAAAACATCCCCTAAGTGGAGGTAAGGCATCAGTTAGGAGTGAACTGAACACTCATGTAATGGGCAATTTGACGTCAAATAAAGTGTGGTAGGCATTAACATTACTTTTGAAATGTTATTCTGAGGGAGCACACAGGGGAATTAGCTCAAATGGTAGAGCGCTCGCTTAGCATGCGAGAGGTAGCGGGATCGATGCCCGCATTCTCCATTCTAAAATGTACATACATTTTATTTTTAACTTGTCATTGCCAAGCTTGTTGCATAGTAAGAACAGATAAATCATAGATGGCTTTCATATATGGTCACATCATAACAACTAAAGGGGTTTTATCAAAAGGATTTAGGTATTCGTTAGCTTGTGAGAGCAATTTGAGTTCTTATGCAATCTCACAATGACATTTCCACAACTTCCATTTCAATTTTGTCTCATTTTACTTGACACTCTGTCCACTGAGGGATCTATAAAGAATAAGTTCCTTGAAAAACAAGAGTTGAGGAATATCCAGGAACTGGTTTTCTTAATGAAAAATGATCAGTTTGCATAATATTTTAAGAGGGAGCCCGGCTAGCTCAGTCGGTAGAGCATGAGATTCTTAATCTCAGGGTCGGAGGTTCGAGCCCCACGTTGGGCGAAAACGAGTAATTTTTGCAGGATTATTGCATTGGATCTCATAATATGGCAATTAATCTTGCATTAGACATGCAATAACTCCCAAAAATTGTATATCTTTGGTTTCCCATTGGTGGGAAATGTAACTTCAAGATTAGGTAGGGCATTAGTCTAGATTAACATACAGCGATATTACTCCTATTCAAGTACTAAACAGGCCAACCTGAACTGTAAAACATCCCCTAAGTGGAGGTAAGGCATCAGTTAGGAGTGAACTGAACACTCATGTAATGGGCAATTTGACGTCAAATAAAGTGTGGTAGGCATTAACATTACTTTTGAAATGTTATTCAGAGGGAGCCCACTGGGGAATTAGCTCAAATGGTAGAGCGCTCGCTTAGCATGCGAGAGGTAGCGGGATCGATGCCCGCATTCTCCATTCTAAAATGTACATACATTTTATTTTTAACTTGTCATTGCCAAGCTTGTTGCATAGTAAGAACAGATAAATCACAGATGGCTTTCATATATGGTCACATCATAACAACTAAAGTGGTTTTATCAAAAGGGTTTAGGTATTCGTTAGCTTGTGAGAGCAATTTGAGTTCTTATGCAATCTCACAATGACATTTCCACAACTTCCATTTCAATTTTGTCTCATTTTACTTGACACTCTGTCCACTGAGGGATCTATAAATGATAAGTTCCTTGAAAAACGAGCGTTGAGGAATATCCAGGAACTGGTTTTCTTCATGAAAAACGATCAGTTTGCATACTACTTTAAAGAGGGAGCCTGGCTAGCTCAGTCGGTTGAGCATGAAACTCTTAATCTCAGGGTCGTGGGTTCGAGCCCCACGTTGGGCGAAAACAAGTAATTTTTGCAGGATTATTGCATTGGATCTCATAATATGGCAATTAATCTTGCATTAGACATGCAATAACTCCCAAAAATTGTATATCTTTGGTTTCCCATTGGTGGGAAATGTAACTTCAAGATTAGGTAGGGCATTAGTCTAGATTAACATACAGCGATATTACTCCTATTCAAGTACTAAACAGGCCAACCTGAACTGTAAAACATCCCCTAAGTGGAGGTAAGGCATCAGTTAGGAGTGAACTGAACACTCATGTAATGGGCAATTTGACGTCAAATAAAGTGTCGTAGGCATTAACATTACTTTTGAAATGTTATTCTGAGGGAGCACACAGGGGAATTAGCTCAAATGGTAGAGCGCTCGCTTAGCATGCGAGAGGTAGCTGGATCGATGCCCGCATTCTCCATTCTAAAATGTACATACATTTTATTTTTAACTTGTCATTGCCAAGCTTGTTGCATAGTAAGAACAGATAAATCATAGATGGCTTTCATATATGGTCACATCATAACAACTAAAGGGGTTTTATCAAAAGGATTTAGGTATTCGTTAGCTTGTGAGAGCAATTTGAGTTCTTATGCAATCTCACAATGACATTTCCACAACTTCCATTTCAATTTTGTCTCATTTTACTTGACACTCTGTCCACTGAGGGATCTATAAAGAATAAGTTCCTTGAAAAACAAGAGTTGAGGAATATCCAGGAACTGGTTTTCTTAATGAAAAATGATCAGTTTGCATAATATTTTAAGAGGGAGCCCGGCTAGCTCAGTCGGTAGAGCATGAGATTCTTAATCTCAGGGTCGGAGGTTCGAGCCCCACGTTGGGCGAAAACAAGTAATTTTTGCAGGATTATTGCATTGGATCTCATAATATGGCAATTAATCTTGCATTAGACATGCAATAACTCCCAAAAATTGTATATCTTTGGTTTCCCATTGGTGGGAAATGTAACTTCAAGATTAGGTAGGGCATTAGTCTAGATTAACATACAGCGATATTACTCCTATTCAAGTACTAAACAGGCCAACCTGAACTGTAAAACATCCCCTAAGTGGAGGTAAGGCATCAGTTAGGAGTGAACTGAACACTCATGTAATGGGCAATTTGACGTCAAATAAAGTGTGGTAGGCATTAACATTACTTTTGAAATGTTATTCTGAGGGAGCACACAGGGGAATTAGCTCAAATGTTAGAGCGCTCGCTTAGCATGCGAGAGGTAGCGGGATCGATGCCCGCATTCTCCATTCTAAAATGTGCATACATTTTATTTTTAACTTGTCATTGCCAAGCTTGTTGCATAGTAAGAACAGATAAATCACAGATGGCTTTCATATATGGTCACATCATAACAACTAAAGGGGTTTTATCAAAAGGGTTTAGGTATTCGTTAGCTTGTGAGAGCAATTTGAGTTCTTATGCAATCTCACAATGACATTTCCACAACTTCCATTTCAATTTTGTCTCATTTTACTTGACACTCTGTCCACTGAGGGATCTATAAATGATAAGTTCCTTGAAAAACGAGCGTTGAGGAATATCCAGGAACTGGTTTTCTTAATGAAAAACGATCAGTTTGCATACTACTTTAAAGAGGGAGCCTGGCTAGCTCAGTCGGTAGAGCATGAAACTCTTAATCTCAGGGTCGTGGGTTCGAGCCCCACGTTGGGCGAAAACAAGTAATTTTTGCAGGATTATTGCATTGGATCTCATAATATGGCAATTAATCTTGCATTAGACATGCAATAACTCCCAAAAATTGTATATCTTTGGTTTCCCATTGGTGGGAAATGTAACTTCAAGATTAGGTAGGGCATTAGTCTAGATTAACATACAGCGATATTACTCCTATTCAAGTACTAAACAGGCCAACCTGAACTGTAAAACATCCCCTAAGTGGAGGTAAGGCATCAGTTAGGAGTGAACTGAACACTCATGTAATGGGCAATTTGACGTCAAATAAAGTGTGGTAGGCATTAACATTACTTTTGAAATGTTATTCTGAGGGAGCACACAGGGGAATTAGCTCAAATGGTAGAGCGCTCGCTTAGCATGCGAGAGGTAGCGGGATCGATGCCCGCATTCTCCATTCTAAAATGTACATACATTTTATTTTTAACTTGTCATTGCCAAGCTTGTTGCATAGTAAGAACAGATAAATCATAGATGGCTTTCATATATGGTCACATCATAACAACTAAAGGGGTTTTATCAAAAGGATTTAGGTATTCGTTAGCTTGTGAGAGCAATTTGAGTTCTTATGCAATCTCACAATGACATTTCCACAACTTCCATTTCAATTTTGTCTCATTTTACTTGACACTCTGTCCACTGAGGGATCTATAAAGAATAAGTTCCTTGAAAAACAAGAGTTGAGGAATATCCAGGAACTGGTTTTCTTAATGAAAAATGATCAGTTTGCATAATATTTTAAGAGGGAGCCCGGCTAGCTCAGTCGGTAGAGCATGAGATTCTTAATCTCAGGGTCGGAGGTTCGAGCCCCACGTTGGGCGAAAACGAGTAATTTTTGCAGGATTATTGCATTGGATCTCATAATATGGCAATTAATCTTGCATTAGACATGCAATAACTCCCAAAAATTGTATATCTTTGGTTTCCCATTGGTGGGAAATGTAACTTCAAGATTAGGTAGGGCATTAGTCTAGATTAACATACAGCGATATTACTCCTATTCAAGTACTAAACAGGCCAACCTGAACTGTAAAACATCCCCTAAGTGGAGGTAAGGCATCAGTTAGGAGTGAACTGAACACTCATGTAATGGGCAATTTGACGTCAAATAAAGTGTGGTAGGCATTAACATTACTTTTGAAATGTTATTCAGAGGGAGCCCACTGGGGAATTAGCTCAAATGGTAGAGCGCTCGCTTAGCATGCGAGAGGTAGCGGGATCGATGCCCGCATTCTCCATTCTAAAATGTACATACATTTTATTTTTAACTTGTCATTGCCAAGCTTGTTGCATAGTAAGAACAGATAAATCACAGATGGCTTTCATATATGGTCACATCATAACAACTAAAGTGGTTTTATCAAAAGGGTTTAGGTATTCGTTAGCTTGTGAGAGCAATTTAAGTTCTTATGCAATCTCACAATGACATTTCCACAACTTCCATTTCAATTTTGTCTCATTTTACTTGACACTCTGTCCACTGAGGGATCTATAAATGATAAGTTCCTTGAAAAACGAGCGTTGAGGAATATCCAGGAACTGGTTTTCTTAATGAAAAACGATCAGTTTGCATACTACTTTAAAGAGGGAGCCTGGCTAGCTCAGTCGGTAGAGCATGAAACTCTTAATCTCAGGGTCGTGGGTTCGAGCCCCACGTTGGGCAAAAACGAGTAATTTTTGCAGGATTATTGCATTGGATCTCATAATATGGCAATTAATCTTGCATTAGACATGCAATAACTCCCAAAAATTGTATATCTTTGGTTTCCCATTGGTGGGAAATGTAACTTCAAGATTAGGTAGGGCATTAGTCTAGATTAACATACAGCGATATTACTCCTATTCAAGTACTAAACAGGCCAACCTGAACTGTAAAACATCCCCTAAGTGGAGGTAAGGCATCAGTTAGGAGTGAACTGAACACTCATGTAATGGGCAATTTGACGTCAAATAAAGTGTGGTAGGCATTAACATTACTTTTGAAATGTTATTCGGAGGGAGCACACAGGGGAATTAGCTCAAATGGTAGAGCGCTCGCTTAGCATGCGAGAGGTAGCGGGATCGATGCCCGCATTCTCCATTCTAAAATGTACATACATTTTATTTTTAACTTGTCATTGCCAAGCTTGTTGCATAGTAAGAACAGATAAATCACAGATGGCTTTCATATATGGTCACATCATAACAACTAAAGTGGTTTTATCAAAAGGGTTTAGGTATTCGTTAGCTTGTGAGAGCAATTTGAGTTCTTATGCAATCTCACAATGACATTTCCACAACTTCCATTTCAATTTTGTCTCATTTTACTTGACACTCTGTCCACTGAGGGATCTATAAATGATAAGTTCCTTGAAAAACGAGAGTTGAGGAATATCCAGGAACTGGCTTTCTTAATGAAAAACGATCAGTTTGCATACTACTTTAAAGAGGGAGCCCGGCTAGCTCAGTCGGTAGAGCATGAGACTCTTAATCTCAGGGTCGTGGGTTTGAGCCCCACGTTGGGCGAAAACAAGTAATTTTTGCAGGATTATTGCATTGGATCTCATAATATGGCAATTAATCTTGCATTAGACATGCAATAACTCCCAAAAATTGTATATCTTTGGTTTCCCATTGGTGGGAAATGTAACTTCAAGATTAGGTAGGGCATTAGTCTAGATTAACATACAGCGATATTACTCCTATTCAAGTACTAAACAGGCCAACCTGAACTGTAAAAGATCCCCTAAGTGGAGGTAAGGCATCAGTTAGGAGTGAACTGAACACTCATGTATTGGGCAATTTGACGTCAAATAAAGTGTGGTAGGCATTAACATTACTTTTGAAATGTTATTCTGAGGGAGCACACAGGGGAATTAGCTCAAATGTTAGAGCGCTCGCTTAGCATGCGAGAGGTAGCGGGATCGATGCCCGCATTCTCCATTCTAAAATGTGCATACATTTTATTTTTAACTTGTCATTGCCAAGCTTGTTGCATAGTAAGAACAGATAAATCACAGATGGCTTTCATATATGGTCACATCATAACAACTAAAGGGGTTTTATCAAAAGGGTTTAGGTATTCGTTAGCTTGTGAGAGCAATTTGAGTTCTTATGCAATCTCACAATGACATTTCCACAACTTCCATTTCAATTTTGTCTCATTTTACTTGACACTCTGTCCACTGAGGGATCTATAAATGATAAGTTCCTTGAAAAACGAGAGTTGAGGAATATCCAGGAACTGGTTTTCTTAATGAAAAACGATCAGTTTGCATACTACTTTAAAGAGGGAGCCCGGCTAGCTCAGTCGGTAGAGCATGAAACTCTTAATCTCAGGGTCGTGGGTTCGAGCCCCACGTTGGGCGAAAACAAGTAATTTTTGCAGGATTATTGCATTGGATCTCATAATATGGCAATTAATCTTGGATTAGAAATGCAATAACTCCCAAAAATTGTATATCTTTGGTTTCCCATTGGTGGGAAATGTAACTTCAAAATTAGGTAGGGCATTAGTCTAGATTAACATACAGCGATATTACTACTATTCAAGTACTAAACAGGCCAACCTGAACTGTAAAACATCCCCTAAGTGGAGGTAAGGCATCAGTTAGGAGTGAACTGAACACTCATGTAATGGGCAATTTGACGTCAAATAAAGTGTGGTAGGCATTAACATTACTTTTGGAATGTTATTCTGAGGGAGCCCACAGGGGAATTAGCTCAAATGGTAGAGCGCTTGCTTAGCATGCGAGAGGTAGTGGGATCGATGCCCGCATTCTCCATTCTAAAATGTACATACATTTTATTTTTAACTTGTCATTGCCAAGCTTGTTGCATAGTAAGAACAGATAAATCACAGATGGCTTTCATATATGGTCACATCATAACAACTAAAGGGGTTTTATCAAAAGGGTTTAGGTATTCGTTAGCTTGTGAGAGCAATTTGAGTTCTTATGCAATCTCACAATGACATTTCCACACACTTCCATTTCAATTTTGTCTCATTTTACTTGACACTCTGTCCACTGAGGGATCTATAAATGATAAGTTCCTTGAAAAACGAGAGTTGAGGAATATCCAGGAACTGGTTTTCTTAATGAAAAACGATCAGTTTGCATACTACTTTAAAGAGGGATCCCGCTAGCTCAGTCGGTAGAGCATGAAACTCTTAATCTCAGGGTCGTGGGTTCGAGCCCCACATTGGGCGAAAACAAGTAATTTTTGCAGGATTATTGCATTGGATCTCATAATATGGCAATTAATCTTGCATTAGACATGCAATAACTCCCAAAAATTGTATATCTTTGGTTTCCCATTGGTGGGAAATGTAACTTCAAGATTAGGTAGGGCATTAGTCTAGATTAACATACAGCGATATTACTCCTATTCAAGTACTAAACAGGCCAACCTGAACTGTAAAACATCCCCTAAGTGGAGGTAAGGCATCAGTTAGGAGTGAACTGAACACTCATGTAATGGGCAATTTGACGTCAAATAAAGTGTGGTAGGCATTAACATTACTTTTGAAATGTTATTCTGAGGGAGCCCACAGGGGAATTAGCTCAAATGGTAGAGCGCTCGCTTAGCATGCGAGAGGTAGCGGGATCGATGCCCGCATTCTCCATTCTAAAATGTACATACATTTTATTTTTAACTTGTCATTGCCAAGCTTGTTGCATAGTAAGAACAGATAAATCACAGATGGCTTTCATATATGGTCACATCATAACAACTAAAGTGGTTTTATCAAAAGGGTTTAGGTATTCGTTAGCTTGTGAGAGCAATTTGAGTTCTTATGCAATCTCACAATGACATTTCCACAACTTCCATTTCAATTTTGTCTCATTTAACTTGACACTGTCCACTGAGGGATCTATAAATGATAAGTTCCTTGAAAAACGAGAGTTGAGGAATATCCAGGAACTGGTTTTCTTAATGAAAAACGATCAGTTTGCATACTACTGTAAAGAGAGAGCCCGGCTAGCTCAGTCTGTAGAGCATGAGACTCTTAATCTCAGGGGCGTGGGTTCGAGCCCCACGTTGGGCAAAAACGAGTAATTTATGCAGGATTATTTCATTGGCTCTCATAATATGGCAATTAATCTTGCATTAGACATGCAATAACTCCCAAAAATTGTATATCTTTGGTTTCCCATTGGTGGGAAATGTAACTTCAAGATTAGGTAGGGCATTAGTCTAGATTAACATACAGCGATATTACTCCTATTCAAGTACTAAACAGGCCAACCTGAACTGTAAAACATCCCCTGAGTGGAGGTAAGGCATCAGTTAGGAGTGAACTGAACACTCATGTAATGGGCAATTTGACGTCAAATAAAGTGTGGTAGGCATTAACATTACTTTTGAAATGTTATTCTGAGAGAGCACACAGGGGAATTAGCTCAAATGGTAGAGCGCTCGCTTAGCATGCGAGAGGTAGCGGGATCGATGCCCGCATTCTCCATTCTAAAATGTACATACATTTTATTTTTAACTTGTCATTGCCAAGCTTGTTGCATAGTAAGAACAGATAAATCACAGATGGCTTTCATATATGGTCACATCATAACAACTAAAGGGGTTTTATCAAAAGGGTTTAGGTATTCGTTAGCTTGTGAGAGGAATTTGAGTTCTTATGCAATCTCACAATGACATTTCCACAACTTCCATTTCAATTTTGTCTCATTTTACTTGACACTCTGTCCACTGAGGGATCTATAAATGATAAGTTCCTTGAAAAACGAGAGTTGAGGAATATCCAGGAACTGGTTTTCTTAATGAAAAACGACCAGTTTTCATACTACTTTAAAGAGGGAGCCCGGCTAGCTCAGTCGGTAGAGCATGAGACTCTTAATCTCAGGGTCGTGGGTTCGAGCCCCACGTTGGGCGAAAACAAGTAATTTTTTTCAGGATTATTGCATTGGATCTCATAATATGGCAATTAATCTTGCATTAGACATGCAATAACTCCCAAAAATTGTATATCTTTGGTTTCCCATTGGTGGGAAATGTAACTTCAAGATTAGGTAGGGCATTAGTCTAGATTAACATACAGCGATATTACTCCTATTCAAGTACTAAACAGGCCAACCTGAACTGTAAAACATCCCCTAAGTGGAGGTAAGGCATCAGTTAGGAGTGAACTGAACACTCATGTAATGGGCAATTTGACGTCAAATAAAGTGTGGTAGGCATTAACATTACTTTTGAAATGTTATTCTGAGGGAGCACACAGGGGAATTAGCTCAAATGGTAGAGCGCTCGCTTAGCATGCGAGAGGTAGCGGGATCGATGCCCGCATTCTCCATTCTAAAATTTACATACATTTTATTTTTAACTTGTCATTGCCAAGCTTGTTGCATAGTAAGAACAGATAAATCACAGATGGCTTTCATATATGGTCACATCATAACAACTAAAGTGGTTTTATCAAAAGGGTTTAGGTATTCGTTAGCTTGTGAGAGCAATTTGAGTTCTTATGCAATCTCACAATGACATTTCCACAACTTCCATTTCAATTTTGTCTCATTTTACTTGACACTCTGTCCACTGAGGGATCTATAAATGATAAGTTCCTTGAAAAACGAGAGTTGAGGAATATCCAGGAACTGGTTTTCTTAATGAAAAACGACCAGTTTTCATACTACTTTAAAGAGGGAGCCAGGCTAGCTCAGTCGGTAGAGCATGAAACTCTTAATCTCAGGGTCGTGGGTTCGAGCCCCACGTTGGGCGAAAACAAGTAATTTTTGCAGGATTATTGCATTGGATCTCATAATATGGCAATTAATCTTGCATTAGACATGCAATAACTCCCAAAAATTGTATATCTTTGGTTTCCCATTGGTGGGAAATGTAACTTCAAGATTAGGTAGGGCATTAGTCTAGATTAACATACAGCGATATTACTCCTATTCAAGTACTAAACAGGCCAACCTGAACTGTAAAACATCCCCTAAGTGGAGGTAAGGCATCAGTTAGGAGTGAACTGAACACTCATGTAATGGGCAATTTGACGTCAAATAAAGTGTGGTAGGCATTAACATTACTTTTGAAATGTTATTCTGATGGAGCACACAGGGGAATTAGCTCAAATGGTAGAGCGCTCGCTTAGCATGCGAGAGGTAGCGGGATCGATGCCCGCATTCTCCATTCTAAAATGTACATACATTTTATTTTTAACTTGTCACTGCCAAGCTTGTTGCATAGTAAGAACAGATAAATCACAGATGGCTTTCATATATGGTCACATCATAACAACTAAAGGGGTTTTATCAAAAGGGTTTAGGTATTCGTTAGCTTGTGAGAGCAATTTGAGTTCTTATGCAATCTCACAATGACATTTCCACAACTTCCATTTCAATTTTGTCTCATTTTACTTGACACTCTGTCCACTGAGGGATCTATAAATGATAAGTTCCTTGAAAAACGAGAGTTGAGGAATATCCAGGAACTGGTTTTCTTAATGAAAAACGATCAGTTTGCATACTACTTTAAAGAGGGAGCCCGGCTAGCTCAGTCGGTAGAGCATGAAACTCTTAATCTCAGGGTCGTGGGTTCGAGCCCCACGTTGGGCGAAAACAAGTAATTTTTGCAGGATTATTGCATTGGATCTCATAATATGGCAATTAATCTTGCATTAGACATGCAATAACTCCCAAAAATTGTATATCTTTGGTTTCCCATTGGTGGGAAATGTAACTTCAAGATTAGGTAGGGCATTAGTCTAGATTAACATACAGCGATATTACTCCTATTCAAGTACTAAACAGGCCAACCTGAACTGTAAAACATCCCCTAAGTGGAGGTAAGGCATCAGTTAGGAGTGAACTGAACACTCATGTAATGGGCAATTTGACGTCAAATAAAGTGTGGTAGGCATTAACATTACTTTTGAAATGTTATTCTGATGGAGCACACAGGGGAATTAGCTCAAATGGTAGAGCGCTCGCTTAGCATGCGAGGGGTAGCGGGATCGATGCCCGCATTCTCCATTCTAAAATGTACATACATTTTATTTTTAACTTGTCACTGCCAAGCTTGTTGCATAGTAAGAACAGATAAATCACAGATGGCTTTCATATATGGTCACATCATAACAACTAAAGGGGTTTTATCAAAAGGGTTTAGGTATTCGTTAGCTTGTGAGAGGAATTTGAGTTCTTATGCAATCTCACAATGACATTTCCACAACTTCCATTTCAATTTTGTCTCATTTTACTTGACACTCTGTCCACTGAGGGATCTATAAATGATAAGTTCCTTGAAAAACGAGAGTTGAGGAATATCCAGGAACTGGTTTTCTTAATGAAAAACGACCAGTTTTCATACTACTTTAAAGAGGGAGCCCAGCTAGCTCAGTCGGTAGAGCATGAGACTCTTAATCTCAGGGTCGTGGGTTCGAGCCCCACGTTGGGCGAAAACAAGTAATTTTTTTCAGGATTATTGAATTGGATCTCATAATATGGCAATTAATCTTGCATTAGACATGCAATAACTCCCAAAAATTGTATATCTTTGGTTTCCCATTGGTGGGAGATGTAACTTCAAGATTAGGTAGGGCATTAGTCTAGATTAACATACAGCGATATTACTCCTATTCAAGTACTTAACAGGCCAACCTGAACTGTAAAACATCCCCTAAGTGGAGGTAAGGCATCAGTTAGGTGTGAACTGAACACTCATGTAATGGGCAATTTGACATCAAATAAAGTGTGGTAGGCATTACCATTACTTTTGAAATGTTATTCTGAGTGAGCACACAGAGGAATTAGCTCAAATGGTAGAGCGCTCGCTTAGCATGCGAGAGGTAGCGGGATCGATGCCCGCATTCTCCATTCTAAAATTTACATACATTTTATTTTTAACTTGTCATTGCCAAGCTTGTTGCATAGTAAGAACAGATAAATCACAGATGGCTTTCATATATGGTCACATCATAACAACTAAAGTGGTTTTATCAAAAGGGTTTAGGTATTCGTTAGCTTGTGAGAGCAATTTGAGTTCTTATGCAATCTCACAATGACATTTCCACAACTTCCATTTCAATTTTGTCTCATTTTACTTGACACTCTGTCCACTGAGGGATCTATAAATGATAAGTTCCTTGAAAAACGAGAGTTGAGGAATATCCAGGAACTGGTTTTCTTAATGAAAAACGATCAGTTTGCATACTACTTTAAAGAGGGATCCCGCTAGCTCAGTCGGTAGAGCATGAAACTCTTAATCTCAGGGTCGTGGGTTCGAGCCCCACGTTGGGCGAAAACAAGTAATTTTTGCAGGATTATTGCATTGGATCTCATAATATGGCAATTAATCTTGCATTAGACATGCAATAACTCCCAAAAATTGTATATCTTTGGTTTCCCATTGGTGGGAAATGTAACTTCAAGATTAGGTAGGGCATTAGTCTAGATTAACATACAGCGATATTACTCCTATTCAAGTACTAAACAGGCCAACCTGAACTGTAAAACATCCCCTAAGTGGAGGTAAGGCATCAGTTAGGAGTGAACTGAACACTCATGTAATGGGCAATTTGACGTCAAATAAAGTGTGGTAGGCATTAACATTACTTTTGAAATGTTATTCTGATGGAGCACACAGGGGAATTAGCTCAAATGGTAGAGCGCTCGCTTAGCATGCGAGAGGTAGCGGGATCGATGCCCGCATTCTCCATTCTAAAATGTACATACATTTTATTTTTAACTTGTCACTGCCAAGCTTGTTGCATAGTAAGAACAGATAAATCACAGATGGCTTTCATATATGGTCACATCATAACAACTAAAGGGGTTCTATCAAAAGGGTTTAGGTATTCGTTAGCTTGTGAGAGCAATTTGAGTTCTTATGCAATCTCACAATGACATTTCCACAACTTCCATTTCAATTTTGTCTCATTTTACTTGACACTCTGTCCACTGAGGGATCTATAAATGATAAGTTCCTTGAAAAACGAGAGTTGAGGAATATCCAGGAACTGGTTTTCTTAATGAAAAACGATCAGTTTGCATACTACTTTAAAGAGGGATCCCGCTAGCTCAGTCGGTAGAGCATGAAACTCTTAATCTCAGGGTCGTGGGTTTGAGCCCCACGTTGGGCGAAAACAAGTAATTTTTGCAGGATTATTGCATTGGATCTCATAATATGGCAATTAATCTTGCATTAGACATGCAATAACTCCCAAAAATTGTATATCTTTGGTTTCCCATTGGTGGGAAATGTAACTTCAAGATTAGGTAGGGCATTAGTCTAGATTAACATACAGCGATATTACTCCTATTCAAGTACTAAACAGGCCAACCTGAACTGTAAAACATCCCCTAAGTGGAGGTAAGGCATCAGTTAGGAGTGAACTGAACACTCATGTAATGGGCAATTTGACGTCAAATAAAGTGTGGTAGGCATTAACATTACTTTTGAAATGTTATTCTGATGGAGCACACAGGGGAATTAGCTCAAATGGTAGAGCGCTCGCTTAGCATGCGAGAGGTAGCGGGATCGATGCCCGCATTCTCCATTCTAAAATGTACATACATTTTATTTTTAACTTGTCACTGCCAAGCTTGTTGCATAGTAAGAACAGATAAATCACAGATGGCTTTCATATATGGTCACATCATAACAACTAAAGGGGTTTTATCAAAAGGGTTTAGGTATTCGTTAGCTTGTGAGAGGAATTTGAGTTCTTATGCAATCTCACAATGACATTTCCACAACTTCCATTTCAATTTTGTCTCATTTTACTTGACACTCTGTCCACTGAGGGATCTATAAATGATAAGTTCCTTGAAAAACGAGAGTTGAGGAATATCCAGGAACTGGTTTTCTTAATGAAAAACGACCAGTTTTCATACTACTTTAAAGAGGGAGCCCGGCTAGCTCAGTCGGTAGAGCATGAGACTCTTAATCTCAGGGTCGTGGGTTCGAGCCCCACGTTGGGCGAAAACAAGTAATTTTTTTCAGGATTATTGCATTGGATCTCATAATATGGCAATTAATCTTGCATTAGACATGCAATAACTCCCAAAAATTGTATATCTTTGGTTTCCCATTGGTGGGAGATGTAACTTCAAGATTAGGTAGGGCATTAGTCTAGATTAACATACAGCGATATTACTCCTATTCAAGTACTTAACAGGCCAACCTGAACTGTAAAACATCCCCTAAGTGGAGGTAAGGCATCAGTTAGGTGTGAACTGAACACTCATGTAATGGGCAATTTGACATCAAATAAAGTGTGGTAGGCATTACCATTACTTTTGAAATGTTATTCTGAGTGAGCACACAGGGGAATTAGCTCAAATGGTAGAGCGCTCGCTTAGCATGCGAGAGGTAGCGGGATCGATGCCCGCATTCTCCATTCTAAAATTTACATACATTTTATTTTTAACTTGTCATTGCCAAACTTGTTGCATAGTAAGAACAGATAAATCACAGATGGCTTTCATATATGGTCACATCATAACAACTAAAGTGGTTTTATCAAAAGGGTTTAGGTATTCGTTAGCTTGTGAGAGCAATTTGAGTTCTTATGCAATCTCACAATGACATTTCCACAACTTCCATTTCAATTTTGTCTCATTTTACTTGACACTCTGTCCACTGAGGGATCTATAAATGATAAGTTCCTTGAAAAACGAGAGTTGAGGAATATCCAGGAACTGGTTTTCTTAATGAAAAACGACCAGTTTTCATACTACTTTAAAGAGGGAGCCCGGCTAGCTCAGTCGGTAGAGCATGAAACTCTTAATCTTAATGTCACCCAAATAATTCCACTCATTTGGACAGACCATTCAGCCATTTGCTTTACAGTCCAAACAAACCCCATCAAACCTAGCTTTAATGCAACAGCTCCTTCATCCTACAGAGATTGGAAAAACATAAACCTAACTCAACTAGCACAGATGATACAAGATAACCATATTCCCAACGAGCATGACCCCACTAAAGCATCCTCCAACTACTTGACAAACCTAAACATGGCCTGTAACAAACTGGCACCGACAAAAACCTCCCACCGGAACAGGAAAATACCCTCAGCCACATGGTTCACAGAACCCCTGCGCATGCAAAAACAATACTGCAGGAACCTGGAAAGACAGTGGCGTCGCAATTACAGCCCTGCAGATAAAATCAACTATAAAAATGCCATTTCCATTTATAAAAGACTGATAATCACTGAGAAAAGCCAATACTTCACCACTCAAATCAATCATGCAAAGAACTCGGCAGGAGAACTATTTCGGGTAGTCAATTTTCTATCCGACCCCCCTACTCCACGCATAGAAGGCTCCCAGGCACTGGCAGACTCCTTGGCCAGTTTCTTCGAGGAAAAAGTCAGCTCCATTTTCCAAACTTTCTCTCACTCAGCCCCCCGTTCCTTACCGGCAACACTCCCTATGGACACTCAGCCCACCTTAACAACCTTTACCCCTGTTGATCAGGACCACATTCAACGCCTGATAACCAGCATCAAATCTGGATCCCCCCTCGATCCCTGCCCCCCTTCTATTTTGAACCGCATCCCTGAAGCAATTTCCCCCGCACTGTCTACTATCTGCAACGCCATGTTCTTAACAGGCATTTACCCCACAGTCTGGAAGGAGGCTATAATTAAGCCACTGCTGAAAAAACCTACTCTGGATCCTCTCATCCCCGCAAGCTATAGACCTATCGCTTGTCTCCCATTCCCAGCAAAGATCTTCGAAAAGTCCATGAACATCCAACTTTCGAAATTCATCAATGATAACAACTTGCTTGATGATACCCAGTTCGGGTTTAGACAAGGGCACGGGACGGAAACAGCACTCCTGAAAGCCGCAGACGAAATTAGAACAACCATGGATAAAGGCGGAGCGGCTGTCCTGATACTCCTAGATCTCTCCGCTGCATTTGACACGGTCGATCATGTCACTCTGATCGACCGTGTCTCAGCCATGGGAATAGGAGGTACAGCTAAAGATCTGATTGTATCATTTCTCGCCAACCGCCCCCAGACTATCAAGATGGGCAATTTCACTTCCCAGACCTTCTCACTTCCCTGCGGCGTCCCTCAGGGTTCCTCGCTAAGTCTGACGCTTTTCAATATCTATGTTTCGGACTTAGCGAGGGTGATAAAATCTTATGGAATTGCCCTTACAACATACGCCGATGACACACAATTAATACTATCGGTGTACAACAACGGAGCCAGTGTTGCAGCCAATTTTCAGGAGGGAATGAGGGCGATAAGCTCCTGGATGTCATCAAACTGCCTCAAACTCAACTCCGACAAAACGGAGGTGATGACGTTCGGGAGCTTACACCCATCATGGTCCCCGCAGTGGTGGCCAGCTGAGTTGGGCTCCCCCCCCAAACCAGTGGTAAAGGTCCGCAACTTAGGAGTCACCTTTGACAATAAATTGACCTTCCACCACCACGCCAATGCCATCGTATCATCCGCTTTTTACACCCTCAAAAAAATCAAGAAACTTCTCCCTTACTTACCACAGTCAGCCGGCAAAACTCTTATCAGCACTTTAGTCTTTTCAAGAACGGACTACTGTAACTCACTTCTTTTGAATGCCCAGGAAGGAGTGCTTAACAAATTACAGACCGTGCAAAACGCGGCGGCCAGAACCTTACTGTCCATTCCTAAATTCACATCCATCTCTCACCACATCAGAAAACTCCATTGGCTCCCAATCAGGAGTCGAATCAAATTTAAGGCTCTGTGTATAGCCTATAAGACCTTGAATAACCCTGGACCACGGTTTCTAAAAGAAGCCCTCCGCCCTGCGGAGCAACGCAGAACTTTACGATCCTCGGCAGCCTTCTTGCTGAACGTCCCTCGGACAAGAAAGGCCACCTGGGGAGACAGATGCTTCACGACAGCCACAGCCAAACTGTGGAACACCCTCCCACTCCATATCAAATCCGCACCCACGCTTCTTACATTTCGGAAAAACCTTAAAACATGGCTCTTCTCCTCCTCCTAACTCCCCCGTCATACTTTAGTGAGCTCTGAGATCACCAGCGCCGAGACACCCGTATGGGTATTTGTGCGCTTTAAAAATTGCAAAAATAAAATAAAATAAAATAAAATAAATTAGTCTAGATTAACATACAGCGATATTACTCCTATTCAAGTACTAAACAGGCCAACCTGAACTGTAAAACATCCCCTAAGTGGAGGTAAGGCATCAGTTAGGAGTGAACTGAACACTCATGTAATGGGCAATTTGACGTCAAATAAAGTGTGGTAGGCATTAACATTACTTTTGAAATGTTATTCTGATGGAGCACACAGGGGAATTAGCTCAAATGGTAGAGCGCTCGCTTAGCATGCGAGAGGTAGCGGGATCGATGCCCGCATTCTCCATTCTAAAATGTACATACATTTTATTTTTAACTTGTCACTGCCAAGCTTGTTGCATAGTAAGAACAGATAAATCACAGATGGCTTTCATATATGGTCACATCATAACAACTAAAGGGGTTTTATCAAAAGGGTTTAGGTATTCGTTAGCTTGTGAGAGCAATTTGAGTTCTTATGCAATCTCACAATGACATTTCCACAACTTCCATTTCAATTTTGTCTCATTTTACTTGACACTCTGTCCACTGAGGGATCTATAAATGATAAGTTCCTTGAAAAACGAGAGTTGAGGAATATCCAGGAACTGGTTTTCTTAATGAAAAACGATCAGTTTGCATACTACTTTAAAGAGGGATCCCGCTAGCTCAGTCGGTAGAGCATGAAACTCTTAATCTCAGGGTCGTGGGTTTGAGCCCCACGTTGGGCGAAAACAAGTAATTTTCGCAGGATTATTGCATTGGATCTCATAATATGGCAATTAATCTTGCATTAGACATGCAATAACTCCCAAAAATTGTATATCTTTGGTTTCCCATTGGTGGGAAATGTAACTTCAAGATTAGGTAGGGCATTAGTCTAGATTAACATACAGCGATATTACTCCTATTCAAGTACTAAACAGGCCAACCTGAACTGTAAAACATCCCCTAAGTGGAGGTAAGGCATCAGTTAGGAGTGAACTGAACACTCATGTAATGGGCAATTTGACGTCAAATAAAGTGTGGTAGGCATTAACATTACTTTTGAAATGTTATTCTGGGATAGCACACAGGGGAATTAGCTCAAATGGTAGAGCGCTCGCTTAGCATGCGAGAGGTAGCGGGATCGATGCCCGCATTCTCCATTCTAAAATGTACTTACATTTTATTTTTAACTTGTCACTGCCAAGCTTGTTGCATAGTAAGAACAGATAAATCACAGATGGCTTTCATATATGGTCACATCATAACAACTAAAGGGGTTTTATCAAAAGGGTTTAGGTATTCGTTAGCTTGTGAGAGCAATTTGAGTTCTTATGCAATCTCACAATGACATTTCCACAACTTCCATTTCAATTTTGTCTCATTTTACTTGACACTCTGTCCACTGAGGGATCTATAAATGATAAGTTCCTTGAAAAACGAGAGTTGAGGAATATCCAGGAACTGGTTTTCTTAATGAAAAACGATCAGTTTGCATACTACTTTAAAGAGGGAGCCCGGCTAGCTCAGTCGGTAGAGCATGAAACTCTTAATCTCAGGGTCGTGGGTTCGAGCCCCACGTTGGGTGAAAACAAGTAATTTTTGCAGGATTATTGCATTAGATCTCATAATATGGCAATTAATCTTGCATTAGACATGCAATAACTCCCAAAAATTGTATATCTTTGGTTTCCCATTGGTGGGAAATGTAACTTCAAGAATAAGTAGGGCATTAGTCTAGATTAACTTACAGCGATATTACTCCTATTCAAGTACTAAACAGGCCAACCTGAACTGTAAAACATCCCCTAAGTGGAGGTAAGGCATCAGTTAGGAGTGAACTGAACACTCATGTAATGGGCAATTTGACGTCAAATAAAGTGTGGTAGGCATTAACATTACTTTTGAAATGTTATTCTGAGGGAGCCCACAGGGGAATTAGCTCAAATGGTAGAGCGCTCGCTTAGCATGCGAGAGGTAGCGGGATCGATGCCCGCATTCTCCATTCTAAAATGTACATACATTTTATTTTTAACTTGTCATTGCCAAGCTTGTTGCATAGTAAGAACAGATAAATCACAGATGGCTTTCATATATGGTCACATCATAACAACTAAAGTGGTTTTATCAAAAGGGTTTAGGTATTCGTTAGCTTGTGAGAGCAATTTGAGTTCTTATGCAATCTCACAATGACATTTCCACAACTTCCATTTCAATTTTGTCTCATTTAACTTGACACTGTCCACTGAGGGATCTATAAATGATAAGTTCCTTGAAAAACGAGAGTTGAGGAATATCCAGGAACTGGTTTTCTTAATGAAAAACGATCAGTTTGCATACTACTGTAAAGAGAGAGCCCGGCTAGCTCAGTCTGTAGAGCATGAGACTCTTAATCTCAGGGGCGTGGGTTCGAGCCCCACGTTGGGCAAAAACGAGTAATTTTTGCAGGATTATTTCATTGGCTCTCATAATATGGCAATTAATCTTGCATTAGACATGCAATAACTCCCAAAAATTGTATATCTTTGGTTTCCCATTGGTGGGAAATGTAACTTCAAGATTAGGTAGGGCATTAGTCTAGATTAACAGACAGCGATATTACTCCTATTCAAGTACTAAACAGGCCAACCTGAACTGTAAAACATCCCCCAAGTGGAGGTAAGGCATCAGTTAGGAGTGAACTGAACACTCATGTAATGGGCAATTTGACGTCAAATAAAGTGTGGTAGGCATTAACATTACTTTTGAAATGTTATTCTGAGGGAGCACACAGGGGAATTAGCTCAAATGGTAGAGCGCTCGCTCAGCATGCGAGAGGTAGCGGGATCGATGCCCGCATTCTCCATTCTAAAATGTACATACATTTTATTTTTAACTTGTCATTGCCAAGCTTGTTGCATAGTAAGAACAGATAAATCACAGATGGCTTTCATATATGGTCACATCATAACAACTAAAGGGGTTTTATCAAAAGGGTTTAGGTATTCGTTAGCTTGTGAGAGGAATTTGAGTTCTTATGCAATCTCACAATGACATTTCCACAACTTCCATTTCAATTTTGTCTCATTTTACTTGACACTCTGTCCACTGAGGGATCTATAAATGATAAGTTCCTTGAAAAACGAGAGTTGAGGAATATCCAGGAACTGGTTTTCTTAATGAAAAACGACCAGTTTTCATACTACTTTAAAGAGGGAGCCCGGCTAGCTCAGTCGGTAGAGCATGAAACTCTTAATCTCAGGGTCGTGGGTTCGAGCCCCACGTTGGGCGAAAACAAGTAATTTTTGCAGGATTATTGCATTGGATCTCATAATATGGCAATTAATCTTGCATTAGACATGCAATAACTCCCAAAATTTGTATATCTTTGGTTTCCCATTGGTGGGAAATGTAACTTCAAGATTAGGTAGGGCATTAGTCTAGATTAACATACAGCGATATTACTCCTATTCAAGTACTAAACAGGCCAACCTGAACTGTAAAACATCCCCTAAGTGGAGGTAAGGCATCAGTTAGGAGTGAACTGAACACTCATGTAATGGGCAATTTGACGTCAAATAAAGTGTGGTAGGCATTAACATTACTTTTGAAATGTTATTCTGATGGAGCACACAGGGGAATTAGCTCAAATGGTAGAGCGCTCGCTTAGCATGCGAGAGGTAGCGGGATCGATGCCCGCATTCTCCATTCTAAAATGTACATACATTTTATTTTTAACTTGTCACTGCCAAGCTTGTTGCATAGTAAGAACAGATAAATCACAGATGGCTTTCATATATGGTCACATCATAACAACTAAAGGGGTTTTATCAAAAGGGTTTAGGTATTCGTTAGCTTGTGAGAGCAATTTGAGTTCTTATGCAATCTCACAATGACATTTCCACAACTTCCATTTCAATTTTGTCTCATTTTACTTGACACTCTGTCCACTGAGGGATCTATAAATGATAAGTTCCTTGAAAAATGAGAGTTGAGGAATATCCAGGAACTGGTTTTCTTAATGAAAAACGATCAGTTTGCATACTACTTTAAAGAGGGATCCTGCTAGCTCAGTCGGTAGAGCATGAAACTCTTAATCTCAGGGTCGTGGGTTTGAGCCCCACGTTGGGCGAAAACAAGTAATTTTTGCAGGATTATTGCATTGGATCTCATAATATGGCAATTAATCTTGCATTAGACATGCAATAACTCCCAAAAATTGTATATCTTTGGTTTCCCATTGGTGGGAAATGTAACTTCAAGATTAGGTAGGGCATTAGTCTAGATTAACATACAGCGATATTACTCCTATTCAAGTACTAAACAGGCCAACCTGAACTGTAAAACATCCCCTAAGTGGAGGTAAGGCATCAGTTAGGAGTGAACTGAACACTCATGTAATGGGCAATTTGACGTCAAATAAAGTGTGGTAGGCATTAACATTACTTTTGAAATGTTATTCTGAGGTAGCACACAGGGGAATTAGCTCAAATGGTAGAGCGCTCGCTTAGCATGCGAGAGGTAGCGGGATCGATGCCCGCATTCTCCATTCTAAAATGTACATACATTTTATTTTTAACTTGTCACTGCCAAGCTTGTTGCATAGTAAGAACAGATAAATCACAGATGGCTTTCATATATGGTCACATCATAACAACTAAAGGGGTTTTATCAAAAGGGTTTAGGTATTCGTCAGCTTGTGAGAGCAATTTGAGTTCTTATGCAATCTCACAATGACATTTCCACAACTTCCATTTCAATTTTGTCTCATTTTACTTGACACTCTGTCCACTGAGGGATCTATAAATGATAAGTTCCTTGAAAAATGAGAGTTGAGGAATATCCAGGAACTGGTTTTCTTAATGAAAAACGATCAGTTTGCATACTACTTTAAAGAGGGATCCCGCTAGCTCAGTCGGTAGAGCATGAAACTCTTAATCTCAGGGTCGTGGGTTTGAGCCCCACGTTGGGCGAAAACAAGTAATTTTTGCAGGATTATTGCATTGGATCTCATAATATGGCAATTAATCTTGCATTAGACATGCAATAACTCCCAAAAATTGTATATCTTTGGTTTCCCATTGGTGGGAAATGTAACTTCAAGATTAGGTAGGGCATTAGTCTAGATTAACATACAGCGATATTACTCCTATTCAAGTACTAAACAGGCCAACCTGAACTGTAAAACATCCCCTAAGTGGAGGTAAGGCATCAGTTAGGAGTGAACTGAACACTCATGTAATGGGCAATTTGACGTCAAATAAAGTGTGGTAGGCATTAACATTACTTTTGAAATGTTATTCTGAGGTAGCACACAGGGGAATTAGCTCAAATGGTAGAGCGCTCGCTTAGCATGCGAGAGGTAGCGGGATCGATGCCCGCATTCTCCATTCTAAAATGTACATACATTTTATTTTTAACTTGTCACTGCCAAGCTTGTTGCATAGTAAGAACAGATAAATCACAGATGGCTTTCATATATGGTCACATCATAACAACTAAAGGGGTTTTATCAAAAGGGTTTAGGTATTCGTTAGCTTGTGAGAGCAATTTGAGTTCTTATGCAATCTCACAATGACATTTCCACAACTTCCATTTCAATTTTGTCTCATTTTACTTGACACTCTGTCCACTGAGGGATCTATAAATGATAAGTTCCTTGAAAAACGAGAGTTGAGGAATATCCAGGAACTGGTTTTCTTAATGAAAAACGATCAGTTTGCATACTACTTTAAAGAGGGAGCCCAGCTAGCTCAGTCGGTAGAGCATGAAACTCTTAATCTCAGGGTCGTGGGTTCGAGCCCCACGTTGGGCGAAAACAAGTAATTTTTGCCGGATTATTGCATTGGATCTCATAATATGGCAATTAATCTTGCATTAGACATGCAATAACTCCCAAAAATTGTATATCTTTGGTTTCCCATTGGTGGGAAATGTAACTTCAAGATTAGGTAGGGCATTAGTCTAGATTAACATACAGCGATATTACTCCTATTCAAGTACTAAACAGGCCAACCTGAACTGTAAAACATCCCCTAAGTGGAGGTAAGGCATCAGTTAGGAGTGAACTGAACACTCATGTAATGGGCAATTTGACGTCAAATAAAGTGTGGTAGGCATTAACATTACTTTTGAAATGTTATTCTGATGGAGCACACAGGGGAATTAGCTCAAATGGTAGAGCGCTCGCTTAGCATGCGAGAGGTAGCGGGATCGATGCCCGCATTCTCCATTCTAAAATGTACATACATTTTATTTTTAACTTGTCACTGCCAAGCTTGTTGCATAGTAAGAACAGATAAATCACAGATGGCTTTCATATATGGTCACATCATAACAACTAAAGGGGTTTTATCAAAAGGGTTTAGGTATTCGTTAGCTTGTGAGAGCAATTTGAGTTCTTATGCAATCTCACAATGACATTTCCACAACTTCCATTTCAATTTTGTCTCATTTTACTTGACACTCTGTCCACTGAGGGATCTATAAATGATAAGTTCCTTGAAAAACGAGAGTTGAGGAATATCCAGGAACTGGTTTTCTTAATGAAAAACGATCAGTTTGCATACTACTTTAAAGAGGGATCCCGCTAGCTCAGTCGGTAGAGCATGAAACTCTTAATCTCAGGGTCGTGGGTTTGAGCCCCACGTTGGGCGAAAACAAGTAATTTTTGCAGGATTATTGCATTGGATCTCATAATATGGCAATTAATCTTGCATTAGACATGCAATAACTCCCAAAAATTGTATATCTTTGGTTTCCCATTGGTGGGAAATGTAACTTCAAGATTAGGTAGGGCATTAGTCTAGATTAACATACAGCGATATTACTCCTATTCAAGTACTAAACAGGCCAACCTGAACTGTAAAACATCCCCTAAGTGGAGGTAAGGCATCAGTTAGGAGTGAACTGAACACTCATGTAATGGGCAATTTGACGTCAAATAAAGTGTGGTAGGCATTAACATTACTTTTGAAATGTTATTCTGAGGTAGCACACAGGGGAATTAGCTCAAATGGTAGAGCGCTCGCTTAGCATGCGAGAGGTAGCGGGATCGATGCCCGCATTCTCCATTCTAAAATGTACATACATTTTATTTTTAACTTGTCACTGCCAAGCTTGTTGCATAGTAAGAACAGATAAATCACAGATGGCTTTCATATATGGTCACATCATAACAACTAAAGGGGTTTTATCAAAAGGGTTTAGGTATTCGTTAGCTTGTGAGAGCAATTTGAGTTCTTATGCAATCTCACAATGACATTTCCACAACTTCCATTTCAATTTTGTCTCATTTTACTTGACACTCTGTCCACTGAGGGATCTATAAATGATAAGTTCCTTGAAAAACGAGAGTTGAGGAATATCCAGGAACTGGTTTTCTTAATGAAAAACGATCAGTTTGCATACTACTTTAAAGAGGGAGCCCGGCTAGCTCAGTCGGTAGAGCATGAAACTCTTAATCTCAGGGTCGTGGGTTCGAACCCCACGTTGGGCGAAAACAAGTAATTTTTGCAGGATTATTTCATTGGCTCTCATAATATGGCAATTAATCTTGCATTAGACATGCAATAACTCCCAAAAATTGTATATCTTTGGTTTCCCATTGGTGGGAAATGTAACTTCAAGATTAGGTAGGGCATTAGTCTAGATTAACATACAGCGATATTACTCCTATTCAAGTACTAAACAGGCCAACCTGAACTGTAAAACATCCCCTAAGTGGAGGTAAGGCATCAGTTAGGAGTGAACTGAACACTCATGTAATGGGCAATTTGACGTCAAATAAAGTGTGGTAGGCATTAACATTACTTTTGAAATGTTATTCTGATGGAGCACACAGGGGAATTAGCTCAAATGGTAGAGCGCTCGCTTAGCATGCGAGAGGTAGCGTGATCGATGCCCGCATTCTCCATTCTAAAATGTACATACATTTTATTTTTAACTTGTCACTGCCAAGCTTGTTGCATAGTAAGAACAGATAAATCACAGATGGCTTTCATATATGGTCACATCATAACAACTAAAGGGGTTTTATCAAAAGGGTTTAGGTATTCGTTAGCTTGTGAGAGCAATTTGAGTTCTTATGCAATCTCACAATGACATTTCCACAACTTCCATTTCAATTTTGTCTCATTTTACTTGACACTCTGTCCACTGAGGGATCTATAAATGATAAGTTCCTTGAAAAACGAGAGTTGAGGAATATCCAGGAACTGGTTTTCTTAATGAAAAACGATCAGTTTGCATACTACTTTAAAGAGGGAGCCCGGCTAGCTCAGTCGGTAGAGCATAAAACTCTTAATCTCAGGGTCGTGGGTTCGAACCCCACGTTGGGCAAAAACAAGTAATTTTTGCAGGATTATTGCATTAGATCTCATAATATGGCAATTAATCTTGCATTAGACATGCAATAACTCCCAAAAATTGTATATCTTTGGTTTCCCATTGGTGGGAAATGTAACTTCAAGAATAAGTAGGGCATTAGTCTAGATTAATTTACAGCGATATTACTCCTATTCAAGTACTAAACAGGCCAACCTGAACTGTAAAACATCCCCTAAGTGGAGGTAAGGCATCAGTTAGGAGTGAACTGAACACTCATGTAATGGGCAATTTGACGTCAAATAAAGTGTGGTAGGCATTAACATTACTTTTGAAATGTTATTCTGAGGGAGCCCACAGGGGATTTAGCTCAAATGGTAGAGCGCTCGCTTAGCATGCGAGAGGTAGCGGGATCGATGCCCGCATTCTCCATTCTAAAATGTACATACATTTTATTTTTAACTTGTCATTGCCAAGCTTGTTGCATAGTAAGAACAGATAAATCACAGATGGCTTTCATATATGGTCACATCATAACAACTAAAGTGGTTTTATCAAAAGGGTTTAGGTATTCGTTAGCTTGTGAGAGCAATTTGAGTTCTTATGCAATCTCACAATGACATTTCCACAACTTCCATTTAAATTTTGTCTCATTTAACTTGACACTGTCCACTGAGGGATCTATAAATGATAAGTTCCTTGAAAAACGAGAGTTGAGGAATATCCAGGAACTGGTTTTCTTAATGAAAAACGATCAGTTTGCATACTACTGTAAAGAGAGAGCCCGGCTAGCTCAGTCTGTAGAGCATGAGACTCTTAATCTCAGGGGCGTGGGTTCGAGCCCCACGTTGGGCAAAAACGAGTAATTTTTGCAGGATTATTTCATTGGCTCTCCTAATATGGCAATTAATCTTGCATTAGACATGCAATAACTCCCAAAAATTGTATATCTTTGGTTTCCCATTGGTGGGAAATGTAACTTCAAGATTAGGTAGGGCATTAGTCTAGATTAACATACAGCGATATTACTCCTATTCAAGTACTAAACAGGCCAACCTGAACTGTAAAACATCCCCCAAGTGGAGGTAAGGCATCAGTTAGGAGTGAACTGAACACTCATGTAATGGGCAATTTGACGTCAAATAAAGTGTGGTAGGCATTAACATTACTTTTGAAATGTTATTCTGAGGGAGCACACAGGGGAATTAGCTCAAATGGTAGAGCGCTCGCTTAGCATGCGAGAGGTAGCGGGATCGATGCCCGCATTCTCCATTCTAAAATGTACATACATTTTATTTTTAACTTGTCATTGCCAAGCTTGTTGCATAGTAAGAACAGATAAATCACAGATGGCTTTCATATATTGTCACATCATAACAACTAAAGTGGTTTTATCAAAAGGGTTTAGGTATTCGTTAGCTTGTGAGAGCAATTTGAGTTCTTATGCAATCTCACAATGACATTTCCACAACTTCCATTTCAATTTTGTCTCATTTTACTTGACACTCTGTCCACTGAGGGATCTATAAATGATAAGTTCCTTGAAAAACAAGAGTTGAGGAATATCCAGGAACTGGTTTTCTTAATGAAAAACGATCAGTTTTCATTCTACTTTAAAGAGGGAGCCCGGCTAGCTCAGTCGGTAGAGCATGAGACTCTTAATCTCAGGGTCGTGGGTTCGAGCCCCACGTTGGGTGAAAACGAGTAATTTTTGCAGGATTATTGCATTGGATCTCATAATATGGCAATTAATCTTGCATTAGACATGCAATAACTCCCAAAAATTGTATATCTTTGGTTTCCCATTGGTGGGAAATGTAACTTCAAGATTAGGTAGGGCATTAGTCTAGATTAACATACAGCGATATTACTCCTATTCAAGTACTAAACAGGCCAACCTGAACTGTAAAACATCCCCTAAGTGGAGGTAAGGCATCAGTTAGGAGTGAACTGAACACTCATGTAATGGGCAATTTGACGTCAAATAAAGTGTGGTAGGCATTAACATTACTTTTGAAATGTTATTCTGAGGGAGCACACAGGGGAATTAGCTCAAATGGTAGAGCGCTCGCTTAGCATGCGAGAGGTAGCGGGATCGATGCCCGCATTCTCCATTCTAAAATGTACATACATTTTATTTTTAACTTGTCATTGCCAAGCTTGTTGCATAGTAAGAACAGATAAATCACAGATGGCTTTCATATATGGTCACATCATAACAACTAAAGTGGTTTTATCAAAAGGGTTTAGGTATTCGTTAGCTTGTGAGAGCAATTTGAGTTCTTATGCAATCTCACAATGACATTTCCACAACTTCCATTTCAATTTTGTCTCATTTTACTTGACACTCTGTCCACTGAGGGATCTATAAATGATAAGTTCCTTGAAAAACAAGAGTTGAGGAATATCCAGGAACTGGTTTTCTTAATGAAAAACGATCAGTTTTCATTCTACTTTAAAGAGGGAGCCCGGCTAGCTCAGTCGGTAGAGCATGAGACTCTTAATCTCAGGGTCGTGGGTTCGAGCCCCACGTTGGGTGAAAACGAGTAATTTTTGCAGGATTATTGCATTGGATCTCATAATATGGCAATTAATCTTGCATTAGACATGCAATAACTCCCAAAAATTGTATATCTTTGGTTTCCCATTGGTGGGAAATGTAACTTCAAGATTAGGTAGGGCATTAGTCTAGATTAACATACAGCGATATTACTCCTATTCAAGTACTAAACAGGCCAACCTGAACTGTAAAACATCCCCTAAGTGGAGGTAAGGCATCAGTTAGGAGTGAACTGAACACTCATGTAATGGGCAATTTGACATCAAATAAAGTGTGGTAGGCATTAACATTACTTTTGAAATGTTATTCTGAGGGAGCACACAGGGGAATTAGCTCAAATGGTAGAGCGCTCGCTTAGCATGCGAGAGGTAGCGGGATCGATGCCCGCATTCTCCATTCTAAAATGTACATACATTTTATTTTTAACTTGTCACTGCCAAGCTTGTTGCATAGTCAGAACAGATAAATCACAGATGGCTTTCATATATGGTCACATCATAACAACTAAAGGGGTTTTATCAAAAGGGTTTAGGTATTCGTTAGCTTGTGAGAGCAATTTGAGTTCTTATGCAATCTCACAATGACATTTCCACAACTTCCATTTCAATTTTGTCTCATTTTACTTGACACTCTGTCCACTGAGGGATCTATAAATGATAAGTTCCTTGAAAAACGAGAGTTGAGGAATATCCAGGAACTGGTTTTCTTAATGAAAAACAATCAGTTTGCATACTACTTTAAAGAGGGAGCCCGGCTAGCTCAGTCGGTAGAGCATGAAACTCTTAATCTCAGGGTCGTGGGTTCGAGCCCCACGTTGGGCGAAAACAAGTAATTTTTGCAGGATTATTGCATTAGATCTCATAATATGGCAATAATCTTGCATTAGACATGCAATAACTCCCAAAAATTGTATATCTTTGGTTTCCCATTGGTGGGAAATGTAACTTCAAGAATAAGTAGGGCATTAGTCTAGATTAATTTACAGCGATATTACTCCTATTCAAGTACTAAACAGGCCAACCTGAACTGTAAAACATCCCCTAAGTGGAGGTAAGGCATCAGTTAGGAGTGAACTGAACACTCATGTAATGGGCAATTTGACGTCAAATAAAGTGTGGTAGGCATTAACATTACTTTTGAAATGTTATTCTGAGGGAGCCCACAGGGGAATTAGCTCAAATGGTAGAGCGCTCGCTTAGCATGCGAGAGGTAGCGGGATCGATGCCCGCATTCTCCATTCTAAAATGTACATACATTTTATTTTTAACTTGTCATTGCCAAGCTTGTTGCATAGTAAGAACAGATAAATCACAGATGGCTTTCATATATGGTCACATCATAACAACTAAAGTGGTTTTATCAAAAGGGTTTAGGTATTCGTTAGCTTGTGAGAGCAATTTGAGTTCTTATGCAATCTCACAATGACATTTCCACAACTTCCATTTCAATTTTGTCTCATTTAACTTGACACTGTCCACTGAGGGATCTATAAATGATAAGTTCCTTGAAAAACGAGAGTTGAGGAATATCCAGGAACTGGTTTTCTTAATGAAAAACGATCAGTTTGCATACTACTGTAAAGAGAGAGCCCGGCTAGCTCAGTCTGTAGAGCATGAGACTTTTAATCTCAAGGGCGTGAGTTTGAGCCCCACGTTGGGCAAAAACGAGTAATTTTTGCAGGATTATTTCATTGGCTCTCATAATATGGCAATTAATCTTGCATTAGACATGCAATAACTCCCAAAAATTGTATATCTTTGGTTTCCCATTGGTGGGAAATGTAACTTCAAGATTAGGTAGGGCATTAGTCTAGATTAACATACAGCGATATTACTCCTATTCAAGTACTAAACAGGCCAACCTGAACTGTAAAACATCCCCTAAGTGGAGGTAAGGCATCAGTTAGGAGTGAACTGAACACTCATGTAATGGGCAATTTGACATCAAATAAAGTGTGGTAGGCATTACCATTACTTTTGAAATGTTATTCTGAGGGAGCACACAGGGGAATTAGCTCAAATGGTAGAGCGCTCGCTTAGCATGCGAGAGGTAGCGGGATCGATGCCCGCATTCTCCATTCTAAAATTTACATGCATTTTATTTTTAACTTGTCATTGCCAAGCTTGTTGCATAGTAAGAACAGATAAATCACAGATGGCTTTCATATATGGTCACATCATAACAACTAAAGTGGTTTTATCAAAAGGGTTTAGGTATTCGTTAGCTTGTGAGAGCAATTTGAGTTCTTATGCAATCTCACAATGACATTTCCACAACTTCCATTTCAATTTTGTCTCATTTTACTTGACACTCTGTCCACTGAGGGATCTATAAATGATAAGTTCCTTGAAAAACAAGAGTTGAGGAATATCCAGGAACTGGTTTTCTTAATGAAAAATGATCAGTTTGCATAATATTTTAAAGAGGGAGCCCGGCTAGCTCAGTCGGTAGAGCATGAGATTCTTAATCTCAGGGTCGGATGTTCGAGCCCCACGTTGGGCAAAAACGAGTAATTTTTTCAGGATTATTGCATTGGATCTCATAATATGGCAATTAATCTTGCATTAGACATGCAATAACTCCCAAAAATTGTATATCTTTGGTTTCCCATTGGTGGGAAATGTAACTTCAAGATTAAGTAGGGCATTAGTCTAGATTAACATACAGCGATATTACTCCTATTCAAGTACTAAACAGGCCAACCTGAACTGTAAAACATCCCCTAAGTGGAGGTAAGGCATCAGTTAGGAGTGAACTGAACACTCATGTAATGGGCAATTTGACGTCAAATAAAGTGTGGTAGGCATTAACATTACTTTTGAAATGTTATTCTGAGGGAGCACACAGGGGAATTAGCTCAAATGGTAGAGCGCTCGCTTAGCATGCGAGAGGTAGCGGGATCGATGCCCGCATTCTCCATTCTAAAATGTACATACATTTTATTTTTAACTTGTCATTGCCAAGCTTGTTGCATAGTAAGAACAGATAAATCACAGATGGCTTTCATATATGGTCACATCATAACAACTAAAGTGGTTTTATCAAAAGGGTTTAGGTATTCGTTAGCTTGTGAGAGCAATTTGAGTTCTTATGCAATCTCACAATGACATTTCCACAACTTCCATTTCAATTTTGTCTCATTTTACTTGACACTCTGTCCACTGAGGGATCTATAAATGATAAGTTCCTTGAAAAACGAGAGTTGAGGAATATCCAGGAACTGGTTTTCTTAATGAAAAACGATCAGTTTGCATACTACTTTAAAGAGGGAGCCCGGCTAGCTCAGTCGGTAGAGCATGAGACTCTTAATCTCAGGGTTGTGGGTTCGAGCCCCACGTTGGGCAAAAACAAGTAATTTTTGCAGGATTATTGCATTGGATCTCATAATATGGCAATTAATCTTGCATTAGACATGCAATAACTCCCAAAAATTGTATATCTTTGGTTTCCCATTGGTGGGAAATGTAACTTCAAGAATAAGTAGGGCATTAGTCTAGATTAACATACAGCGATATTACTCCTATTCAAGTACTAAACAGGCCAACCTGAACTGTAAAACATCCCCTAAGTGGAGGTAAGGCATCAGTTAGGAGTGAACTGAACACTCATGTAATGGGCAATTTGACGTCAAATAAAGTGTGGTAGGCATTAACATTACTTTTGAAATGTTATTCTGAGGGAGCCCACAGGGGAATTAGCTCAAATGGTAGAGCGCTCGCTTAGCATGCGAGAGGTAGCGGGATCGATGCCTGCGTTCTCCATTCTAAAATGTACATACATTTTATTTTTAACTTGTCATTGCCAAGCTTGTTGCATAGTAAGAACAGATAAATCACAGATGGCTTTCATATATGGTCACATCATAACAACTAAAGTGGTTTTATCAAAAGGGTTTAGGTATTCGTTAGCTTGTGAGAGCAATTTGAGTTCTTATGCAATCTCACAATGACATTTCCACAACTTCCATTTCAATTTTGTCTCATTTTACTTGACACTCTGTCCACTGAGGGATCTATAAATGATAAGTTCCTTGAAAAACGAGAGTTGAGGGATATCCAGGAACTGGTTTTCTTAATGAAAAATGATCAGTTTGCATAATACTGTAAAGAGAGACCCCGGCTAGCTCAGTCTGTAGAACATGAGACTCTTAATCTCAGGGGCGTGGGTTCGAGCCCCACGTTGGGCAAAAACGAGTAATTTTTGCAGGATTATTTCATTGGATCTCATAATATGGCAATTAATCTTGCATTAGACATGCAATAACTCCCTAAAATTGTATATCTTTGGTTTCCCATTGGTGGGAAATGTAACTTCAAGATTAGGTAGGGCATTAGTCTAGATTAACATACAGCGATATTACTCCTATTCAAGTACTTAACAGGCCAACCTGAACTGTAAAACATCCCCTAAGTGGAGGTAAGGCATCAGTTAGGAGTGAACTGAACACTCATGTAATGGGCAATTTGACATCAAATAAAGTGTGGTAGGCATTACCATTACTTTTGAAATGTTATTCTGAGGGAGCACACAGGGGAATTAGCTCAAATGGTAGAGCGCTCGCTTAGCATGCGAGAGGTAGCAGGATCGATGCCCGCATTCTCCATTCTAAAATTTACATACATTTTATTTTTAACTTGTCATTGCCAAGCTTGTTGCATAGTAAGAACAGATAAATCACAGATGGCTTTCATATATGGTCACATCATAACAACTAAAGTGGTTTTATCAAAAGGGTTTAGGTATTCGTTAGCTTGTGAGAGCAATTTGAGTTCTTATGCAATCTCACAATGACATTTCCACAACTTCCATTTCAATTTTGTCTCATTTTACTTGACACTCTGTCCACTGAGGGATCTATAAATGATAAGTTCCTTGAAAAACGAGAGTTGAGGAATATCCAGGAACTGGTTTTCTTAATGAAAAACGATCAGTTTGCATACTACTTTAAAGAGGGAGCCCGGCTAGCTCAGTCGGTAGAGCATGAAACTCTTAATCTCAGGGTCGTGGGTTCGAGCCCCACGTTGGGCGAAAACAAGTAATTTTTGCGGGATTATTGCATTGGATCTCATAATATGGCAATTAATCTTGCATTAGACATGCAATAACTCCCAAAAATTGTATATCTTTGGTTTCCCATTGGTGGGAAATGTAACTTCAAGAATAAGTAGGGCATTAGTCTAGATTAACATACAGCGATATTACTCCTATTCAAGTACTAAACAGGCCAACCTGAACTGTAAAACATCCCCTAAGTGGAGGTAAGGCATCAGTTAGGAGTGAACTGAACACTCATGTAATGGGCAATTTGACGTCAAATAAAGTGTGGTAGGCATTAACATTACTTTTGAAATGTTATTCTGAGGGAGCCCACAGGGAAATAGCTCAAATGGTAGAGCGCTCGCTTAGCATGCGAGAGGTAGCGGGATCGATGCCCGCATTCTCCATTCTAAAATGTACATACATTTTATTTTTAACTTGTCATTGCCAAGCTTGTTGCATAGTAAGAACAGATAAATCACAGATGGCTTTCATATATGGTCACATCATAACAACTAAAGTGGTTTTATCAAAAGGGTTTAGGTATTCGTTAGCTTGTGAGAGCAATTTGAGTTCTTATGCAATCTCACAATGACATTTCCACAACTTCCATTTCAATTTTGTCTCATTTTACTTGACACTCTGTCCACTGAGGGATCTATAAATGATAAGTTCCTTGAAAAACGAGAGTTGAGGAATATCCAGGAACTGGTTTTCTTAATGAAAAATGATCAGTTTGCATAATACTGTAAAGAGAGAGCCCGGCTAGCTCAGTCTGTAGAGCATGAGACTCTTAATCTCAGGGGCTTGGGTTCGAGCCCCACGTTGGGCAAAAACGAGTGATTTTTGCAGGATTATTTCATTGGATCTCATAATATGGCAATTAATCTTGCATTAGACATGCAATAACTCCCAAAAATTGTATATCTTTGGTTTCCCATTGGTGGGAAATGTAACTTCAAGATTAGGTAGGGCATTAGTCTAGATTAACATACAGCGATATTACTCCTATTCAAGTACTTAACAGGCCAACCTGAACTGTAAAACATCCCCTAAGTGGAGGTAAGGCATCAGTTAGGAGTGAACTGAACACTCATGTAATGGGCAATTTGACATCAAATAAAGTGTGGTAGGCATTACCATTACTTTTGAAATGTTATTCTGAGGGAGCACACAGGGGAATTAGCTCAAATGGTAGAGCGCTCGCTTAGCATGCGAGAGGTAGCGGGATAGATGCCCGCATTCTCCATTCTAAAATGTACATACATTTTATTTTTAACTTGTCATTGCCAAGCTTGTTGCATAGTAAGAACAGATATATCACAGATGGCTTTCATATATGGTCACATCATAACAACTAAAGTGGTTTTATCAAAAGGGTTTAGGTATTCGTTAGCTTGTGAGAGCAATTTGAGTTCTTATGCAATCTCACAATGACATTTCCACAACTTCCATTTCAATTTTGTCTCATTTTACTTGACACTCTGTCCACTGAGAGATCTATAAATGATAAGTTCCTTGAAAAACGAGAGTTGAGGAATATCCAGGAACTGGTTTTCTTAATGAAAAATGATCAGTTTGCATACTACTGTAAAGAGAGAGCCCGGCTAGCTCAGTCTGTAGAGCATGAGACTCTTAATCTCAGGGGTGTGGGTTCGAGCCCCACGTTGGGCAAAAACGAGTAATTTTTGCAGGATTATTTCATTGGCTCTCATAATATGGCAATTAATCTTGCATTAGACATGCAATAACTCCCAAAAATTGTATATCTTTGGTTTCCCATTGGTGGGAAATGTAACTTCAAGATTAGGTAGGGCATTAGTCTAGATTAACATACAGCGATATTACTCCTATTCAAGTACTAAACAGGCCAACCTGAACTGTAAAACATCCCCTAAGTGGAGGTAAGGCATCAGTTAGGAGTGAACTGAACACTCATGTAATGGGCAATTTTACGTCAAATAAAGTGTGGTAGGCATTAACATTACTTTTGAAATGTTATTCTGAGGGAGCACACAGGGGAATTAGCTCAAATGGTAGAGCGCTCGCTTAGCATGCGAGAGGTAGCGGGATCGATGCCCGCATTCTCCATTCTAAAATGTACATACATTTTATTTTTAACTTGTCATTGCCAAGCTTGTTGCATAGTAAGAACAGATAAATCACAGATGGCTTTCATATATGCTCACATCATAACAACTAAAGGGGTTTTATCAAAAGGGTTTAGGTATTCGTTAGCTTGTGAGAGCAATTTGAGTTCTTATGCAATCTCACAATGACATTTCCACAACTTCCATTTCAATTTTGTCTCATTTTACTTGACACTCTGTCCACTGAGGGATCTATAAATGATAAGTTCCTTGAAAAACGAGAGTTGAGGAATATCCAGGAACTGGTTTTCTTAATGAAAAACGATCAGTTTGCATACTACTGTAAAGAGAGAGCCCGGCTAGCTCAGTCTGTAGAGCATGAGACTCTTAATCTCAGGGGCGTGGGTTCGAGCCCCACGTTGGGCGAAAACAATTAATTTTTGCAGGATTATTGCATTGGATCTCATAATATGGCAATTAATCTTGCATTAGACATGCAATAACTCCCAAAAATTGTATATCTTTGGTTTCCCATTGGTGGGAAATGTAACTTCAAGATTAGGTAGGGCATTAGTCTAGATTAACATACAGCGATATTACTCCTATTCAAGTACTAAACAGGCCAACCTGAACTGTAAAACATCCCCTAAGTGGAGGTAAGGCATCAGTTAGGAGTGAACTGAACACTCATGTAATGGGCAATTTGACGTCAAATAAAGTGTGGTAGGCATTAACATTACTTTTGAAATGTTATTCTGAGGTAGCACACAGGGGAATTAGCTCAAATGGTAGAGCGCTCGCTTAGCATGCGAGAGGTAGCGGGATCGATGCCCGCATTCTCCATTCTAAAATGTACATACATTTTATTTTTAACTTGTCACTGCCAAGCTTGTTGCATAGTAAGAACAGATAAATCACAGATGGCTTTCATATATGGTCACATCATAACAACTAAAGGGGTTTTATCAAAAGGGTTTAGGTATTCGTTAGCTTGTGAGAGCAATTTGAGTTCTTATGCAATCTCACAATGACATTTCCACAACTTCCATTTCAATTTTGTCTCATTTTACTTGACACTCTGTCCACTGAGGGATCTATAAATGATAAGTTCCTTGAAAAACGAGAGTTGAGGAATATCCAGGAACTGGTTTTCTTAATGAAAAACGATCAGTTTGCATACTACTTTAAAGAGGGAGCCCGGCTAGCTCAGTCGGTAGAGCATGAAACTCTTAATCTCAGGGTCGTGGGTTCGAGCCCCACGTTGGGCGAAAACAAGTAATTTTTGCCGGATTATTGCATTGGATCTCATAATATGGCAATTAATCTTGCATTAGACATGCAATAACTCCCAAAAATTGTATATCTTTGGTTTCCCATTGGTGGGAAATGTAACTTCAAGATTAGGTAGGGCATTAGTCTAGATTAACATACAGCGATATTACTCCTATTCAAGTACTAAACAGGCCAACCTGAACTGTAAAACATCCCCTAAGTGGAGGTAAGGCATCAGTTAGGAGTGAACTGAACACTCATGTAATGGGCAATTTGACGTCAAATAAAGTGTGGTAGGCATTAACATTACTTTTGAAATGTTATTCTGATGGAGCACACAGGGGAATTAGCTCAAATGGTAGAGCGCTCGCTTAGCATGCGAGAGGTAGCGGGATCGATGCCCGCATTCTCCATTCTAAAATGTACATACATTTTATTTTTAACTTGTCACTGCCAAGCTTGTTGCATAGTAAGAACAGATAAATCACAGATGGCTTTCATATATGGTCACATCATAACAACTAAAGGGGTTTTATCAAAAGGGTTTAGGTATTCGTTAGCTTGTGAGAGCAATTTGAGTTCTTATGCAATCTCACAATGACATTTCCACAACTTCCATTTCAATTTTGTCTCATTTTACTTGACACTCTGTCCACTGAGGGATCTATAAATGATAAGTTCCTTGAAAAACGAGAGTTGAGGAATATCCAGGAACTGGTTTTCTTAATGAAAAACGATCAGTTTGCATACTACTGTAAAGAGAGAGCCCGGCTAGCTCAGTCTGTAGAGCATGAGACTCTTAATCTCAGGGGCGTGGGTTCGAGCCCCACGTTGGGCGAAAACAAGTAATTTTTGCAGGATTATTGCATTGGATCTCATAATATGGCAATTAATCTTGCATTAGACATGCAATAACTCCCAAAAATTGTATATCTTTGGTTTCCCATTGGTGGGAAATGTAACTTCAAGATTAGGTAGGGCATTAGTCTAGATTAACATACAGCGATATTACTCCTATTCAAGTACTAAACAGGCCAACCTGAACTGTAAAACATCCCCTAAGTGGAGGTAAGGCATCAGTTAGGAGTGAACTGAACACTCATGTAATGGGCAATTTGACGTCAAATAAAGTGTGGTAGGCATTAACATTACTTTTGAAATGTTATTCTGAGGTAGCACACAGGGGAATTAGCTCAAATGGTAGAGCGCTCGCTTAGCATGCGAGAGGTAGCGGGATCGATGCCCGCATTCTCCATTCTAAAATGTACATACATTTTATTTTTAACTTGTCACTGCCAAGCTTGTTGCATAGTAAGAACAGATAAATCACAGATGGCTTTCATATATGGTCACATCATAACAACTAAAGGGGTTTTATCAAAAGGGTTTAGGTATTCGTTAGCTTGTGAGAGCAATTTGAGTTCTTATGCAATCTCACAATGACATTTCCACAACTTCCATTTCAATTTTGTCTCATTTTACTTGACACTCTGTCCACTGAGGGATCTATAAATGATAAGTTCCTTGAAAAACGAGAGTTGAGGAATATCCAGGAACTGGTTTTCTTAATGAAAAACGATCAGTTTGCATACTACTTTAAAGAGGGAGCCCGGCTAGCTCAGTCGGTAGAGCATGAAACTCTTAATCTCAGGGTCGTGGGTTCGAGCCCCACGTTGGGCGAAAACAAGTAATTTTTGCCGGATTATTGCATTGGATCTCATAATATGGCAATTAATCTTGCATTAGACATGCAATAACTCCCAAAAATTGTATATCTTTGGTTTCCCATTGGTGGGAAATGTAACTTCAAGATTAGGTAGGGCATTAGTCTAGATTAACATACAGCGATATTACTCCTATTCAAGTACTAAACAGGCCAACCTGAACTGTAAAACATCCCCTAAGTGGAGGTAAGGCATCAGTTAGGAGTGAACTGAACACTCATGTAATGGGCAATTTGACGTCAAATAAAGTGTGGTAGGCATTAACATTACTTTTGAAATGTTATTCTGATGGAGCACACAGGGGAATTAGCTCAAATGGTAGAGCGCTCGCTTAGCATGCGAGAGGTAGCGGGATCGATGCCCGCATTCTCCATTCTAAAATGTACATACATTTTATTTTTAACTTGTCACTGCCAAGCTTGTTGCATAGTAAGAACAGATAAATCACAGATGGCTTTCATATATGGTCACATCATAACAACTAAAGGGGTTTTATCAAAAGGGTTTAGGTATTCGTTAGCTTGTGAGAGCAATTTGAGTTCTTATGCAATCTCACAATGACATTTCCACAACTTCCATTTCAATTTTGTCTCATTTTACTTGACACTCTGTCCACTGAGGGATCTATAAATGATAAGTTCCTTGAAAAACGAGAGTTGAGGAATATCCAGGAACTGGTTTTCTTAATGAAAAACGATCAGTTTGCATACTACTTTAAAGAGGGATCCCGCTAGCTCAGTCGGTAGAGCATGAAACTCTTAATCTCAGGGTCGTGGGTTTGAGCCCCACGTTGGGCTAAAACAAGTAATTTTTGCAGGATTATTGCATTGGATCTCATAATATGGCAATTAATCTTGCATTAGACATGCAATAACTCCCAAAAATTGTATATCTTTGGTTTCCCATTGGTGGGAAATGTAACTTCAAGATTAGGTAGGGCATTAGTCTAGATTAACATACAGCGATATTACTCCTATTCAAGTACTAAACAGGCCAACCTGAACTGTAAAACATCCCCTAAGTGGAGGTAAGGCATCAGTTAGGAGTGAACTGAACACTCATGTAATGGGCAATTTGACGTCAAATAAAGTGTGGTAGGCATTAACATTACTTTTGAAATGTTATTCTGAGGTAGCACACAGGGGAATTAGCTCAAATGGTAGAGCGCTCGCTTAGCATGCGAGAGGTAGCGGGATCGATGCCCGCATTCTCCATTCTAAAATGTACATACATTTTATTTTTAACTTGTCACTGCCAAGCTTGTTGCATAGTAAGAACAGATAAATCACAGATGGCTTTCATATATGGTCACATCATAACAACTAAAGGGGTTTTATCAAAAGGGTTTAGGTATTCGTTAGCTTGTGAGAGCAATTTGAGTTCTTATGCAATCTCACAATGACATTTCCACAACTTCCATTTCAATTTTGTCTCATTTTACTTGACACTCTGTCCACTGAGGGATCTATAAATGATAAGTTCCTTGAAAAACGAGAGTTGAGGAATATCCAGGAACTGGTTTTCTTAATGAAAAACGATCAGTTTGCATACTACTTTAAAGAGGGAGCCCGGCTAGCTCAGTCGGTAGAGCATGAAACTCTAAATCTCAGGGTCGTGGGTTCGAACCCCACGTTGGGCGAAAACAAGTAATTTTTGCAGGATTATTTCATTGGCTCTCATAATATGGCAATTAATCTTGCATTAGACATGCAATAACTCCCAAAAATTGTATATCTTTGGTTTCCCATTGGTGGGAAATGTAACTTCAAGATTAGGTAGGGCATTAGTCTAGATTAACATACAGCGATATTACTCCTATTCAAGTACTAAACAGGCCAACCTGAACTGTAAAACATCCCCTAAGTGGAGGTAAGGCATCAGTTAGGAGTGAACTGAACACTCATGTAATGGGCAATTTGACGTCAAATAAAGTGTGGTAGGCATTAACATTACTTTTGAAATGTTATTCTGATGGAGCACACAGGGGAATTAGCTCAAATGGTAGAGCGCTCGCTTAGCATGCGAGAGGTAGCGTGATCGATGCCCGCATTCTCCATTCTAAAATGTACATACATTTTATTTTTAACTTGTCACTGCCAAGCTTGTTGCATAGTAAGAACAGATAAATCACAGATGGCTTTCATATATGGTCACATCATAACAACTAAAGGGGTTTTATCAAAAGGGTTTAGGTATTCGTTAGCTTGTGAGAGCAATTTGAGTTCTTATGCAATCTCACAATGACATTTCCACAACTTCCATTTCAATTTTGTCTCATTTTACTTGACACTCTGTCCACTGAGGGATCTATAAATGATAAGTTCCTTGAAAAACGAGAGTTGAGGAATATCCAGGAACTGGTTTTCTTAATGAAAAACGATCAGTTTGCATACTACTTTAAAGAGGGAGCCCGGCTAGCTCAGTCGGTAGAGCATAAAACTCTTAATCTCAGGGTCGTGGGTTCGAACCCCACGTTGGGCAAAAACAAGTAATTTTTGCAGGATTATTGCATTAGATCTCATAATATGGCAATTAATCTTGCATTAGACATGCAATAACTCCCAAAAATTGTATATCTTTGGTTTCCCATTGGTGGGAAATGTAACTTCAAGAATAAGTAGGGCATTAGTCTAGATTAATTTACAGCGATATTACTCCTATTCAAGTACTAAACAGGCCAACCTGAACTGTAAAACATCCCCTAAGTGGAGGTAAGGCATCAGTTAGGAGTGAACTGAACACTCATGTAATGGGCAATTTGACGTCAAATAAAGTGTGGTAGGCATTAACATTACTTTTGAAATGTTATTCTGAGGGAGCCCACAGGGGATTTAGCTCAAATGGTAGAGCGCTCGCTTAGCATGCGAGAGGTAGCGGGATCGATGCCCGCATTCTCCATTCTAAAATGTACATACATTTTATTTTTAACTTGTCATTGCCAAGCTTGTTGCATAGTAAGAACAGATAAATCACAGATGGCTTTCATATATGGTCACATCATAACAACTAAAGTGGTTTTATCAAAAGGGTTTAGGTATTCGTTAGCTTGTGAGAGCAATTTGAGTTCTTATGCAATCTCACAATGACATTTCCACAACTTCCATTTCAATTTTGTCTCATTTAACTTGACACTGTCCACTGAGGGATCTATAAATGATAAGTTCCTTGAAAAACGAGAGTTGAGGAATATCCAGGAACTGGTTTTCTTAATGAAAAACGATCAGTTTGCATACTACTGTAAAGAGAGAGCCCGGCTAGCTCAGTCTGTAGAGCATGAGACTCTTAATCTCAGGGGCGTGGGTTCGAGCCCCACGTTGGGCAAAAACGAGTAATTTTTGCAGGATTATTTCATTGGCTCTCCTAATATGGCAATTAATCTTGCATTAGACATGCAATAACTCCCAAAAATTGTATATCTTTGGTTTCCCATTGGTGGGAAATGTAACTTCAAGATTAGGTAGGGCATTAGTCTAGATTAACATACAGCGATATTACTCCTATTCAAGTACTAAACAGGCCAACCTGAACTGTAAAACATCCCCCAAGTGGAGGTAAGGCATCAGTTAGGAGTGAACTGAACACTCATGTAATGGGCAATTTGACGTCAAATAAAGTGTGGTAGGCATTAACATTACTTTTGAAATGTTATTCTGAGGGAGCACACAGGGGAATTAGCTCAAATGGTAGAGCGCTCGCTTAGCATGCGAGAGGTAGCGGGATCGATGCCCGCATTCTCCATTCTAAAATGTACATACATTTTATTTTTAACTTGTCATTGCCAAGCTTGTTGCATAGTAAGAACAGATAAATCACAGATGGCTTTCATATATTGTCACATCATAACAACTAAAGTGGTTTTATCAAAAGGGTTTAGGTATTCGTTAGCTTGTGAGAGCAATTTGAGTTCTTATGCAATCTCACAATGACATTTCCACAACTTCCATTTCAATTTTGTCTCATTTTACTTGACACTCTGTCCACTGAGGGATCTATAAATGATAAGTTCCTTGAAAAACAAGAGTTGAGGAATATCCAGGAACTGGTTTTCTTAATGAAAAACGATCAGTTTTCATTCTACTTTAAAGAGGGAGCCCGGCTAGCTCAGTCGGTAGAGCATGAGACTCTTAATCTCAGGGTCGTGGGTTCGAGCCCCACGTTGGGTGAAAACGAGTAATTTTTGCAGGATTATTGCATTGGATCTCATAATATGGCAATTAATCTTGCATTAGACATGCAATAACTCCCAAAAATTGTATATCTTTGGTTTCCCATTGGTGGGAAATGTAACTTCAAGATTAGGTAGGGCATTAGTCTAGATTAACATACAGCGATATTACTCCTATTCAAGTACTAAACAGGCCAACCTGAACTGTAAAACATCCCCTAAGTGGAGGTAAGGCATCAGTTAGGAGTGAACTGAACACTCATGTAATGGGCAATTTGACGTCAAATAAAGTGTGGTAGGCATTAACATTACTTTTGAAATGTTATTCTGAGGGAGCACACAGGGGAATTAGCTCAAATGGTAGAGTGCTCGCTTAGCATGCGAGAGGTAGCGGGATCGATGCCCGCATTCTCCATTCTAAAATGTACATACATTTTATTTTTAACTTGTCATTGCCAAGCTTGTTGCATAGTAAGAACAGATAAATCACAGATGGCTTTCATATATGGTCACATCATAACAACTAAAGTGGTTTTATCAAAAGGGTTTAGGTATTCGTTAGCTTGTGAGAGCAATTTGAGTTCTTATGCAATCTCACAATGACATTTCCACAACTTCCATTTCAATTTTGTCTCATTTTACTTGACACTCTGTCCACTGAGGGATCTATAAATGATAAGTTCCTTGAAAAACAAGAGTTGAGGAATATCCAGGAACTGGTTTTCTTAATGAAAAACGATCAGTTTTCATTCTACTTTAAAGAGGGAGCCCGGCTAGCTCAGTCGGTAGAGCATGAGACTCTTAATCTCAGGGTCGTGGGTTCGAGCCCCACGTTGGGTGAAAACGAGTAATTTTTGCAGGATTATTGCATTGGATCTCATAATATGGCAATTAATCTTGCATTAGACATGCAATAACTCCCAAAAATTGTATATCTTTGGTTTCCCATTGGTGGGAAATGTAACTTCAAGATTAGGTAGGGCATTAGTCTAGATTAACATACAGCGATATTACTCCTATTCAAGTACTAAACAGGCCAACCTGAACTGTAAAACATCCCCTAAGTGGAGGTAAGGCATCAGTTAGGAGTGAACTGAACACTCATGTAATGGGCAATTTGACGTCAAATAAAGTGTGGTAGGCATTAACATTACTTTTGAAATGTTATTCTGAGGGAGCACACAGGGGAATTAGCTCAAATGGTAGAGCGCTCGCTTAGCATGCGAGAGGTAGCGGGATCGATGCCCGCATTCTCCATTCTAAAATGTACATACATTTTATTTTTAACTTGTCACTGCCAAGCTTGTTGCATAGTCAGAACAGATAAATCACAGATGGCTTTCATATATGGTCACATCATAACAACTAAAGGGGTTTTATCAAAAGGGTTTAGGTATTCGTTAGCTTGTGAGAGCAATTTGAGTTCTTATGCAATCTCACAATGACATTTCCACAACTTCCATTTCAATTTTGTCTCATTTTACTTGACACTCTGTCCACTGAGGGATCTATAAATGATAAGTTCCTTGAAAAACGAGAGTTGAGGAATATCCAGGAACTGGTTTTCTTAATGAAAAACAATCAGTTTGCATACTACTTTAAAGAGGGAGCCCGGCTAGCTCAGTCGGTAGAGCATGAAACTCTTAATCTCAGGGTCGTGGGTTCGAGCCCCACGTTGGGCGAAAACAAGTAATTTTTGCAGGATTATTGCATTAGATCTCATAATATGGCAATAATCTTGCATTAGACATGCAATAACTCCCCAAAATTGTATATCTTTGGTTTCCCATTGGTGGGAAATGTAACTTCAAGATTAGGTAGGGCATTAGTCTAGATTAACATACAGCGATATTACTCCTATTCAAGTACTAAACAGGCCAACCTGAACTGTAAAACATCCCCCAAGTGGAGGTAAGGCATCAGTTAGGAGTGAACTGAACACTCATGTAATGGGCAATTTGACGTCAAATAAAGTGTGGTAGGCATTAACATTACTTTTGAAATGTTATTCTGAGGGAGCACACAGGGGAATTAGCTCAAATGGTAGAGCGCTCGCTTAGCATGCGAGAGGTAGCGGGATCGATGCCCGCATTCTCCATTCTAAAATGTACATACATTTTATTTTTAACTTGTCATTGCCAAGCTTGTTGCATAGTAAGAACAGATAAATCACAGATGGCTTTCATATATTGTCACATCATAACAACTAAAGTGGTTTTATCAAAAGGGTTTAGGTATTCGTTAGCTTGTGAGAGCAATTTGAGTTCTTATGCAATCTCACAATGACATTTCCACAACTTCCATTTCAATTTTGTCTCATTTTACTTGACACTCTGTCCACTGAGGGATCTATAAATGATAAGTTCCTTGAAAAACAAGAGTTGAGGAATATCCAGGAACTGGTTTTCTTAATGAAAAACGATCAGTTTTCATTCTACTTTAAAGAGGGAGCCCGGCTAGCTCAGTCGGTAGAGCATGAGACTCTTAATCTCAGGGTCGTGGGTTCGAGCCCCACGTTGGGTGAAAACGAGTAATTTTTGCAGGATTATTGCATTGGATCTCATAATATGGCAATTAATCTTGCATTAGACATGCAATAACTCCCAAAAATTGTATATCTTTGGTTTCCCATTGGTGGGAAATGTAACTTCAAGATTAGGTAGGGCATTAGTCTAGATTAACATACAGCGATATTACTCCTATTCAAGTACTAAACAGGCCAACCTGAACTGTAAAACATCCCCTAAGTGGAGGTAAGGCATCAGTTAGGAGTGAACTGAACACTCATGTAATGGGCAATTTGACATCAAATAAAGTGTGGTAGGCATTACCATTACTTTTGAAATGTTATTCTGAGGGAGCACACAGGGGAATTAGCTCAAATGGTAGAGCGCTCGCTTAGCATGCGAGAGGTAGCAGGATCGATGCCCGCATTCTCCATTCTAAAATTTACATACATTTTATTTTTAACTTGTCATTGCCAAGCTTGTTGCATAGTAAGAACAGATAAATCACAGATGGCTTTCATATATGGTCACATCATAACAACTAAAGTGGTTTTATCAAAAGGGTTTAGGTATTCGTTAGCTTGTGAGAGCAATTTGAGTTCTTATGCAATCTCACAATGACATTTCCACAACTTCCATTTCAATTTTGTCTCATTTTACTTGACACTCTGTCCACTGAGGGATCTATAAATGATAAGTTCCTTGAAAAACGAGAGTTGAGGAATATCCAGGAACTGGTTTTCTTAATGAAAAACGATCAGTTTGCATACTACTTTAAAGAGGGAGCCCGGCTAGCTCAGTCGGTAGAGCATGAAACTCTTAATCTCAGGGTCGTGGGTTCGAGCCCCACGTTGGGCGAAAACAAGTAATTTTTGCGGGATTATTGCATTGGATCTCATAATATGGCAATTAATCTTGCATTAGACATGCAATAACTCCCAAAAATTGTATATCTTTGGTTTCCCATTGGTGGGAAATGTAACTTCAAGAATAAGTAGGGCATTAGTCTAGATTAACATACAGCGATATTACTCCTATTCAAGTACTAAACAGGCCAACCTGAACTGTAAAACATCCCCTAAGTGGAGGTAAGGCATCAGTTAGGAGTGAACTGAACACTCATGTAATGGGCAATTTGACGTCAAATAAAGTGTGGTAGGCATTAACATTACTTTTGAAATGTTATTCTGAGGGAGCCCACAGGGAAATAGCTCAAATGGTAGAGCGCTCGCTTAGCATGCGAGAGGTAGCGGGATCGATGCCCGCATTCTCCATTCTAAAATGTACATACATTTTATTTTTAACTTGTCATTGCCAAGCTTGTTGCATAGTAAGAACAGATAAATCACAGATGGCTTTCATATATGGTCACATCATAACAACTAAAGTGGTTTTATCAAAAGGGTTTAGGTATTCGTTAGCTTGTGAGAGCAATTTGAGTTCTTATGCAATCTCACAATGACATTTCCACAACTTCCATTTCAATTTTGTCTCATTTTACTTGACACTCTGTCCACTGAGGGATCTATAAATGATAAGTTCCTTGAAAAACGAGAGTTGAGGAATATCCAGGAACTGGTTTTCTTAATGAAAAATGATCAGTTTGCATAATACTGTAAAGAGAGAGCCCGGCTAGCTCAGTCTGTAGAGCATGAGACTCTTAATCTCAGGGGCTTGGGTTCGAGCCCCACGTTGGGCAAAAACGAGTGATTTTTGCAGGATTATTTCATTGGATCTCATAATATGGCAATTAATCTTGCATTAGACATGCAATAACTCCCAAAAATTGTATATCTTTGGTTTCCCATTGGTGGGAAATGTAACTTCAAGATTAGGTAGGGCATTAGTCTAGATTAACATACAGCGATATTACTCCTATTCAAGTACTTAACAGGCCAACCTGAACTGTAAAACATCCCCTAAGTGGAGGTAAGGCATCAGTTAGGAGTGAACTGAACACTCATGTAATGGGCAATTTGACATCAAATAAAGTGTGGTAGGCATTACCATTACTTTTGAAATGTTATTCTGAGGGAGCACACAGGGGAATTAGCTCAAATGGTAGAGCGCTCGCTTAGCATGCGAGAGGTAGCGGGATAGATGCCCGCATTCTCCATTCTAAAATGTACATACATTTTATTTTTAACTTGTCATTGCCAAGCTTGTTGCATAGTAAGAACAGATATATCACAGATGGCTTTCATATATGGTCACATCATAACAACTAAAGTGGTTTTATCAAAAGGGTTTAGGTATTCGTTAGCTTGTGAGAGCAATTTGAGTTCTTATGCAATCTCACAATGACATTTCCACAACTTCCATTTCAATTTTGTCTCATTTTACTTGACACTCTGTCCACTGAGAGATCTATAAATGATAAGTTCCTTGAAAAACGAGAGTTGAGGAATATCCAGGAACTGGTTTTCTTAATGAAAAATGATCAGTTTGCATACTACTGTAAAGAGAGAGCCCGGCTAGCTCAGTCTGTAGAGCATGAGACTCTTAATCTCAGGGGTGTGGGTTCGAGCCCCACGTTGGGCAAAAACGAGTAATTTTTGCAGGATTATTTCATTGGCTCTCATAATATGGCAATTAATCTTGCATTAGACATGCAATAACTCCCAAAAATTGTATATCTTTGGTTTCCCATTGGTGGGAAATGTAACTTCAAGATTAGGTAGGGCATTAGTCTAGATTAACATACAGCGATATTACTCCTATTCAAGTACTAAACAGGCCAACCTGAACTGTAAAACATCCCCTAAGTGGAGGTAAGGCATCAGTTAGGAGTGAACTGAACACTCATGTAATGGGCAATTTTACGTCAAATAAAGTGTGGTAGGCATTAACATTACTTTTGAAATGTTATTCTGAGGGAGCACACAGTGGAATTAGCTCAAATGGTAGAGCGCTCGCTTAGCATGCGAGAGGTAGCGGGATCGATGCCCGCATTCTCCATTCTAAAATGTACATACATTTTATTTTTAACTTGTCATTGCCAAGCTTGTTGCATAGTAAGAACAGATAAATCACAGATGGCTTTCATATATGCTCACATCATAACAACTAAAGGGGTTTTATCAAAAGGGTTTAGGTATTCGTTAGCTTGTGAGAGCAATTTGAGTTCTTATGCAATCTCACAATGACATTTCCACAACTTCCATTTCAATTTTGTCTCATTTTACTTGACACTCTGTCCACTGAGGGATCTATAAATGATAAGTTCCTTGAAAAACGAGAGTTGAGGAATATCCAGGAACTGGTTTTCTTAATGAAAAACGATCAGTTTGCATACTACTTTAAATAGGGAGCCCGGCTAGCTCAGTCGGTAGAGCATGAGACTCTTAATCTCAGGGTCGTGGGTTCGAGCCCCACGTTGGGCGAAAACGAGTAATTTTTGCAGGATTATTGCATTGGATCTCATAATATGGCAATTAATCTTGCATTAGACATGCAATAACTCCCAAAAATTGTATATCTTTGGTTTCCCATTGGTGGGAAATGTAACTTCAAGATTAGGTAGGGCATTAGTCTAGATTAACATACAGCGATATTACTCCTATTCAAGTACTAAACAGGCCAACCTGAACTGTAAAACATCCCCTAAGTGGAGGTAAGGCATCAGTTAGGAGTGAACTGAACACTCATGTAATGGGCAATTTGACGTCAAATAAAGTGTGGTAGGCATTAACATTACTTTGAAATGTTATTTTGAGGGAGCACACAGGGGAATTAGCTCAAATGGTAGAGCGCTCGCTTAGCATGCGAGAGGTAGCGGGATCGATGCCCGCATTCTCCATTCTAAAATGTACATACATTTTATTTTTAACTTGTCATTGCCAAGCTTGTTGCATAGTAAGAACAGATAAATCACAGATGGTTTTCATATATGGTCACATCATAACAACTAAAGGGGTTTTATCAAAAGGGTTTAGGTATTCGTTAGCTTGTGAGAGCAATTTGAGTTCTTATGCAATCTCACAATGACATTTCCACAACTTCCATTTCAATTTTGTCTCATTTTACTTGACACTCTGCTCACTGAGGGATCTATAAATGATAAGTGCCTTGAAAAACGAGAGTTGAGGAATATCCAGGAACTGGTTTTCTTAATGAAAAACGATCAGTTTGCATACTACTTTAAAGAGGGAGCCCGGCTAGCTCAGTCGGTAGAGCATGAGACTCTTAATCTCAGGGTCGTGGGTTCGAGCCCCACGTTGGGCGAAAACAAGTAATTTTTGCAGGATTATTGCATTGGATCTCATAATATGGCAATTAATCTTGCATTAGACATGCAATAACTCCCAAAAATTGTATATCTTTGGTTTCCCATTGGTGGGAAATGTAACTTCAAGATTAGGTAGGGCATTAGTCTAGATTAACATACAGCGATATTACTCCTATTCAAGTACTAAACAGGCCAACCTGAACTGTAAAACATCCCCTAAGTGGAGGTAAGGCATCAGTTAGGAGTGAACTGAACACTCATGTAATGGGCAATTTGACGTCAAATAAAGTGTGGTAGGCATTAACATTACTTTTGAAATGTTATTCTGAGGGAGCACACAGGGGAATTAGCTCAAATGGTAGAGTGCTCGCTTAGCATGCGAGAGGTAGCGGGATCGATGCCCGCATTCTCCATTCTAAAATGTACATACATTTTATTTTTAACTTGTCATTGCCAAGCTTGTTGCATAGTAAGAACAGATAAATCACAGATGGCTTTCATATATGGTCACATCATAACAACTAAAGGGGTTTTATCAAAAGGGTTTAGGTATTCGTTAGCTTGTGAGAGCAATTTGAGTTCTTATGCAATCTCACAATGACATTTCCACAACTTCCATTTCAATTTTGTCTCATTTTACTTGACACTCTGTCCACTGAGGGATCTATAAATGATAAGTTCCTTGAAAAACGAGAGTTGAGGAATATCCAGGAACTGGTTTTCTTAATGAAAAACGATCAGTTTGCATACTACTTTAAAGAGGGAGCCCGGCTAGCTCAGTCGGTAGAGCATGAAACTCTTAATCTCAGGGTCGTGGGTTCGAGCCCCACGTTGGGCGAAAACAAGTAATTTTTGCAGGATTATTGCATTGGATCTCATAATATGGCAATTAATCTTGCATTAGACATGCAATAACTCCCAAAAATTGTATATCTTTGGTTTCCCATTGGTGGGAAATGTAACTTCAAGAATAAGTAGGGCATTAGTCTAGATTAACATACAGCGATATTACTCCTATTCAAGTACTAAACAGGCCAACCTGAACTGTAAAACATCCCCTAAGTGGAGGTAAGGCATCAGTTAGGAGTGAACTGAACACTCATGTAATGGGCAATTTGACGTCAAATAAAGTGTGGTAGGCATTAACATTACTTTTGAAATGTTATTCTGAGGGAGCCCACAGGGGAATTAGCTCAAATGGTAGAGCGCTCGCTTAGCATGCGAGAGGTAGCGGGATCGATGCCTGCATTCTCCATTCTAAAATGTACATACATTTTATTTTTAACTTGTCATTGCCAAGCTTGTTGCATAGTAAGAACAGATAAATCACAGATGGCTTTCATATATGGTCACATCATAACAACTAAAGTGGTTTTATCAAAAGGGTTTAGGTATTCGTTAGCTTGTGAGAGCAATTTGAGTTCTTATGCAATCTCACAATGACATTTCCACAACTTCCATTTCAATTTTGTCTCATTTTACTTGACACTCTGTCCACTGAGGGATCTATAAATGATAAGTTCCTTGAAAAACGAGAGTTGAGGAATATCCAGGAACTGGTTTTCTTAATGAAAAATGATCAGTTTGCATAATACTGTAAAGAGAGACCCCGGCTAGCTCAGTCTGTAGAGCATGAGACTCTTAATCTCAAGGGCGTGGGTTCGAGCCCCACGTTGGGCAAAAACGAGTAATTTTTGCAGGATTATTTTATTGGATCTCATAATATGGCAATTAATCTTGCATTAGACATGCAATAACTCCCAAAAATTGTATATCTTTGGTTTCCCATTGGTGGGAAATGTAACTTCAAGATTAGGTAGGGCATTAGTCTAGATTAACATACAGCGATATTACTCCTATTCAAGTACTTAACAGGCCAACCTGAACTGTAAAACATCCCCTAAGTGGAGGTAAGGCATCAGTTAGGAGTGAACTGAACACTCATGTAATGGGCAATTTGACATCAAATAAAGTGTGGTAGGCATTACCATTACTTTTGAAATGTTATTCTGAGGGAGCACACAGGGGAATTAGCTCAAATGGTAGAGCGCTCGCTTAGCATGCGAGAGGTAGCAGGATCGATGCCCGCATTCTCCATTCTAAAATTTACATACATTTTATTTTTAACTTGTCATTGCCAAGCTTGTTGCATAGTAAGAACAGATAAATCACAGATGGCTTTCATATATGGTCACATCATAACAACTAAAGTGGTTTTATCAAAAGGGTTTAGGTATTCGTTAGCTTGTGAGAGCAATTTGAGTTCTTATGCAATCTCACAATGACATTTCCACAACTTCCATTTCAATTTTGTCTCATTTTACTTGACACTCTGTCCACTGAGGGATCTATAAATGATAAGTTCCTTGAAAAACGAGAGTTGAGGAATATCCAGGAACTGGTTTTCTTAATGAAAAACGATCAGTTTGCATACTACTTTAAAGAGGGAGCCCGGCTAGCTCAGTCGGTAGAGCATGAAACTCTTAATCTCAGGGTCGTGGGTTCGAGCCCCACGTTGGGCGAAAACAAGTAATTTTTGCAGGATTATTGCATTGGATCTCATAATATGGCAATTAATCTTGCATTAGACATGCAATAACTCCCAAAAATTGTATATCTTTGGTTTCCCATTGGTGGGAAATGTAACTTCAAGAATAAGTAGGGCATTAGTCTAGATTAACATACAGCGATATTACTCCTATTCAAGTACTAAACAGGCCAACCTGAACTGTAAAACATCCCCTAAGTGGAGGTAAGGCATCAGTTAGGAGTGAACTGAACACTCATGTAATGGGCAATTTGACGTCAAATAAAGTGTGGTAGGCATTAACATTACTTTTGAAATGTTATTCTGAGGGAGCCCACAGGGAATTAGCTCAAATGGTAGAGCGCTCGCTTAGCATGCGAGAGGTAGCGGGATCGATGCCCGCATTCTCCATTCTAAAATGTACATACATTTTATTTTTAACTTGTCATTGCCAAGCTTGTTGCATAGTAAGAACAGATAAATCACAGATGGCTTTCATATATGGTCACATCATAACAACTAAAGTGGTTTTATCAAAAGGGTTTAGGTATTCGTTAGCTTGTGAGAGCAATTTGAGTTCTTATGCAATCTCACAATGACATTTCCACAACTTCCATTTCAATTTTGTCTCATTTTACTTGACACTCTGTCCACTGAGGGATCTATAAATGATAAGTTCCTTGAAAAACGAGAGTTGAGGAATATCCAGGAACTGGTTTTCTTAATGAAAAATGATCAGTTTGCATAATACTGTAAAGAGAGAGCCCGGCTAGCTCAGTCTGTAGAGCATGAGACTCTTAATCTCAGGGGCTTGGGTTCGAGCCCCACGTTGGGCAAAAAAGAGTGATTTTTGCAGGATTATTTCATTGGATCTCATAATATGGCAATTAATCTTGCATTAGACATGCAATAACTCCCAAAAATTGTATATCTTTGGTTTCCCATTGGTGGGAAATGTAACTTCAAGATTAGGTAGGGCATTAGTCTAGATTAACATACAGCGATATTACTCCTATTCAAGTACTTAACAGGCCAACCTGAACTGTAAAACATCCCCTAAGTGGAGGTAAGGCATCAGTTAGGAGTGAACTGAACACTCATGTAATGGGCAATTTGACATCAAATAAAGTGTGGTAGGCATTACCATTACTTTTGAAATGTTATTCTGAGGGAGCACACAGGGGAATTAGCTCAAATGGTAGAGCGCTCGCTTAGCATGCGAGAGGTAGCGGGATCGATGCCCGCATTCTCCATTCTAAAATGTACATACATTTTATTTTTAACTTGTCATTGCCAAGCTTGTTGCATAGTAAGAACAGATAAATCACAGATGGCTTTCATATATGGTCCACTGAGGGATCTATAAATGATAAGTTCCTTGAAAAACAAGAGTTGAGGAATATCCAGGAACTGGTTATCTTAATGAAAAACGATCAGTTTGCATACCACTTTAAAGAGTGAGCCCGGCTAGCTCAGTCGGTAGAGCATGAGACTCTTAAACTCAGGGTCGTGGGTTCGAGCCCCACGTTGGGCGAAAATGAGTAATTTTTGCAGGATTATTGCATTGGATCTCATAATATGGCAATTCATCTTGCATTAGACATGCAATAACTCCCAAAAATTGTATATCTTTGGTTTCTCATTGGTGGGAAATGTAACTTCAAGAATAAGTAGGGCATTAGTCTAGATTAACATACAGCGATATTACTCCTATTCAAGTACTAAACAGGCCAACCTGAACTGTAAAACATCCCCTAAGTGGAGGTAAGGCATCAGTTAGGAGTGAACTGAACATTCATGTAATGGGCAATTTGACGTCAAATAAAGTGTGGTAGGCATTAACATTAGTTTTGAAATGTTATTCTGAGGGAGCCCACAGGGGAATTAGCGCAAATGGTAGAGCGCTCGCTTAGCATGCGAGAGGTAGCGGGATCGATGCCCGCATTCTCCATTCTAAAATGTACATACATTTTATTTTTAACTTGTCATTGCCAAGCTTGTTGCATAGTAAGAACAGATAAATCACAGATGGCTTTCATATATGGTCACATCATAACAACTAAAGTGGTTTTATCAAAAGGGTTTAGGTATTCGTTAGCTTGTGAGAGCAATTTGAGTTCTTATGCAATCTCACAATGACATTTCCACAACTTCCATTTCAATTTTGTCTCATTTTACTTGACACTCTGTCCACTGAGAGATCTATAAATGATAAGTTCCTTGAAAAACGAGAGTTGAGGAATATCCAGGAACTGGTTTTCTTAATGAAAAATGATCAGTTTGCATACTACTGTAAAGAGAGAGCCCGGCTAGCTCAGTCTGTAGAGCATGAGACTCTTAATCTCAGGGGCGTGGGTTCGAGCCCCACGTTGGGCAAAAACGAGTAATTTTTGCAGGATTATTTCATTGGCTCTCATAATATGGCAATTAATCTTGCATTAGACATGCAATAACTCCCAAAAATTGTATATCTTTGGTTTCCCATTGGTGGGAAATGTAACTTCAAGATTAGGTAGGGCATTAGTCTAGATTAACATACAGCGATATTACTCCTATTCAAGTACTAAACAGGCCAACCTGAACTGTAAAACATCCCCTAAGTGGAGGTAAGGCATCAGTTAGGAGTGAACTGAACACTCATGTAATGGGCAATTTGACGTCAAATAAAGTGTGGTAGGCATTAACATTACTTTGAAATGTTATTCTGAGGGAGCACACAGGGGAATTAGCTCAAATGGTAGAGCGCTCGCTTAGCATGCGAGAGGTAGCGGGATCGATGCCCGCATTCTCCATTCTAAAATGTACATACATTTTATTTTTAACTTGTCATTGCCAAGCTTGTTGCATAGTAAGAACAGATAAATCACAGATGGTTTTCATATATGGTCACATCATAACAACTAAAGGGGTTTTATCAAAAGGGTTTAGGTATTCGTTAGCTTGTGAGAGCAATTTGAGTTCTTATGCAATCTCACAATGACATTTCCACAACTTCCATTTCAATTTTGTCTCATTTTACTTGACACTCTGCTCACTGAGGGATCTATAAATGATAAGTGCCTTGAAAAACGAGAGTTGAGGAATATCCAGGAACTGGTTTTCTTAATGAAAAACGATCAGTTTGCATACTACTTTAAAGAGGGAGCCCGGCTAGCTCAGTCGGTAGAGCATGAGACTCTTAATCTCAGGGTCGTGGGTTCGAGCCCCACGTTGGGCGAAAACAAGTAATTTTTGCAGGATTATTGCATTGGATCTCATAATATGGCAATTAATCTTGCATTAGACATGCAATAACTCCCAAAAATGGTATATCTTTGGTTTCCCATTGGTGGGAAATGTAACTTCAAGATTAGGTAGGGCATTAGTCTAGATTAACATACAGCGATATTACTCCTATTCAAGTACTAAACAGGCCAACCTGAACTGTAAAACATCCCCTAAGTGGAGGTAAGGCATCAGTTAGGAGTGAACTGAACACTCATGTAATGGGCAATTTGACGTCAAATAAAGTGTGGTAGGCATTAACATTACTTTTGAAATGTTATTCTGAGGGAGCACACAGGGGAATTAGCTCAAATGGTAGAGCGCTCGCTTAGCATGCGAGAGGTAGCGGGATCGATGCCCGCATTCTCCATTCTAAAATGTACATACATTTTATTTTTAACTTGTCATTGCCAAGCTTGTTGCATAGTAAGAACAGATAAATCACAGATGGCTTTCATATATGCTCACATCATAACAACTAAAGGGGTTTTATCAAAAGGGTTTAGTTATTCGTTAGCTTGTGAGAGGAATTTGAGTTCTTATGCAATCTCACAATGACATTTCCACAACTTCCATTTCAATTTTGTCTCATTTTACTTGACACTCTGTCCACTGAGGCATCTATAAATGATAAGTTCCTTGAAAAACGAGAGTTGAGGAATATCCAGGAACTGGTTTTCTTAATGAAAAACAATCAGTTTGCATACTACTTTAAAGAGGGAGCCCGGCTAGCTCAGTCGGTAGAGCATGAAACTCTTAATCTCAGGGTCGTGGGTTCGAGCCCCACGTTGGGCGAAAACAAGTAATTTTTGCAGGATTATTGCATTAGATCTCATAATATGGCAATAATCTTGCATTAGACATGCAATAACTCCCAAAAATTGTATATCTTTGGTTTCCCATTGGTGGGAAATGTAACTTCAAGAATAAGTAGGGCATTAGTCTAGATTAACTTACAGTGATATTACTCCTATTCAAGTACTAAACAGGCCAACCTGAACTGTAAAACATCCCCTAAGTGGAGGTAAGGCATCAGTTAGGAGTGAACTGAACACTCATGTAATGGGCAATTTGACGTCAAATAAAGTGTGGTAGGCATTAACATTACTTTTGAAATGTTATTCTGAGGGAGCCCACAGGGGAATTAGCTCAAATGGTAGAGCGCTCGCTTAGCATGCGAGAGGTAGCGGGATCGATGCCCGCATTCTCCATTCTAAAATGTACATACATTTTATTTTTAACTTGTCATTGCCAAGCTTGTTGCATAGTAAGAACAGATAAATCACAGATGGCTTTCATATATGGTCACATCATAACAACTAAAGTGGTTTTATCAAAAGGGTTTAGGTATTCGTTAGCTTGTGAGAGCAATTTGAGTTCTTATGCAATCTCACAATGACATTTCCACAACTTCCATTTCAATTTTGTCTCATTTAACTTGACACTGTCCACTGAGGGATCTATAAATGATAAGTTCCTTGAAAAACGAGAGTTGAGGAATATCCAGGAACTGGTTTTCTTAATGAAAAACGATCAGTTTGCATACTACTGTAAAGAGAGAGCCCGGCTAGCTCAGTCTGTAGAGCATGAGACTCTTAATCTCAGGGGCGTGAGTTCGAGCCCCACGTTGGGCAAAAACGAGTAATTTTTGCAGGATTATTTCATTGGCTCTCATAATATGGCAATTAATCTTGCATTAGACATGCAATAACTCCCAAAAATTGTATATCTTTGGTTTCCCATTGGTGGGAAATGTAACTTCAAGATTAGGTAGGGCATTAGTCTAGATTAACATACAGCGATATTACTCCTATTCAAGTACTAAACAGGCCAACCTGAACTGTAAAACATCCCCTAAGTGGAGGTAAGGCATCAGTTAGGAGTGAACTGAACACTCATGTAATGGGCAATTTGACATCAAATAAAGTGTGGTAGGCATTACCATTACTTTTGAAATGTTATTCTGAGGGAGCGCACAGGGGAATTAGCTCAAATGGTAGAGCGCTCGCTTAGCATGCGAGAGGTAGCGGGATCGATGCCCGCATTCTCCATTCTAAAATTTACATGCATTTTATTTTTAACTTGTCATTGCCAAGCTTGTTGCATAGTAAGAACAGATAAATCACAGATGGCTTTCATATATGGTCACATCATAACAACTAAAGTGGTTTTATCAAAAGGGTTTAGGTATTCGTTAGCTTGTGAGAGCAATTTGAGTTCTTATGCAATCTCACAATGACATTTCCACAACTTCCATTTCAATTTTGTCTCATTTTACTTGACACTCTGTCCACTGAGGGATCTATAAATGATAAGTTCCTTGAAAAACGAGAGTTGAGGAATATCCAGGAACTGGTTTTCTTAATGAAAAATGATCAGTTTGCATAATATTTTAAAGAGGGAGCCCGGCTACCTCAGTCGGTAGAGCATGAGATTCTTAATCTCAGGGTCGGAGGTTCGAGCCCCACGTTGGGCGAAAACAAGTAATTTTTGCAGGATTATTGCATTGGATCTCATAATATGGCAATTAATCTTGCATTAGACATGCAATAACTCCCAAAAATTGTATATCTTTGGTTTCCCATTGGTGGGAAATGTAACTTCAAGATTAAGTAGGGCATTAGTCTAGATTAACATACAGCGATATTACTCCTATTCAAGTACTAAACAGGCCAACCTGAACTGTAAAACATCCCCTAAGTGGAGGTAAGGCATCAGTTAGGAGTGAACTGAACACTCATGTAATGGGCAATTTGACGTCAAATAAAGTGTGGTAGGCATTAACATTACTTTTGAAATGTTATTCTGAGGGAGCACACAGGGGAATTAGCTCAAATGGTAGAGCACTCGCTTAGCATGCGAGAGGTAGCGGGATCGATGCCTGCATTCTCCATTCTAAAATGTACATACATTTTATTTTTAACTTGTCATTGCCAAGCTTGTTGCATAGTAAGAACAGATAAATCACAGATGGCTTTCATATATGGTCACATCATAACAACTAAAGTGGTTTTATCAAAAGGGTTTAGGTATTCGTTAGCTTGTGAGAGCAATTTGAGTTCTTATGCAATCTCACAATGACATTTCCACAACTTCCATTTCAATTTTGTCTCATTTTACTTGACACTCTGTCCACTGAGAGATCTATAAATGATAAGTTCCTTGAAAAACGAGAGTTGAGGAATATCCAGGAACTGGTTTTCTTAATGAAAAACGATCAGTTTGCATACTACTGTAAAGAGAGAGCCCGGCTAGCTCAGTCTGTAGAGCATGAGACTCTTAATCTCAGGGGCGTGGGTTCGAGCCCCACGTTGGGCAAAAACGAGTAATTTTTGCAGGATTATTTCATTGGCTCTCATAATATGGCAATTAATTTTGCATTAGACATGCAATAACTCCCAGAAATTGTATATCTTTGGTTTCCCATTGGTGGGAAATGTAACTTCAAGATTAGGTAGGGCATTAGTCTAGATTAACATACAGCGATATTACTCCTATTCAAGTACTAAACAGGCCAACCCGAACTGTAAAACATCCCCTAAGTGGAGGTAAGGCATCAGTTAGGAGTGAACTGAACACTCATGTAATGGGCAATTTGACGTCAAATAAAGTGTGGTAGGCATTAACATTACTTTTGAAATGTTATTCTGAGGGAGCCCACAGGGGAATTAGCTCAATTGGTAGAGCTCTCGCTTAGCATGCGAGAGGTAGCGGGATCGATGCCCGCATTCTCCATTCTAAAATGTACATACATTTTATTTTTAACTTGTCATTGCCAAGCTTGTTGCATAGTAAGAACAGATAAATCACAGATGGCTTTCATATATGCTCACATCATAACAACTAAAGGGGTTTTATCAAAAGGGTTTAGGTATTCGTTAGCTTGTGAGAGGAATTTGAGTTCTTATGCAATCTCACAATGACATTTCCACAACTTCCATTTCAATTTTGTCTCATTTTACTTGACACTCTGTCCACTGAGGGATCTATAAATGATAAGTTCCTTGAAAAACGAGAGTTGAGGAATATCCAGGAACTGGTTTTCTTAATGAAAAACGACCAGTTTTCATACTACTTTAAAGAGGGAGCCCGGCTAGCTCAGTCGGTAGAGCATGAGACTCTTAATCTCAGGGTCGTGGGTTCGAGCCCCACATTGGGCGAAAACAAGTAATTTTTTTCAGGATTATTGCATTGGATCTCATAATATGGCAATTAATCTTGCATTAGACATGCAATAACTCCCAAAAATTGTATATCTTTGGTTTCCCATTGGTGGGAGATGTAACTTCAAGATTAGGTAGGGCATTAGTCTAGATTAACATACAGCGATATTACTCCTATTCAAGTACTTAACAGGCCAACCTGAACTGTAAAACATCCCCTAAGTGGAGGTAAGGCATCAGTTAGGAGTGAACTGAACACTCATGTAATGGGCAATTTGACATCAAATAAAGTGTGGTAGGCATTACCATTACTTTTGAAATGTTATTCTGAGGGAGCACACAGGGGAATTAGCTCAAATGGTAGAGCGCTCGCTTAGCATGCGAGAGGTAGCGGGATCGATGCCCGCATTCTCCATTCTAAAATGTACATACATTTTATTTTTAACTTGTCATTGCCAAGCTTGTTGCATAGTAAGAACAGATAAATCACAGATGGCTTTCATATATGGTCACATCATAACAACTAAAGTGGTTTTATCAAAAGGGTTTAGGTATTCGTTAGCTTGTGAGAGCAATTTGAGTTCTTATGCAATCTCACAATGACATTTCCACAACTTCCATTTCAATTTTGTCTCATTTTACTTGACACTCTGTCCACTGAGGGATCTATAAATGATAAGTTCCTTGAAAAACAAGAGTTGAGGAATATCCAGGAACTGGTTTTCTTAATGAAAAACGATCAGTTTGCATTCTACTTTAAAGAGGGAGCCCGGCTAGCTCAGTCGGTAGAGCATGAGACTCTTAATCTCAGGTTCGTGGGTTCGAGCCCCACGTTGGGCGAAAACGAGTAATTTTTGCAGTATTTTTGCATTGGATCTCATAATATGGCAATTCATCTTGCATTAGACATGCAATAACTCCCAAAAATTGTATATCTTTGGTTTCCCATTGGTGGGAAATGTAACTTCAAGATTAGGTAGGGCATTAGTCTAGATTAACATACAGCGATATTACTCCTATTCAAGTACTAAACAGGCCAACCTGAACTGTAAAACATCCCCTAAGTGGAGGTAAGGCATCAGTTAGGAGTGAACTGAACACTCATGTAATGGGCAATTTGACGTCAAATAAAGTGTGGTAGGCATTAACATTACTTTTGAAATGTTATTCTGAGGGAGCCCACAGGGGAATTAGCTCAAATGGTAGAGCGCTCGCTTAGCACGCGAGAGGTAGCGGGATCGATGCCCCCATTCTCCATTCTAAAATGTACATACATTTTATTTTTAACTTGTCATTGCCAAGCTTGTTGCATAGTAAGAACAGATAAATCACAGATGGCTTTCATATATGGTCACATCATAACAACTAAAGGGGTTTTATCAAAAGGGTTTAGGTATTCGTTAGCTTGTGAGAGCAATTTGAGTTCTTATGCAATCTCACAATGACATTTCCACAACTTCCATTTCAATTTGGTCTCATTTTACTTGACACTCTGTCCACTGAGGGATCTATAAATGATAAGTTCCTTGAAAAACAAGAGTTGAGGAATATCCAGGAACTGGTTTTCTTAATGAAAAACAATCAGTTTGCATACTACTTTAAAGAGGGAGCCCGGCTAGCTCAGTCGGTAGAGCATGAGACTCTTAATCTCAGGGTCGTGGGTTCGAGCCCCACGTTGGGCGAAAACGAGTAATTTTTGCAGGATTATTGCATTGGATCTCATAATATGGCAATTAATCTTGCATTAGACATGCAATAACTCCCAAAAATTGTATATCTTTGGTTTCCCACCATGTAACTTCAAGATTAGGTAGGGCATTAGTCTAGATTAACATACAGCGATATTACTCCTATTCAAGTACTAAACAGGCCAACCTGAACTGTAAAACATCCCCTAAGTGGAGGTAAGGCATCAGTTAGGAGTGAACTGAACACTCATGTAATGGGCAATTTGACGTCAAATAAAGTGTGGTAGGCATTAACATTACTTTTGAAATGTTATTCTGAGGGAGCCCACAGGGGAATTAGCTCAAATGGTAGAGCGCTCGCTTAGCACGCGAGAGGTAGCGGGATCGATGCCCCCATTCTCCATTCTAAAATGTACATACATTTTATTTTTAACTTGTCATTGCCAAGCTTGTTGCATAGTAAGAACAGATAAATCACAGATGGCTTTCATATATGGTCACATCATAACAACTAAAGGGGTTTTATCAAAAGGGTTTAGGTATTCGTTAGCTTGTGAGAGCAATTTGAGTTCTTATGCAATCTCACAATGACATTTCCACAACTTCCATTTCAATTTGGTCTCATTTTACTTGACACTCTGTCCACTGAGGGATCTATAAATGATAAGTTCCTTGAAAAACAAGAGTTGAGGAATATCCAGGAACTGGTTTTCTTAATGAAAAACGATCAGTTTGCATTCTACTTTAAAGAGGGAGCCCGGCTAGCTCAGTCGGTAGAGCATGAGACTCTTAATCTCAGGTTCGTGGGTTCGAGCCCCACGTTGGGCGAAAACGAGTAATTTTTGCAGTATTTTTGCATTGGATCTCATAATATGGCAATTCATCTTGCATTAGACATGCAATAACTCCCAAAAATTGTATATCTTTGGTTTCCCATTGGTGGGAAATGTAACTTCAAGATTAGGTAGGGCATTAGTCTAGATTAACATACAGCGATATTACTCCTATTCAAGTACTTAACAGGCCAACCTGAACTGTAAAACATCCCCTAAGTGGAGGTAAGGCATCAGTTAGGAGTGAACTGAACACTCATGTAATGGGCAATTTGACATCAAATAAAGTGTGGTAGGCATTACCATCACTTTTGAAATGTTATTCTGAGGGAGCACACAGGGGAATTAGCTCAAATGGTAGAGCGCTCGCTTAGCATGCGAGAGGTAGCGGGATCGATGCCCGCATTCTCCATTCTAAAATGTACATACATTTTATTTTTAACTTGTCATTGCCAAGCTTGTTGCATAGTAAGAACAGATAAATCACAGATGGCTTTCATATATGGTCACATCATAACAACTAAAGTGGTTTTATCAAAAGGGTTTAGGTATTCGTTAGCTTGTGAGAGCAATTTGAGTTCTTATGCAATCTCACAATGACATTTCCACAACTTCCATTTCAATTTTGTCTCATTTTACTTGACACTCTGTCCACTGAGGGATCTATAAATGATAAGTTCCTTGAAAAACAAGAGTTGAGGAATATCCAGGAACTGGTTTTCTTAATGAAAAACGATCAGTTTGCATTCTACTTTAAAGAGGGAGCCCGGCTAGCTCAGTCGGTAGAGCATGAGACTCTTAATCTCAGGTTCGTGGGTTCGAGCCCCACGTTGGGCGAAAACGAGTAATTTTTGCAGTATTTTTGCATTGGATCTCATAATATGGCAATTCATCTTGCATTAGACATGCAATAACTCCCAAAAATTGTATATCTTTGGTTTCCCATTGGTGGGAAATGAAACTTCAAGATTAGGTAGGGCATTAGTCTAGATTAACATACAGCGATATTACTCCTATTCAAGTACTAAACAGGCCAACCTGAACTGTAAAACATCCCCTAAGTGGAGGTAAGGCATCAGTTAGGAGTGAACTGAACACTCATGTAATGGGCAATTTGACGTCAAATAAAGTGTGGTAGGCATTAACATTACTTTTGAAATGTTATTCTGAGGGAGCCCACAGGGGAATTAGCTCAAATGGTAGAGCGCTCGCTTAGCACGCGAGAGGTAGCGGGATCGATGCCCCCATTCTCCATTCTAAAATGTACATACATTTTATTTTTAACTTGTCATTGCCAAGCTTGTTGCATAGTAAGAACAGATAAATCACAGATGGCTTTCATATATGGTCACATCATAACAACTAAAGGGGTTTTATCAAAAGGGTTTAGGTATTCGTTAGCTTGTGAGAGCAATTTGAGTTCTTATGCAATCTCACAATGACATTTCCACAACTTCCATTTCAATTTGGTCTCATTTTACTTGACACTCTGTCCACTGAGGGATCTATAAATGATAAGTTCCTTGAAAAACAAGAGTTGAGGAATATCCAGGAACTGGTTTTCCTAATGAAAAACAATCAGTTTGCATACTACTTTAAAGAGGGAGCCCGGCTAGCTCAGTCGGTAGAGCATGAGACTCTTAATCTCAGGGTCGTGGGTTCGAGCCCCACGTTGGGCGAAAACGAGTAATTTTTGCAGGATTATTGCATTGGATCTCATAATATGGCAATTAATCTTGCATTAGACATGCAATAACTCCCAAAAATTGTATATCTTTGGTTTCCCACCATGTAACTGCAAGATTAGGTAGGGCATTAGTCTAGATTAACATACAGCGATATTACTCCTATTCAAGTACTAAACAGGCCAACCTGAACTGTAAAACATCCCCTAAGTGGAGGTAAGGCATCAGTTAGGAGTGAACTGAACACTCATGTAATGGGCAATTTGAAGTCAAATAAAGTGTGGTAGGCATTAACATTACTTTTGAAATGTTATTCTGAGGGAGCCCACAGGGGAATTAGCTCAAATGGTAGAGCGCTCGCTTAGCACGCGAGAGGTAGCGGGATCGATGCCCCCATTCTCCATTCTAAAATGTACATACATTTTATTTTTAACTTGTCATTGCCAAGCTTGTTGCATAGTAAGAACAGATAAATCACAGATGGCTTTCATATATGGTCACATCATAACAACTAAAGGGGTTTTATCAAAAGGGTTTAGGTATTCGTTAGCTTGTGAGAGCAATTTGAGTTCTTATGCAATCTCACAATGACATTTCCACAACTTCCATTTCAATTTGGTCTCATTTTACTTGACACTCTGTCCACTGAGGGATCTATAAATGATAAGTTCCTTGAAAAACAAGAGTTGAGGAATATCCAGGAACTGGTTTTCTTAATGAAAAACGATCAGTTTGCATTCTACTTTAAAGAGGGAGCCCGGCTAGCTCAGTCGGTAGAGCATGAGACTCTTAATCTCAGGTTCGTGGGTTCGAGCCCCACGTTGGGCGAAAACGAGTAATTTTTGCAGTATTTTTGCATTGGATCTCATAATATGGCAATTCATCTTGCATTAGACATGCAATAACTCCCAAAAATTGTATATCTTTGGTTTCCCATTGGTGGGAAATGTAACTTCAAGATTAGGTAGGGCATTAGTCTAGATTAACATACAGCGATATTACTCCTATTCAAGTACTTAACAGGCCAACCTGAACTGTAAAACATCCCCTAAGTGGAGGTAAGGCATCAGTTAGGAGTGAACTGAACACTCATGTAATGGGCAATTTGACATCAAATAAAGTGTGGTAGGCATTACCATTACTTTTGAAATGTTATTCTGAGGGAGCACACAGGGGAATTAGCTCAAATGGTAGAGCGCTCGCTTAGCATGCGAGAGGTAGCGGGATCGATGCCCGCATTCTCCATTCTAAAATGTACATACATTTTATTTTTAACTTGTCATTGCCAAGCTTGTTGCATAGTAAGAACAGATAAATCACAGATGGCTTTCATATATGGTCACATCATAACAACTAAAGTGGTTTTATCAAAAGGGTTTAGGTATTCGTTAGCTTGTGAGAGCAATTTGAGTTCTTATGCAATCTCACAATGACATTTCCACAACTTCCATTTCAATTTTGTCTCATTTTACTTGACACTCTGTCCACTGAGGGATCTATAAATGATAAGTTCCTTGAAAAACAAGAGTTGAGGAATATCCAGGAACTGGTTTTCTTAATGAAAAACGATCAGTTTGCATTCTACTTTAAAGAGGGAGCCCGGCTAGCTCAGTCGGTAGAGCATGAGACTCTTAATCTCAGGTTCGTGGGTTCGAGCCCCACGTTGGGCGAAAACGAGTAATTTTTGCAGTATTTTTGCATTGGATCTCATAATATGGCAATTCATCTTGCATTAGACATGCAATAACTCCCAAAAATTGTATATCTTTGGTTTCCCATTGGTGGGAAATGAAACTTCAAGATTAGGTAGGGCATTAGTCTAGATTAACATACAGCGATATTACTCCTATTCAAGTACTAAACAGGCCAACCTGAACTGTAAAACATCCCCTAAGTGGAGGTAAGGCATCAGTTAGGAGTGAACTGAACACTCATGTAATGGGCAATTTGACGTCAAATAAAGTGTGGTAGGCATTAACATTACTTTTGAAATGTTATTCTGAGGGAGCCCACAGGGGAATTAGCTCAAATGGTAGAGCGCTCGCTTAGCACGCGAGAGGTAGCGGGATCGATGCCCCCATTCTCCATTCTAAAATGTACATACATTTTATTTTTAACTTGTCATTGCCAAGCTTGTTGCATAGTAAGAACAGATAAATCACAGATGGCTTTCATATATGGTCACATCATAACAACTAAAGGGGTTTTATCAAAAGGGTTTAGGTATTCGTTAGCTTGTGAGAGCAATTTGAGTTCTTATGCAATCTCACAATGACATTTCCACAACTTCCATTTCAATTTGGTCTCATTTTACTTGACACTCTGTCCACTGAGGGATCTATAAATGATAAGTTCCTTGAAAAACAAGAGTTGAGGAATATCCAGGAACTGGTTTTCTTAATGAAAAACAATCAGTTTGCATACTACTTTAAAGAGGGAGCCCGGCTAGCTCAGTCGGTAGAGCATGAGACTCTTAATCTCAGGGTCGTGGGTTCGAGCCCCACGTTGGGCGAAAACGAGTAATTTTTGCAGGATTATTGCATTGGATCTCATAATATGGCAATTAATCTTGCATTAGACATGCAATAACTCCCAAAAATTGTATATCTTTGGTTTCCCACCATGTAACTTCAAGATTAGGTAGGGCATTAGTCTAGATTAACATACAGCGATATTACTCCTATTCAAGTACTAAACAGGCCAACCTGAACTGTAAAACATCCCCTAAGTGGAGGTAAGGCATCAGTTAGGAGTGAACTGAACACTCATGTAATGGGCAATTTGAAGTCAAATAAAGTGTGGTAGGCATTAACATTACTTTTGAAATGTTATTCTGAGGGAGCCCACAGGGGAATTAGCTCAAATGGTAGAGCGCTCGCTTAGCACGCGAGAGGTAGCGGGATCGATGCCCCCATTCTCCATTCTAAAATGTACATACATTTTATTTTTAACTTGTCATTGCCAAGCTTGTTGCATAGTAAGAACAGATAAATCACAGATGGCTTTCATATATGGTCACATCATAACAACTAAAGGGGTTTTATCAAAAGGGTTTAGGTATTCGTTAGCTTGTGAGAGCAATTTGAGTTCTTATGCAATCTCACAATGACATTTCCACAACTTCCATTTCAATTTGGTCTCATTTTACTTGACACTCTGTCCACTGAGGGATCTATAAATGATAAGTTCCTTGAAAAACAAGAGTTGAGGAATATCCAGGAACTGGTTTTCTTAATGAAAAACGATCAGTTTGCATTCTACTTTAAAGAGGGAGCCCGGCTAGCTCAGTCGGTAGAGCATGAGACTCTTAATCTCAGGTTCGTGGGTTCGAGCCCCACGTTGGGCGAAAACGAGTAATTTTTGCAGTATTTTTGCATTGGATCTCATAATATGGCAATTCATCTTGCATTAGACATGCAATAACTCCCAAAAATTGTATATCTTTGGTTTCCCATTGGTGGGAAATGTAACTTCAAGATTAGGTAGGGCATTAGTCTAGATTAACATACAGCGATATTACTCCTATTCAAGTACTTAACAGGCCAACCTGAACTGTAAAACATCCCCTAAGTGGAGGTAAGGCATCAGTTAGGAGTGAACTGAACACTCATGTAATGGGCAATTTGACATCAAATAAAGTGTGGTAGGCATTACCATTACTTTTGAAATGTTATTCTGAGGGAGCACACAGGGGAATTAGCTCAAATGGTAGAGCGCTCGCTTAGCATGCGAGAGGTAGCGGGATCGATGCCCGCATTCTCCATTCTAAAATGTACATACATTTTATTTTTAACTTGTCATTGCCAAGCTTGTTGCATAGTAAGAACAGATAAATCACAGATGGCTTTCATATATGGTCACATCATAACAACTAAAGTGGTTTTATCAAAAGGGTTTAGGTATTCGTTAGCTTGTGAGAGCAATTTGAGTTCTTATGCAATCTCACAATGACATTTCCACAACTTCCATTTCAATTTTGTCTCATTTTACTTGACACTCTGTCCACTGAGGGATCTATAAATGATAAGTTCCTTGAAAAACAAGAGTTGAGGAATATCCAGGAACTGGTTTTCTTAATGAAAAACGATCAGTTTGCATTCTACTTTAAAGAGGGAGCCCGGCTAGCTCAGTCGGTAGAGCATGAGACTCTTAATCTCAGGTTCGTGGGTTCGAGCCCCACGTTGGGCGAAAACGAGTAATTTTTGCAGTATTTTTGCATTGGATCTCATAATATGGCAATTCATCTTGCATTAGACATGCAATAACTCCCAAAAATTGTATATCTTTGGTTTCCCATTGGTGGGAAATGAAACTTCAAGATTAGGTAGGGCATTAGTCTAGATTAACATACAGCGATATTACTCCTATTCAAGTACTAAACAGGCCAACCTGAACTGTAAAACATCCCCTAAGTGGAGGTAAGGCATCAGTTAGGAGTGAACTGAACACTCATGTAATGGGCAATTTGACGTCAAATAAAGTGTGGTAGGCATTAACATTACTTTTGAAATGTTATTCTGAGGGAGCCCACAGGGGAATTAGCTCAAATGGTAGAGCGCTCGCTTAGCACGCGAGAGGTAGCGGGATCGATGCCCCCATTCTCCATTCTAAAATGTACATACATTTTATTTTTAACTTGTCATTGCCAAGCTTGTTGCATAGTAAGAACAGATAAATCACAGATGGCTTTCATATATGGTCACATCATAACAACTAAAGGGGTTTTATCAAAAGGGTTTAGGTATTCGTTAGCTTGTGAGAGCAATTTGAGTTCTTATGCAATCTCACAATGACATTTCCACAACTTCCATTTCAATTTGGTCTCATTTTACTTGACACTCTGTCCACTGAGGGATCTATAAATGATAAGTTCCTTGAAAAACAAGAGTTGAGGAATATCCAGGAACTGGTTTTCTTAATGAAAAACAATCAGTTTGCATACTACTTTAAAGAGGGAGCCCGGCTAGCTCAGTCGGTAGAGCATGAGACTCTTAATCTCAGGGTCGTGGGTTCGAGCCCCACGTTGGGCGAAAACGAGTAATTTTTGCAGGATTATTGCATTGGATCTCATAATATGGCAATTAATCTTGCATTAGACATGCAATAACTCCCAAAAATTGTATATCTTTGGTTTCCCACCATGTAACTTCAAGATTAGGTAGGGCATTAGTCTAGATTAACATACAGCGATATTACTCCTATTCAAGTACTAAACAGGCCAACCTGAACTGTAAAACATCCCCTAAGTGGAGGTAAGGCATCAGTTAGGAGTGAACTGAACACTCATGTAATGGGCAATTTGACGTCAAATAAAGTGTGGTAGGCATTAACATTACTTTTGAAATGTTATTCTGAGGGAGCCCACAGGGGAATTAGCTCAAATGGTAGAGCGCTCGCTTAGCACGCGAGAGGTAGCGGGATCGATGCCCCCATTCTCCATTCTAAAATGTACATACATTTTATTTTTAACTTGTCATTGCCAAGCTTGTTGCATAGTAAGAACAGATAAATCACAGATGGCTTTCATATATGGTCACATCATAACAACTAAAGGGGTTTTATCAAAAGGGTTTAGGTATTCGTTAGCTTGTGAGAGCAATTTGAGTTCTTATGCAATCTCACAATGACATTTCCACAACTTCCATTTCAATTTGGTCTCATTTTACTTGACACTCTGTCCACTGAGGGATCTATAAATGATAAGTTCCTTGAAAAACAAGAGTTGAGGAATATCCAGGAACTGGTTTTCTTAATGAAAAACGACCAGTTTTCATACTACTTTAAAGAGGGAGCCCGGCTAGCTCAGTCGGTAGAGCATGAGACTCTTAATCTCAGGGTCGTGGGTTCGAGCCCCACATTGGGCGAAAACAAGTAATTTTTTTCAGGATTATTGCATTGGATCTCATAATATGGCAATTAATCTTGCATTAGACATGCAATAACTCCCAAAAATTGTATATCTTTGGTTTCCCATTGGTGGGAGATGTAACTTCAAGATTAGGTAGGGCATTAGTCTAGATTAACATACAGCGATATTACTCCTATTCAAGTACTTAACAGGCCAACCTGAACTGTAAAACATCCCCTAAGTGGAGGTAAGGCATCAGTTAGGAGTGAACTGAACACTCATGTAATGGGCAATTTGACATCAAATAAAGTGTGGTAGGCATTACCATTACTTTTGAAATGTTATTCTGAGGGAGCACACAGGGGAATTAGCTCAAATGGTAGAGCGCTCGCTTAGCATGCGAGAGGTAGCGGGATCGATGCCCGCATTCTCCATTCTAAAATGTACATACATTTTATTTTTAACTTGTCATTGCCAAGCTTGTTGCATAGTAAGAACAGATAAATCACAGATGGCTTTCATATATGGTCACATCATAACAACTAAAGTGGTTTTATCAAAAGGGTTTAGGTATTCGTTAGCTTGTGAGAGCAATTTGAGTTCTTATGCAATCTCACAATGACATTTCCACAACTTCCATTTCAATTTTGTCTCATTTTACTTGACACTCTGTCCACTGAGGGATCTATAAATGATAAGTTCCTTGAAAAACAAGAGTTGAGGAATATCCAGGAACTGGTTTTCTTAATGAAAAACGATCAGTTTGCATTCTACTTTAAAGAGGGAGCCCGGCTAGCTCAGTCGGTAGAGCATGAGACTCTTAATCTCAGGTTCGTGGGTTCGAGCCCCACGTTGGGCGAAAACGAGTAATTTTTGCAGTATTTTTGCATTGGATCTCATAATATGGCAATTCATCTTGCATTAGACATGCAATAACTCCCAAAAATTGTATATCTTTGGTTTCCCATTGGTGGGAAATGTAACTTCAAGATTAGGTAGGGCATTAGTCTAGATTAACATACAGCGATATTACTCCTATTCAAGTACTAAACAGGCCAACCTGAACTGTAAAACATCCCCTAAGTGGAGGTAAGGCATCAGTTAGGAGTGAACTGAACACTCATGTAATGGGCAATTTGACGTCAAATAAAGTGTGGTAGGCATTAACATTACTTTTGAAATGTTATTCTGAGGGAGCCCACAGGGGAATTAGCTCAAATGGTAGAGCGCTCGCTTAGCACGCGAGAGGTAGCGGGATCGATGCCCCCATTCTCCATTCTAAAATGTACATACATTTTATTTTTAACTTGTCATTGCCAAGCTTGTTGCATAGTAAGAACAGATAAATCACAGATGGCTTTCATATATGGTCACATCATAACAACTAAAGGGGTTTTATCAAAAGGGTTTAGGTATTCGTTAGCTTGTGAGAGCAATTTGAGTTCTTATGCAATCTCACAATGACATTTCCACAACTTCCATTTCAATTTGGTCTCATTTTACTTGACACTCTGTCCACTGAGGGATCTATAAATGATAAGTTCCTTGAAAAACAAGAGTTGAGGAATATCCAGGAACTGGTTTTCTTAATGAAAAACAATCAGTTTGCATACTACTTTAAAGAGGGAGCCCGGCTAGCTCAGTCGGTAGAGCATGAGACTCTTAATCTCAGGGTCGTGGGTTCGAGCCCCACGTTGGGCGAAAACGAGTAATTTTTGCAGGATTATTGCATTGGATCTCATAATATGGCAATTAATCTTGCATTAGACATGCAATAACTCCCAAAAATTGTATATCTTTGGTTTCCCACCATGTAACTTCAAGATTAGGTAGGGCATTAGTCTAGATTAACATACAGCGATATTACTCCTATTCAAGTACTAAACAGGCCAACCTGAACTGTAAAACATCCCCTAAGTGGAGGTAAGGCATCAGTTAGGAGTGAACTGAACACTCATGTAATGGGCAATTTGACGTCAAATAAAGTGTGGTAGGCATTAACATTACTTTTGAAATGTTATTCTGAGGGAGCCCACAGGGGAATTAGCTCAAATGGTAGAGCGCTCGCTTAGCACGCGAGAGGTAGCGGGATCGATGCCCCCATTCTCCATTCTAAAATGTACATACATTTTATTTTTAACTTGTCATTGCCAAGCTTGTTGCATAGTAAGAACAGATAAATCACAGATGGCTTTCATATATGGTCACATCATAACAACTAAAGGGGTTTTATCAAAAGGGTTTAGGTATTCGTTAGCTTGTGAGAGCAATTTGAGTTCTTATGCAATCTCACAATGACATTTCCACAACTTCCATTTCAATTTGGTCTCATTTTACTTGACACTCTGTCCACTGAGGGATCTATAAATGATAAGTTCCTTGAAAAACAAGAGTTGAGGAATATCCAGGAACTGGTTTTCTTAATGAAAAACGACCAGTTTTCATACTACTTTAAAGAGGGAGCCCGGCTAACTCAGTCGGTAGAGCATGAGACTCTTAATCTCAGGGTCGTGGGTTCGAGCCCCACATTGGGCGAAAACAAGTAATTTTTTTCAGGATTATTGCATTGGATCTCATAATATGGCAATTAATCTTGCATTAGACATGCAATAACTCCCAAAAATTGTATATCTTTGGTTTCCCATTGGTGGGAGATGTAACTTCAAGATTAGGTAGGGCATTAGTCTAGATTAACATACAGCGATATTACTCCTATTCAAGTACTTAACAGGCCAACCTGAACTGTAAAACATCCCCTAAGTGGAGGTAAGGCATCAGTTAGGAGTGAACTGAACACTCATGTAATGGGCAATTTGACATCAAATAAAGTGTGGTAGGCATTACCATTCCTTTTGAAATGTTATTCTGAGGGAGCACACAGGGGAATTAGCTCAAATGGTAGAGCGCTCGCTTAGCATGCGAGAGGTAGCGGGATCGATTCCCGCATTCTCCATTCTAAAATTTACATACATTTTATTTTTAACTTGTCATTGCCAAGCTTGTTGCATAGTAAGAACAGATAAATCACAGATGGCTTTCATATATGGTCACATCATAACAACTAAAGTGGTTTTATCAAAAGGGTTTAGGTATTCGTTAGCTTGTGAGAGCAATTTGAGTTCTTATGCAATCTCACAATGACATTTCCACAACTTCCATTTCAATTTTGTCTCATTTTACTTGACACTCTGTCCACTGAGGGATCTATAAATGATAAGTTCCTTGAAAAACAAGAGTTGAGGAATATCCAGGAACTGGTTTTCTTAATTAAAAATGATCAGTTTGCATTCTACTTTAAAGAGGGAGCCCGGCTAGCTCAGTCGGTAGAGCATGAGACTCTTAATCTCAGGTTCGTGGGTTCGAGCCCCACGTTGGGCGAAAACGAGTAATTTTTGCAGGATTATTGCATTGGATCTCATAATATGGCAATTCATCTTGCATTAGACATGCAATAACTCCCAAAAATTGTATATCTTTGGTTTCCCACCATGTAACTTCAAGATTAGGTAGGGCATTAGTCTAGATTAACATACAGCGATATTACTCCTATTCAAGTACTAAACAGGCCAACCTGAACTGTAAAACATCCCCTAAGTGGAGGTAAGGCATCAGTTAGGAGTGAACTGAACACTCATGTAATGTGCAATTTGACTTCAAATAAAGTGTGGAAGGCATTAACATTACTTTTGAAATGTTATGCTGAGGGAGCACACAGGGGAATTAGCTCAAATGGCAGAGCGCTTGCTTAGCAAGCGAGAGGTAGTGGGATCGATGCCCGCATTCTCCATTCTAAAATGTACATACATTTTATTTTTAACTTGTCATTGCCAAGCTTGTTGCATAGTAAGAACAGATAAATCACAGATGGCTTTCATATATGGTCACATCATAACAACTAAAGGGGTTTTATCAAAATGGTTTAGGTATTCGTTAGCTTGTGAGAGCAATTTGAGTTCTTATGCAATCTCACAATGACATTTCCACAACTTCCATTTCAATTTTGTCTTATTTTACTTGACACTCTGTCCACTGAGGGATCTATAAATGATAAGTTCCTTGAAAAACAAGAGTTGAGGAATATCCAGGAACTGGTTTTCTTAATGAAAAACGATCAGTTTGCATTCTATTTTAAAGAGGGAGCCCGGCTAGCTCAGTCGGTAGAGCATGAGACTCTTAATCTGAGGGTCGTGGGTTCGAGCCCCACGTTGGGCGAAAACGAGTAATTTTTGCAGGATTATTGCATTGGATCTCATAATATGGCAATTAATCTTGCATTAGACATGCAATACCTCCCAAAAATTGTATATCTTTGGTTTCCCATTGGTGGGAGATGTAACTTCAAGATTATGTAGGGCATTAGTCTAGATTAACATACAGCGATATTACTCCTATTCAAGTACTTAACAGGCCAACCTGAACTGTAAAACATCCCCTAAGTGGAGGTAAGGCATCAGTTAGGAGTGAACTGAACACTCATGTAATGGGCAATTTGACATCAAATAAAGTGTGGTAGGCATTACCATTACTTTTGAAATGTTATTCTGAGGGAGCACACAGGGGAATTAGCTCAAATGGTAGAGCGCTCGCTTAGCATGCGAGAGGTAGCGGGATCGATGCCCGCATTCTCCATTCTAAAATGTACATACATTTTATTTTTAACTTGTCATTGCCAAGCTTGTTGCATAGTAAGAACAGATAAATCACAGATTTCTTTCATATATGGTCACATCATAACAACTAAAGTGGTTTTATCAAAAGGGTTTAGGTATTCGTTAGCTTGTGAGAGCAATTTGAGTTTTTATGCAATCTCACAATGACATTTCCACAACTTCCATTTCAATTTTGTCTCATTTTACTTGACACTCTGTCCACTGAGGGATCTATAAATGATAAGTTCCTTGAAAAACAAGAGTTGAGGAATATCCAGGAACTGGTTTTCTTAATGAAAAACGATCAGTTTGCATACTACTTTAAAGAGGGAGCCCGGCTAGCTCAGTCGGTAGAGCATGAGACTCTTAATCTCAGGGTCGTGGGTTCGAGCCCCACGTTGGGCGAAAACGAGTAATTTTTGCAGGATTCTTGCATTGGATCTCATAATATGGCAATTAATCTTGCATTAGACATGCAATAACTCCCAAAAATTGTATATCTTTGGTTTCCCACCATGTAACTTCAAGATTAGGTAGGGCATTAGTCTAGATTAACATACAGCGATATTACTCCTATTCAAGTACTAAACAGGCCAACCTGAACTGTAAAACATCCCCTAAGTGGAGGTAAGGCATCAGTTAGGAGTGAACTGAACACTCATGTAATGTGCAATTTGACTTCAAATAAAGTGTGGAAGGCATTAACATTACTTTTGAAATGTTATGCTGAGGGAGCACACAGGGGAATTAGCTCAAATGGTAGAGCGCTCGCTTAGCAAGCGAGAGGTAGTGGGATCGATGCCCGCATTCTCCATTCTAAAATGTACATACATTTTATTTTTAACTTGTCATTGCCAAGCTTGTTGCATAGTAAGAACAGATAAATCACATATGGCTTTCATATATGGTCACATCATAACAACTAAAGGGGTTTTATCAAAATGGTTTAGGTATTCGTTAGCTTGTGAGAGCAATTTGAGTTCTTATGCGATCTCACAATGACATTTCCACAACTTCCATTTCAATTTTGTCTTATTTTACTTGACACTCTGTCCACTGAGGGATCTATAAATGATAAGTTCCTTGAAAAACAAGAGTTGAGGAATATCCAGGAACTGGTTTTCTTAATGAAAAACGATCAGTTTGCATTCTACTTTAAAGAGGGAGCCCGGCTAGCTCAGTCGGTAGAGCATGAGACTCTTAATCTGAGGGTCGTGGGTTCGAGCCCCACGTTGGGCGAAAACGAGTAATTTTTGCAGGATTATTGCATTGGATCTCATAATATGGCAATTAATCTTGCATTAGACATGCAATACCTCCCAAAAATTGTATATCTTTGGTTTCCCATTGGTGGGAGATGTAACTTCAAGATTATGTAGGGCATTAGTCTAGATTAACATACAGCGATATTACTCCTATTCAAGTACTAAACAGGCCAACCTGAACTGTAAAACATCCCCTAAGTGGAGGTAAGGCATCAGTTAGGAGTGAACTGAACACTCATGTAATGGGCAATTTGACATCAAATAAAGTGTGGTAGGCATTACCATTACTTTTGAAATGTTATTCTGAGGGAGCACACAGGGGAATTAGCTCAAATGGTAGAGCGCTCGCTTAGCATGCGAGAGGTAGCGGGATCGATGCCCGCATTCTCCATTCTAAAATGTACATACATTTTATTTTTAACTTGTCATTGCCAAGCTTGTTGCATAGTAAGAACAGATAAATCACAGATTTCTTTCATATATGGTCACATCATAACAACTAAAGTGGTTTTATCAAAAGGGTTTAGGTATTCGTTAGCTTGTGAGAGCAATTTGAGTTTTTATGCAATCTCACAATGACATTTCCACAACTTCCATTTCAATTTTGTCTCATTTTACTTGACACTCTGTCCACTGAGGGATCTATAAATGATAAGTTCCTTGAAAAACAAGAGTTGAGGAATATCCAGGAACTGGTTTTCTTAATGAAAAACGATCAGTTTGCATTCTACTTTAAAGAGGGAGCCTGGCTAGCTCAGTCCGTAGAGCATGAGACTCTTAATATCAGGTTCGTGGGTTCGAGCCCCACGTTGGGCGAAAACGAGTAATTTTTGCAGGATTATTGCATTGGATCTCATAATATGGCAATTCATCTTGCATTAGACATGCAATAACTCCCAAAAATTGTATATCTTTGGTTTCCCATTGGTGGGAAATGTAACTTCAAGATTAGGTAGGGCATTAGTCTAGTTTAACATACAGCGATATTACTCCTATTCAAGTACTAAACAGGCCAACCTGAACTGTAAAACATCCCCTAAGTGGAGGTAAGGCATCAGTTAGGAGTGAACTGAACACTCATGTAATGGGCAATTTGACATCAAATAAAGTGTGGTAGGCATTACCATTACTTTTGAAATGTTATTCTGAGGGAGCACACAGGGGAATTAGCTCAAATGGTAGAGCGCTCGCTTAGCATGCGAGAGGTAGCGGGATCGATGCCCGCATTCTCCATTCTAAAATTTACATACATTTTATTTTTAACTTGTCATTGCCAAGCTTGTTGCATAGTAAGAACAGATAAATCACAGATGGCTTTCATATATGGTCACATCATAACAACTAAAGTGGTTTTATCAAAAGGGTTTAGGTATTCGTTAGCTTGTGAGAGCAATTTGAGTTCTTATGCAATCTCACAATGACATTTCCACAACTTCCATTTCAATTTTGTCTCATTTTACTTGACACTCTGTCCACTGAGGGATCTATAAATGATAAGTTCCTTGAAAAACAAGAGTTGAGGAATATCCAGGAACTGGTTTTCTTAATGAAAAACGACCAGTTTTCATACTACTTTAAAGAGGGAGCCCGGCTAACTCAGTCGGTAGAGCATGAGACTCTTAATCTCAGGGTCGTGGGTTCGAGCCCCACATTGGGCGAAAACAAGTAATTTTTTTCAGGATTATTGCATTGGATCTCATAATATGGCAATTAATCTTGCATTAGACATGCAATAACTCCCAAAAATTGTATATCTTTGGTTTCCCATTGGTGGGAGATGTAACTTCAAGATTAGGTAGGGCATTAGTCTAGATTAACATACAGCGATATTACTCCTATTCAAGTACTTAACAGGCCAACCTGAACTGTAAAACATCCCCTAAGTGGAGGTAAGGCATCAGTTAGGAGTGAACTGAACACTCATGTAATGGGCAATTTGACATCAAATAAAGTGTGGTAGGCATTACCATTACTTTTGAAATGTTATTCTGAGGGAGCACACAGGGGAATTAGCTCAAATGGTAGAGCGCTCGCTTAGCATGCGAGAGGTAGCGGGATCGATGCCCGCATTCTCCATTCTAAAATTTACATACATTTTATTTTTAACTTGTCATTGCCAAGCTTGTTGCATAGTAAGAACAGATAAATCACAGATGGCTTTCATATATGGTCACATCATAACAACTAAAGTGGTTTTATCAAAAGGGTTTAGGTATTCGTTAGCTTGTGAGAGCAATTTGAGTTCTTATGCAATCTCACAATGACATTTCCACAACTTCCATTTCAATTTTGTCTCATTTTACTTGACACTCTGTCCACTGAGGGATCTATAAATGATAAGTTCCTTGAAAAACAAGAGTTGAGGAATATCCAGGAACTGGTTTTCTTAATGAAAAATGATCAGTTTGCATTCTACTTTAAAGAGGGAGCCCGGCTAGCTCAGTCGGTAGAGCATGAGACTCTTAATCTCAGGTTCGTGGGTTCGAGCCCCACGTTGGGCGAAAACGAGTAATTTTTGCAGGATTATTGCATTGGATCTCATAATATGGCAATTCATCTTGCATTAGACATGCAATAACTCCCAAAAATTGTATATCTTTGGTTTCCCACCATGTAACTTCAAGATTAGGTAGGGCATTAGTCTAGATTAACATACAGCGATATTACTCCTATTCAAGTACTAAACAGGCCAACCTGAACTGTAAAACATCCCCTAAGTGGAGGTAAGGCATCAGTTAGGAGTGAACTGAACACTCATGTAATGTGCAATTTGACTTCAAATAAAGTGTGGAAGGCATTAACATTACTTTTGAAATGTTATGCTGAGGGAGCACACAGGGGAATTAGCTCAAATGGCAGAGCGCTTGCTTAGCAAGCGAGAGGTAGTGGGATCGATGCCCGCATTCTCCATTCTAAAATGTACATACATTTTATTTTTAACTTGTCATTGCCAAGCTTGTTGCATAGTAAGAACAGATAAATCACAGATGGCTTTCATATATGGTCACATCATAACAACTAAAGGGGTTTTATCAAAATGGTTTAGGTATTCGTTAGCTTGTGAGAGCAATTTGAGTTCTTATGCAATCTCACAATGACATTTCCACAACTTCCATTTCAATTTTGTCTTATTTTACTTGACACTCTGTCCACTGAGGGATCTATAAATGATAAGTTCCTTGAAAAACAAGAGTTGAGGAATATCCAGGAACTGGTTTTCTTAATGAAAAACGATCAGTTTGCATTCTATTTTAAAGAGGGAGCCCGGCTAGCTCAGTCGGTAGAGCATGAGACTCTTAATCTGAGGGTCGTGGGTTCGAGCCCCACGTTGGGCGAAAACGAGTAATTTTTGCAGGATTATTGCATTGGATCTCATAATATGGCAATTAATCTTGCATTAGACATGCAATACCTCCCAAAAATTGTATATCTTTGGTTTCCCATTGGTGGGAGATGTAACTTCAAGATTATGTAGGGCATTAGTCTAGATTAACATACAGCGATATTACTCCTATTCAAGTACTTAACAGGCCAACCTGAACTGTAAAACATCCCCTAAGTGGAGGTAAGGCATCAGTTAGGAGTGAACTGAACACTCATGTAATGGGCAATTTGACATCAAATAAAGTGTGGTAGGCATTACCATTACTTTTGAAATGTTATTCTGAGGGAGCACACAGGGGAATTAGCTCAAATGGTAGAGCGCTCGCTTAGCATGCGAGAGGTAGCGGGATCGATGCCCGCATTCTCCATTCTAAAATGTACATACATTTTATTTTTAACTTGTCATTGCCAAGCTTGTTGCATAGTAAGAACAGATAAATCACAGATTTCTTTCATATATGGTCACATCATAACAACTAAAGTGGTTTTATCAAAAGGGTTTAGGTATTCGTTAGCTTGTGAGAGCAATTTGAGTTTTTATGCAATCTCACAATGACATTTCCACAACTTCCATTTCAATTTTGTCTCATTTTACTTGACACTCTGTCCACTGAGGGATCTATAAATGATAAGTTCCTTGAAAAACAAGAGTTGAGGAATATCCAGGAACTGGTTTTCTTAATGAAAAACGATCAGTTTGCATACTACTTTAAAGAGGGAGCCCGGCTAGCTCAGTCGGTAGAGCATGAGACTCTTAATCTCAGGGTCGTGGGTTCGAGCCCCACGTTGGGCGAAAACGAGTAATTTTTGCAGGATTCTTGCATTGGATCTCATAATATGGCAATTAATCTTGCATTAGACATGCAATAACTCCCAAAAATTGTATATCTTTGGTTTCCCATTGGTGGGAAATGTAACTTCAAGATTAGGTAGGGCATTAGTCTAGATTAACATACAGCGATATTACTCCTATTCAAGTACTAAACAGGCCAACCTGAACTGTAAAACATCCCCTAAGTGGAGGTAAGGCATCAGTTAGGAGTGAACTGAACACTCATGTAATGGGCAATTTGACGTCAAATAAAGTGTGGTAGTCATTAACATTACTTTTGAAATGTTATTCTGACGGAGCACACAGGGGAATTAGCTCAAATGGTAGAGCGCTCGCTTAGCATGCGACAGGTAGCGGGATCGATGCCCGCATTCTCCATTCTAAAATGTACATACATTTTATTTTTAACTTGTCATTGCCAAGCTTGTTGCATAGTAAGAACAGATAAATCACAGATGGCTTTCATATATGGTCACATCATAACAACTAAACGGGTTTTATCAAAAGGGTTTAGGTATTCGTTAGCTTGTGAGAGCAATTTGAGTTCTTATGCAATCTCACAATGACATTTCCACAACTTCCATTTCAATTTTGTCTCATTTTACTTGACACTCTGTCCACTGAGGGATCTATAAATGATAAGTTCCTTGAAAAACAAGAGTTGAGGAATATCCAGGAACTGGTTTTCTTAATGAAAAACGATCAGTTTGCATACTACTTTAAAGAGGGAGCCCGGCTAGCTCAGTCGGTAGAGCACGAGACTCTTAATCTCAGGGTCGTGGGTTCGAGGCCCACGTTGGGTGAAAACGAGTAATTTTTGCAGGATTATTTCATTGGCTCTCATAATATGGCAATTAATCTTGCATTAGGCATGCAATAACTCCCAAAAATTGTATATCTTTGGTTTCCCATTGGTGGGAAATGTAACTTCAAGATTAGGTAGGGCATTAGTCTAGATTAACATACAGCGATATTACTCCTATTCAAGTACTAAACAGGCCAACCTGAACTGTAAAACATCCCCTAAGTGGAGGTAAGGCATCAGTTAGGAGTGAACTGAACACTCATGTAATGGGCAATTTGACTTCAAATAAAGTGTGGAAGGCATTAACATTACTTTTGAAATGTTATTCTGAGGGAGCACACAGGGGAATTAGATCAAATGGTAGAGCGCTCGCTTAGCATGCGAGAGGTAGCGGGATCGATGCCCGCATTCTCCATTCTAAAATGTACATACATTTTATTTTTAACTTGTCATTGACAAGCTTGTTGCATAGTAAGAACAGATAAATCACAGATGGCTTTCATATATGGTCACATCATAACAACTAAAGGGGTTTTATCAAAAGGGTTTAGGTATTCGTTAGCTTGTGAGAGCAATTTGAGTTCTTATGCAATCTCACAATGACATTTCCACAACTTCCATTTCAATTTTGTCTCCTTTTACTTGACACTCTGTCCACTGAGGGATCTATAAATGATAAGTTCCTTGAAAAACAAGAGTTGAGGAATATCCAGGAACTGGTTTTCTTAATGAAAAACGATCAGTTTGCATACTACTTTAAAGAGGGAGCCCGGCTAGCTAGGTCGGTAGAGCATGAGACTCTTAATCTCAGGGTCGTGGGTTCGAGCCCCACGTTGGGCGAAAACGAGTAATTTTTGCAGGATTATTGCATTGGATCTCATAATATGGCAATTAATCTTGCATTAGACATGCAATAACTCCCAAAAATTGTATATCTTTGGTTTCCCATTGGTGGGAAATGTAACTTCAAGATTAGGTAGGGCATTAGTCTAGATTAACATACAGCGATATTACTCCTATTCAAGTACTAAACAGGCCAACCTGAACTGTAAAACATCCCCTAAGTGGAGGTAAGGCATCAGTTAGGAGTGAACTGAACACTCATGTAATGGGCAATTTGACGTCAAATAAAGTGTCGTAGGCATTAACATTACTTTTGAAATGTTATTCTGAGGGAGCACACAGGGGAATTAGTTCAAATGGTAGAGCGCTCGCTTAGCATGCGAGAGGTAGTGGGATCGATGCCCGCATTCTCCATTCTAAAATGTACATACATTTTATTTTTAACTTGTCATTGCCAAGCTTGTTGCATAGTAAGAACAGATAAATCACAGATGGCTTTCATATATGGTCACATCATAACAACTAAAGGGGTTTTATCAAAAGGGTTTAGGTATTCGTTAGCTTGTGAGAGCAATTTGAGTTCTTATGCAATCTCACAATGACATTTCCACAACTTCCATTTCAATTTTGTCTCATTTTACTTGACACTATGTCCACTGAGGGATCTATAAATGATAAGTTCCTTGAAAAACAAGAGTTGAGGAATATCCAGGAACTGGTTTTCTTAATGAAAAACGATCAGTTTGCATCCTACTTTAAAGAGGGAGCCTGGCTAGCTCAGTCGGTAGAGCATGAGACTCTTAATCTCAGGTTCGTGGGTTCGAGCCCCACGTTGGGCGAAAACGAGTAATTTTTGCAGGATTATTGCATTGGATCTCATAATATGGCAATTAATCTTGCATTAGACATGCAATACCTCCCAAAAATTGTATATCTTTGGTTTCCCATTGGTGGGAGATGTAACTTCAAGATTATGTAGGGCATTAGTCTAGATTAACATACAGCGATATTACTCCTATTCAAGTACTTAACAGGCCAACCTGAACTGTAAAACATCCCCTAAGTGGAGGTAAGGCATCAGTTAGGAGTGAACTGAACACTCATGTAATGGGCAATTTGACATCAAATAAAGTGTGGTAGGCATTACCATTACTTTTGAAATGTTATTCTGAGGGAGCACACAGGGGAATTAGCTCAAATGGTAGAGCGCTCGCTTAGCATGCGAGAGGTAGCGGGATCGATGCCCGCATTCTCCATTCTAAAATGTACATACATTTTATTTTTAACTTGTCATTGCCAAGCTTGTTGCATAGTAAGAACAGATAAATCACAGATTTCTTTCATATATGGTCACATCATAACAACTAAAGTGGTTTTATCAAAAGGGTTTAGGTATTCGTTAGCTTGTGAGAGCAATTTGAGTTTTTATGCAATCTCACAATGACATTTCCACAACTTCCATTTCAATTTTGTCTCATTTTACTTGACACTCTGTCCACTGAGGGATCTATAAATGATAAGTTCCTTGAAAAACAAGAGTTGAGGAATATCCAGGAACTGGTTTTCTTAATGAAAAACGATCAGTTTGCATACTACTTTAAAGAGGGAGCCCGGCTAGCTCAGTCGGTAGAGCATGAGACTCTTAATCTCAGGGTCGTGGGTTCGAGCCCCACGTTGGGCGAAAACGAGTAATTTTTGCAGGATTCTTGCATTGGATCTCATAATATGGCAATTAATCTTGCATTAGACATGCAATAACTCCCAAAAATTGTATATCTTTGGTTTCCCATTGGTGGGAAATGTAACTTCAAGATTAGGTAGGGCATTAGTCTAGATTAACATACAGCGATATTACTCCTATTCAAGTACTAAACAGGCCAACCTGAACTGTAAAACATCCCCTAAGTGGAGGTAAGGCATCAGTTAGGAGTGAACTGAACACTCATGTAATGTGCAATTTGATGTCAAATAAAGTGTGGAAGGCATTAACATTACTTTTGAAATGTTATTCTGAGGGAGCACACAGGGGAATTAGATCAAATGGTAGAGCGCTCGCTTAGCATGCGAGAGGTAGCGGGATCGATGCCCGCATTCTCCATTCTAAAATGTACATACATTTTATTTTTAACTTGTCATTGACAAGCTTGTTGCATAGTAAGAACAGATAAATCACAGATGGCTTTCATATATGGTCACATCATAACAACTAAAGGGGTTTTATCAAAAGGGTTTAGGTATTCGTTAGCTTGTGAGAGCAATTTGAGTTCTTATGCAATCTCACAATGACATTTCCACAACTTCCATTTCAATTTTGTCTCCTTTTACTTGACACTCTGTCCACTGAGGGATCTATAAATGATAAGTTCCTTGAAAAACAAGAGTTGAGGAATATCCAGGAACTGGTTTTCTTAATGAAAAACGATCAGTTTGCATACTACTTTAAAGAGGGAGCCCGGCTAGCTCAGTCGGTAGAGCATGAGACTCTTAATCTCAGGGTCGTGGGTTCGAGCCCCACGTTGGGCGAAAACGAGTAATTTTTGCAGGATTATTGCATTGGATCTCATAATATGGCAATTAATCTTGCATTAGACATGCAATAACTCCCAAAAATTGTATATCTTTGGTTTCCCATTGGTGGGAAATGTAACTTCAAGATTAGGTAGGGCATTAGTCTAGATTAACATACAGCGATATTACTCCTATTCAAGTACTAAACAGGCCAACCTGAACTGTAAAACATCCCCTAAGTGGAGGTAAGGCATCAGTTAGGAGTGAACTGAACACTCATGTAATGGGCAATTTGACGTCAAATAAAGTGTCGTAGGCATTAACATTACTTTTGAAATGTTATTCTGAGGGAGCACACAGGGGAATTAGTTCAAATGGTAGAGCGCTCGCTTAGCATGCGAGAGGTAGTGGGATCGATGCCCGCATTCTCCATTCTAAAATGTACATACATTTTATTTTTAACTTGTCATTGCCAAGCTTGTTGCATAGTAAGAACAGATAAATCACAGATGGCTTTCATATATGGTCACATCATAACAACTAAAGGGGTTTTATCAAAAGGGTTTAGGTATTCGTTAGCTTGTGAGAGCAATTTGAGTTCTTATGCAATCTCACAATGACATTTCCACAACTTCCATTTCAATTTTGTCTCATTTTACTTGACACTCTGTCCACTGAGGGATCTATAAATGATAAGTTCCTTGAAAAACAAGAGTTGAGGAATATCCAGGAACTGGTTTTCTTAATGAAAAACGATCAGTTTGCATCCTACTTTAAAGAGGGAGCCTGGCTAGCTCAGTCGGTAGAGCATGAGACTCTTAATCTCAGGTTCGTGGGTTCGAGCCCCACGTTGGGCGAAAACGAGTAATTTTTGCAGGATTATTGCATTGGATCTCATAATATGGCAATTCATCTTGCATTAGACATGCAATAACTCCCAAAAATTGTATATCTTTGGTTTCCCATTGGTGGGAAATGTAACTTCAAGATTAGGTAGGGCATTAGTCTAGATTAACATACAGCGATATTACTCCTATTCAAGTACTAAACAGGCCAACCTGAACTGTAAAACATCCCCTAAGTGGAGGTAAGGCATCAGTTAGGAGTGAACTGAACACTCATGTAATGGGCATTTTGACATCAAATAAAGTGTGGTAGGCATTACCATTACTTTTGAAATGTTATTCTGAGGGAGCACACAGGGGAATTAGCTCAAATGGTAGAGCGCTCGCTTAGCATGCGAGAGGTAGCGGGATCGATGCCCGCATTCTCCATTCTAAAATTTACATACATTTTATTTTTAACTTGTCATTGCCAAGCTTGTTGCATAGTAAGAACAGATAAATCACAGATTTCTTTCATATATGGTCACATCATAACAACTAAAGTGGTTTTATCAAAAGGGTTTAGGTATTCGTTAGCTTGTGAGAGCAATTTGAGTTCTTATGCAATCTCACAATGACATTTCCACAACTTCCATTTAAATTTTGTCTCATTTTACTTGACACTCTGTCCACTGAGGGATCTATAAATGATAAGTTCCTTGAAAAACAAGAGTTGAGGAATATCCAGGAACTGGTTTTCTTAATGAAAAACGATCAGTTTGCATACTACTTTAAAGAGGGAGCCCGGCTAGCTCAGTCGGTAGAGCATGAGACTCTTAATCTCAGGGTCGTGGGTTCGAGCCCCACGTTGGGCGAAAACGAGTAATTTTTGCAGGATTCTTGCATTGGATCTCATAATATGGCAATTAATCTTGCATTAGACATGCAATAACTCCCAAAAATTGTATATCTTTGGTTTCCCATTGGTGGGAAATGTAACTTCAAGATTAGGTAGGGCATTAGTCTAGATTAACATACAGCGATATTACTCCTATTCAAGTACTAAACAGGCCAACCTGAACTGTAAAACATCCCCTAAGTGGAGGTAAGGCATCAGTTAGGAGTGAACTGAACACTCATGTAATGTGCAATTTGATGTCAAATAAAGTGTGGAAGGCATTAACATTACTTTTGAAATGTTATTCTGAGAGAGCACACAGGGGAATTAGATCAAATGGTAGAGCGCTCGCTTAGCATGCGAGAGGTAGCGGGATCGATGCCCGCATTCTCCATTCTAAAATGTACATACATTTTATTTTTAACTTGTCATTGACAAGCTTGTTGCATAGTAAGAACAGATAAATCACAGATGGCTTTCATATATGGTCACATCATAACAACTAAAGGGGTTTTATCAAAAGGGTTTAGGTATTCGTTAGCTTGTGAGAGCAATTTGAGTTCTTATGCAATCTCACAATGACATTTCCACAACTTCCATTTCAATTTTGTCTCCTTTTACTTGACACTCTGTCCACTGAGGGATCTATAAATGATAAGTTCCTTGAAAAACAAGAGTTGAGGAATATCCAGGAACTGGTTTTCTTAATGAAAAACGATCAGTTTGCATACTACTTTAAAGAGGGAGCCCGGCTAGCTCAGTCGGTAGAGCATGAGACTCTTAATCTCAGGGTCGTGGGTTCGAGCCCCACGTTGGGCGAAAACGAGTAATTTTTGCAGGATTATTGCATTGGATCTCATAATATGGCAATTAATCTTGCATTAGACATGCAATAACTCCCAAAAATTGTATATCTTTGGTTTCCCATTGGTGGGAAATGTAACTTCAAGATTAGGTAGGGCATTAGTCTAGATTAACATACAGCGATATTACTCCTATTCAAGTACTAAACAGGCCAACCTGAACTGTAAAACATCCCCTAAGTGGAGGTAAGGCATCAGTTAGGAGTGAACTGAACACTCATGTAATGGGCAATTTGACGTCAAATAAAGTGTCGTAGGCATTAACATTACTTTTGAAATGTTATTCTGAGGGAGCACACAGGGGAATTAGTTCAAATGGTAGAGCGCTCGCTTAGCATGCGAGAGGTAGTGGGATCGATGCCCGCATTCTCCATTCTAAAATGTACATACATTTTATTTTTAACTTGTCATTGCCAAGCTTGTTGCATAGTAAGAACAGATAAATCACAGATGGCTTTCATATATGGTCACATCATAACAACTAAAGGGGTTTTATCAAAAGGGTTTAGGTATTCGTTAGCTTGTGAGAGCAATTTGAGTTCTTATGCAATCTCACAATGACATTTCCACAACTTCCATTTCAATTTTGTCTCATTTTACTTGACACTCTGTCCACTGAGGGATCTATAAATGATAAGTTCCTTGAAAAACAAGAGTTGAGGAATATCCAGGAACTGGTTTTCTTAATGAAAAACGATCAGTTTGCATCCTACTTTAAAGAGGGAGCCTGGCTAGCTCAGTCGGTAGAGCATGAGACTCTTAATCTCAGGTTCGTGGGTTCGAGCCCCACGTTGGGCGAAAACGAGTAATTTTTGCAGGATTATTGCATTGGATCTCATAATATGGCAATTCATCTTGCATTAGACATGCAATAACTCCCAAAAATTGTATATCTTTGGTTTCCCATTGGTGGGAAATGTAACTTCAAGATTAGGTAGGGCATTAGTCTAGATTAACATACAGCGATATTACTCCTATTCAAGTACTAAACAGGCCAACCTGAACTGTAAAACATCCCCTAAGTGGAGGTAAGGCATCAGTTAGGAGTGAACTGAACACTCATGTAATGGGCATTTTGACATCAAATAAAGTGTGGTAGGCATTACCATTACTTTTGAAATGTTATTCTGAGGGAGCACACAGGGGAATTAGCTCAAATGGTAGAGCGCTCGCTTAGCATGCGAGAGGTAGCGGGATCGATGCCCGCATTCTCCATTCTAAAATTTACATACATTTTATTTTTAACTTGTCATTGCCAAGCTTGTTGCATAGTAAGAACAGATAAATCACAGATGGCTTTCATATATGGTCACATCATAACAACTAAAGTGGTTTTATCAAAAGGGTTTAGGTATTCGTTAGCTTGTGAGAGCAATTTGAGTTCTTATGCAATCTCACAATGACATTTCCACAACTTCCATTTCAATTTTGTCTCATTTTACTTGACACTCTGTCCACTGAGGGATCTATAAATGATAAGTTCCTTGAAAAACAAGAGTTGAGGAATATCCAGGAACTGGTTTTCTTAATGAAAAACGATCAGTTTGCATTCAACTTTAAAGAGGGAGCCCGGCTAGCTCAGTCGGTAGAGCATAAGACTCTTAATCTCAGGTTCGTGGGTTCGAGCCCCACGTTGGGCGAAAATGAGTAATTTTTGCAGGATTATTGCATTGGATCTCATAATATGGCAATTCATCTTGCATTAGACATGCAATAACTCCCAAAAATTGTATATCTTTGGTTTCCCATTGGTGGGAAATGTAACTTCAAGATTAGGTAGGGCATTAGTCTAGATTAACATACAGCGATATTACTCCTATTCAAGTACTAAACAGGCCAACCTGAACTGTAAAACATCCCCTAAGTGGAGGTAAGGCATCAGTTAGGAGTGAACTGAACACTCATGTAATGGGCAATTTGACGTCAAATAAAGTGTCGTAGGCATTAACATTACTTTTGAAATGTTATTCTGAGGGAGCACACAGGGGAATTAGTTCAAATGGTAGAGCGCTCGCTTAGCATGCGAGAGGTAGTGGGATCGATGCCCGCATTCTCCATTCTAAAATGTACATACATTTTATTTTTAACTTGTCATTGCCAAGCTTGTTGCATAGTAAGAACAGATAAATCACAGATGGCTTTCATATATGGTCACATCATAACAACTAAAGTGGTTTTATCAAAAGGGTTTAGGTATTCGTTAGCTTGTGAGAGCAATTTGAGTTCTTATGCAATCTCACAATGACATTTCCACAACTTCCATTTCAATTTTGTCTCATTTTACTTGACACTCTGTCCACTGAGGGATCTATAAATGATAAGTTCCTTGAAAAACAAGAGTTGAGGAATATCCAGGAACTGGTTTTCTTAATGAAAAACGATCAGTTTGCATACTACTTTAAAGAGGGAGCCCGGCTAGCTAGGTCGGTAGAGCATGAGACTCTTAATCTCAGGGTCGTGGGTTCGAGCCCCACGTTGGGCGAAAACGAGTAATTTTTGCAGGATTATTGCATTGGATCTCATAATATGGCAATTAATCTTGCATTAGACATGCAATAACTCCCAAAAATTGTATATCTTTGGTTTCCCATTGGTGGGAAATGTAACTTCAAGATTAGGTAGGGCATTAGTCTAGATTAACATACAGCGATATTACTCCTATTCAAGTACTAAACAGGCCAACCTGAACTGTAAAACATCCCCTAAGTGGAGGTAAGGCATCAGTTAGGAGTGAACTGAACACTCATGTAATGGGCAATTTGACGTCAAATAAAGTGTCGTAGGCATTAACATTACTTTTGAAATGTTATTCTGAGGGAGCACACAGGGGAATTAGTTCAAATGGTAGAGCGCTCGCTTAGCATGCGAGAGGTAGTGGGATCGATGCCCGCATTCTCCATTCTAAAATGTACATACATTTTATTTTTAACTTGTCATTGCCAAGCTTGTTGCATAGTAAGAACAGATAAATCACAGATGGCTTTCATATATGGTCACATCATAACAACTAAAGGGGTTTTATCAAAAGGGTTTAGGTATTCGTTAGCTTGTGAGAGCAATTTGAGTTCTTATGCAATCTCACAATGACATTTCCACAACTTCCATTTCAATTTTGTCTCATTTTACTTGACACTATGTCCACTGAGGGATCTATAAATGATAAGTTCCTTGAAAAACAAGAGTTGAGGAATATCCAGGAACTGGTTTTCTTAATGAAAAACGATCAGTTTGCATCCTACTTTAAAGAGGGAGCCTGGCTAGCTCAGTCGGTAGAGCATGAGACTCTTAATCTCAGGTTCGTGGGTTCGAGCCCCACGTTGGGCGAAAACGAGTAATTTTTGCAGGATTATTGCATTGGATCTCATAATATGGCAATTAATCTTGCATTAGACATGCAATACCTCCCAAAAATTGTATATCTTTGGTTTCCCATTGGCGGGAGATGTAACTTCAAGATTATGTAGGGCATTAGTCTAGATTAACATACAGCGATATTACTCCTATTCAAGTACTTAACAGGCCAACCTGAACTGTAAAACATCCCCTAAGTGGAGGTAAGGCATCAGTTAGGAGTGAACTGAACACTCATGTAATGGGCAATTTGACATCAAATAAAGTGTGGTAGGCATTACCATTACTTTTGAAATGTTATTCTGAGGGAGCACACAGGGGAATTAGCTCAAATGGTAGAGCGCTCGCTTAGCATGCGAGAGGTAGCGGGATCGATGCCCGCATTCTCCATTCTAAAATGTACATACATTTTATTTTTAACTTGTCATTGCCAAGCTTGTTGCATAGTAAGAACAGATAAATCACAGATTTCTTTCATATATGGTCACATCATAACAACTAAAGTGGTTTTATCAAAAGGGTTTAGGTATTCGTTAGCTTGTGAGAGCAATTTGAGTTTTTATGCAATCTCACAATGACATTTCCACAACTTCCATTTCAATTTTGTCTCATTTTACTTGACACTCTGTCCACTGAGGGATCTATAAATGATAAGTTCCTTGAAAAACAAGAGTTGAGGAATATCCAGGAACTGGTTTTCTTAATGAAAAACGATCAGTTTGCATACTACTTTAAAGAGGGAGCCCGGCTAGCTCAGTCGGTAGAGCATGAGACTCTTAATCTCAGGGTCGTGGGTTCGAGCCCCACGTTGGGCGAAAACGAGTAATTTTTGCAGGATTCTTGCATTGGATCTCATAATATGGCAATTAATCTTGCATTAGACATGCAATAACTCCCAAAAATTGTATATCTTTGGTTTCCCATTGGTGGGAAATGTAACTTCAAGATTAGGTAGGGCATTAGTCTAGATTAACATACAGCGATATTACTCCTATTCAAGTACTAAACAGGCCAACCTGAACTGTAAAACATCCCCTAAGTGGAGGTAAGGCATCAGTTAGGAGTGAACTGAACACTCATGTAATGTGCAATTTGATGTCAAATAAAGTGTGGAAGGCATTAACATTACTTTTGAAATGTTATTCTGAGGGAGCACACAGGGGAATTAGATCAAATGGTAGAGCGCTCGCTTAGCATGCGAGAGGTAGCGGGATCGATGCCCGCATTCTCCATTCTAAAATGTACATACATTTTATTTTTAACTTGTCATTGACAAGCTTGTTGCATAGTAAGAACAGATAAATCACAGATGGCTTTCATATATGGTCACATCATAACAACTAAAGGGGTTTTATCAAAAGGGTTTAGGTATTCGTTAGCTTGTGAGAGCAATTTGAGTTCTTATGCAATCTCACAATGACATTTCCACAACTTCCATTTCAATTTTGTCTCCTTTTACTTGACACTCTGTCCACTGAGGGATCTATAAATGATAAGTTCCTTGAAAAACAAGAGTTGAGGAATATCCAGGAACTGGTTTTCTTAATGAAAAACGATCAGTTTGCATACTACTTTAAAGAGGGAGCCCGGCTAGCTAGGTCGGTAGAGCATGAGACTCTTAATCTCAGGGTCGTGGGTTCGAGCCCCACGTTGGGCGAAAACGAGTAATTTTTGCAGGATTATTGCATTGGATCTCATAATATGGCAATTAATCTTGCATTAGACATGCAATAACTCCTAAAAATTGTATATCTTTGGTTTCCCATTGGTGGGAAATGTAACTTCAAGATTAGGTAGGGCATTAGTCTAGATTAACATACAGCGATATTACTCCTATTCAAGTACTAAACAGGCCAACCTGAACTGTAAAACATCCCCTAAGTGGAGGTAAGGCATCAGTTAGGAGTGAACTGAACACTCATGTAATGGGCAATTTGACGTCAAATAAAGTGTCGTAGGCATTAACATTACTTTTGAAATGTTATTCTGAGGGAGCACACAGGGGAATTAGTTCAAATGGTAGAGCGCTCGCTTAGCATGCGAGAGGTAGTGGGATCGATGCCCGCATTCTCCATTCTAAAATGTACATACATTTTATTTTTAACTTGTCATTGCCAAGCTTGTTGCATAGTAAGAACAGATAAATCACAGATGGCTTTCATATATGGTCACATCATAACAACTAAAGGGGTTTTATCAAAAGGGTTTAGGTATTCGTTAGCTTGTGAGAGCAATTTGAGTTCTTATGCAATCTCACAATGACATTTCCACAACTTCCATTTCAATTTTGTCTCATTTTACTTGACACTATGTCCACTGAGGGATCTATAAATGATAAGTTCCTTGAAAAACAAGAGTTGAGGAATATCCAGGAACTGGTTTTCTTAATGAAAAACGATCAGTTTGCATCCTACTTTAAAGAGGGAGCCTGGCTAGCTCAGTCGGTAGAGCATGAGACTCTTAATCTCAGGTTCGTGGGTTCGAGCCCCACGTTGGGCGAAAACGAGTAATTTTTGCAGGATTATTGCATTGGATCTCATAATATGGCAATTAATCTTGCATTAGACATGCAATACCTCCCAAAAATTGTATATCTTTGGTTTCCCATTGGTGGGAGATGTAACTTCAAGATTATGTAGGGCATTAGTCTAGATTAACATACAGCGATATTACTCCTATTCAAGTACTTAACAGGCCAACCTGAACTGTAAAACATCCCCTAAGTGGAGGTAAGGCATCAGTTAGGAGTGAACTGAACACTCATGTAATGGGCAATTTGACATCAAATAAAGTGTGGTAGGCATTACCATTACTTTTGAAATGTTATTCTGAGGGAGCACACAGGGGAATTAGCTCAAATGGTAGAGCGCTCGCTTAGCATGCGAGAGGTAGCGGGATCGATGCCCGCATTCTCCATTCTAAAATGTACATACATTTTATTTTTAACTTGTCATTGCCAAGCTTGTTGCATAGTAAGAACAGATAAATCACAGATTTCTTTCATATATGGTCACATCATAACAACTAAAGTGGTTTTATCAAAAGGGTTTAGGTATTCGTTAGCTTGTGAGAGCAATTTGAGTTTTTATGCAATCTCACAATGACATTTCCACAACTTCCATTTCAATTTTGTCTCATTTTACTTGACACTCTGTCCACTGAGGGATCTATAAATGATAAGTTCCTTGAAAAACAAGAGTTGAGGAATATCCAGGAACTGGTTTTCTTAATGAAAAACGATCAGTTTGCATACTACTTTAAAGAGGGAGCCCGGCTAGCTCAGTCGGTAGAGCATGAGACTCTTAATCTCAGGGTCGTGGGTTCGAGCCCCACGTTGGGCGAAAACGAGTAATTTTTGCAGGATTCTTGCATTGGATCTCATAATATGGCAATTAATCTTGCATTAGACATGCAATAACTCCCAAAAATTGTATATCTTTGGTTTCCCATTGGTGGGAAATGTAACTTCAAGATTAGGTAGGGCATTAGTCTAGATTAACATACAGCGATATTACTCCTATTCAAGTACTAAACAGGCCAACCTGAACTGTAAAACATCCCCTAAGTGGAGGTAAGGCATCAGTTAGGAGTGAACTGAACACTCATGTAATGTGCAATTTGATGTCAAATAAAGTGTGGAAGGAATTAACATTACTTTTGAAATGTTATTCTGAGGGAGCACACAGGGGAATTAGATCAAATGGTAGAGCGCTCGCTTAGCATGCGAGAGGTAGCAGGATCGATGCCCGCATTCTCCATTCTAAAATGTACATACATTTTATTTTTAACTTGTCATTGACAAGCTTGTTGCATAGTAAGAACAGATAAATCACAGATGGCTTTCATATATGGTCACATCATAACAACTAAAGGGGTTTTATCAAAAGGGTTTAGGTATTCGTTAGCTTGTGAGAGCAATTTGAGTTCTTATGCAATCTCACAATGACATTTCCACAACTTCCATTTCAATTTTGTCTCCTTTTACTTGACACTCTGTCCACTGAGGGATCTATAAATGATAAGTTCCTTGAAAAACAAGAGTTGAGGAATATCCAGGAACTGGTTTTCTTAATGAAAAACGATCAGTTTGCATACTACTTTAAAGAGGGAGCCCGGCTAGCTCAGTCGGTAGAGCATGAGACTCTTAATCTCAGGGTCGTGGGTTCGAGCCCCACGTTGGGCGAAAACGAGTAATTTTTGCAGGATTATTGCATTGGATCTCATAATATGGCAATTAATCTTGCATTAGACATGCAATAACTCCCAAAAATTGTATATCTTTGGTTTCCCATTGGTGGGAAATGTAACTTCAAGATTAGGTAGGGCATTAGTCTAGATTAACATACAGCGATATTACTCCTATTCAAGTACTAAACAGGCCAACCTGAACTGTAAAACATCCCCTAAGTGGAGGTAAGGCATCAGTTAGGAGTGAACTGAACACTCATGTAATGGGCAATTTGACGTCAAATAAAGTGTCGTAGGCATTAACATTACTTTTGAAATGTTATTCTGAGGGAGCACACAGGGGAATTAGTTCAAATGGTAGAGCGCTCGCTTAGCATGCGAGAGGTAGTGGGATCGATGCCCGCATTCTCCATTCTAAAATGTACATACATTTTATTTTTAACTTGTCATTGCCAAGCTTGTTGCATAGTAAGAACAGATAAATCACAGATGGCTTTCATATATGGTCACATCATAACAACTAAAGGGGTTTTATCAAAAGGGTTTAGGTATTCGTTAGCTTGTGAGAGCAATTTGAGTTCTTATGCAATCTCACAATGACATTTCCACAACTTCCATTTCAATTTTGTCTCATTTTACTTGACACTCTGTCCACTGAGGGATCTATAAATGATAAGTTCCTTGAAAAACAAGAGTTGAGGAATATCCAGGAACTGGTTTTCTTAATGAAAAACGATCAGTTTGCATCCTACTTTAAAGAGGGAGCCTGGCTAGCTCAGTCGGTAGAGCATGAGACTCTTAATCTCAGGTTCGTGGGTTCGAGCCCCACGTTGGGCGAAAACGAGTAATTTTTGCAGGATTATTGCATTGGATCTCATAATATGGCAATTCATCTTGCATTAGACATGCAATAACTCCCAAAAATTGTATATCTTTGGTTTCCCATTGGTGGGAAATGTAACTTCAAGATTAGGTAGGGCATTAGTCTAGATTAACATACAGCGATATTACTCCTATTCAAGTACTAAACAGGCCAACCTGAACTGTAAAACATCCCCTAAGTGGAGGTAAGGCATCAGTTAGGAGTGAACTGAACACTCATGTAATGGGCATTTTGACATCAAATAAAGTGTGGTAGGCATTACCATTACTTTTGAAATGTTATTCTGAGGGAGCACACAGGGGAATTAGCTCAAATGGTAGAGCGCTCGCTTAGCATGCGAGAGGTAGCGGGATCGATGCCCGCATTCTCCATTCTAAAATTTACATACATTTTATTTTTAACTTGTCATTGCCAAGCTTGTTGCATAGTAAGAACAGATAAATCACAGATTTCTTTCATATATGGTCACATCATAACAACTAAAGTGGTTTTATCAAAAGGGTTTAGGTATTCGTTAGCTTGTGAGAGCAATTTGAGTTCTTATGCAATCTCACAATGACATTTCCACAACTTCCATTTAAATTTTGTCTCATTTTACTTGACACTCTGTCCACTGAGGGATCTATAAATGATAAGTTCCTTGAAAAACAAGAGTTGAGGAATATCCAGGAACTGGTTTTCTTAATGAAAAACGATCAGTTTGCATACTACTTTAAAGAGGGAGCCCGGCTAGCTCAGTCGGTAGAGCATGAGACTCTTAATCTCAGGGTCGTGGGTTCGAGCCCCACGTTGGGCGAAAACGAGTAATTTTTGCAGGATTCTTGCATTGGATCTCATAATATGGCAATTAATCTTGCATTAGACATGCAATAACTCCCAAAAATTGTATATCTTTGGTTTCCCATTGGTGGGAAATGTAACTTCAAGATTAGGTAGGGCATTAGTCTAGATTAACATACAGCGATATTACTCCTATTCAAGTACTAAACAGGCCAACCTGAACTGTAAAACATCCCCTAAGTGGAGGTAAGGCATCAGTTAGGAGTGAACTGAACACTCATGTAATGTGCAATTTGATGTCAAATAAAGTGTGGAAGGCATTAACATTACTTTTGAAATGTTATTCTGAGGGAGCACACAGGGGAATTAGATCAAATGGTAGAGCGCTCGCTTAGCATGCGAGAGGTAGCGGGATCGATGCCCGCATTCTCCATTCTAAAATGTACATACATTTTATTTTTAACTTGTCATTGACAAGCTTGTTGCATAGTAAGAACAGATAAATCACAGATGGCTTTCATATATGGTCACATCATAACAACTAAAGGGGTTTTATCAAAAGGGTTTAGGTATTCGTTAGCTTGTGAGAGCAATTTGAGTTCTTATGCAATCTCACAATGACATTTCCACAACTTCCATTTCAATTTTGTCTCCTTTTACTTGACACTCTGTCCACTGAGGGATCTATAAATGATAAGTTCCTTGAAAAACAAGAGTTGAGGAATATCCAGGAACTGGTTTTCTTAATGAAAAACGATCAGTTTGCATACTACTTTAAAGAGGGAGCCCGGCTAGCTCAGTCGGTAGAGCATGAGACTCTTAATCTCAGGGTCGTGGGTTCGAGCCCCACGTTGGGCGAAAACGAGTAATTTTTGCAGGATTATTGCATTGGATCTCATAATATGGCAATTAATCTTGCATTAGACATGCAATAACTCCCAAAAATTGTATATCTTTGGTTTCCCATTGGTGGGAAATGTAACTTCAAGATTAGGTAGGGCATTAGTCTAGATTAACATACAGCGATATTACTCCTATTCAAGTACTAAACAGGCCAACCTGAACTGTAAAACATCCCCTAAGTGGAGGTAAGGCATCAGTTAGGAGTGAACTGAACACTCATGTAATGGGCAATTTGACGTCAAATAAAGTGTCGTAGGCATTAACATTACTTTTGAAATGTTATTCTGAGGGAGCACACAGGGGAATTAGTTCAAATGGTAGAGCGCTCGCTTAGCATGCGAGAGGTAGTGGGATCGATGCCCGCATTCTCCATTCTAAAATGTACATACATTTTATTTTTAACTTGTCATTGCCAAGCTTGTTGCATAGTAAGAACAGATAAATCACAGATGGCTTTCATATATGGTCACATCATAACAACTAAAGGGGTTTTATCAAAAGGGTTTAGGTATTCGTTAGCTTGTGAGAGCAATTTGAGTTCTTATGCAATCTCACAATGACATTTCCACAACTTCCATTTCAATTTTGTCTCATTTTACTTGACACTCTGTCCACTGAGGGATCTATAAATGATAAGTTCCTTGAAAAACAAGAGTTGAGGAATATCCAGGAACTGGTTTTCTTAATGAAAAACGATCAGTTTGCATCCTACTTTAAAGAGGGAGCCTGGCTAGCTCAGTCGGTAGAGCATGAGACTCTTAATCTCAGGTTCGTGGGTTCGAGCCCCACGTTGGGCGAAAACGAGTAATTTTTGCAGGATTATTGCATTGGATCTCATAATATGGCAATTCATCTTGCATTAGACATGCAATAACTCCCAAAAATTGTATATCTTTGGTTTCCCATTGGTGGGAAATGTAACTTCAAGATTAGGTAGGGCATTAGTCTAGATTAACATACAGCGATATTACTCCTATTCAAGTACTAAACAGGCCAACCTGAACTGTAAAACATCCCCTAAGTGGAGGTAAGGCATCAGTTAGGAGTGAACTGAACACTCATGTAATGGGCATTTTGACATCAAATAAAGTGTGGTAGGCATTACCATTACTTTTGAAATGTTATTCTGAGGGAGCACACAGGGGAATTAGCTCAAATGGTAGAGCGCTCGCTTAGCATGCGAGAGGTAGCGGGATCGATGCCCGCATTCTCCATTCTAAAATTTACATACATTTTATTTTTAACTTGTCATTGCCAAGCTTGTTGCATAGTAAGAACAGATAAATCACAGATGGCTTTCATATATGGTCACATCATAACAACTAAAGTGGTTTTATCAAAAGGGTTTAGGTATTCGTTAGCTTGTGAGAGCAATTTGAGTTCTTATGCAATCTCACAATGACATTTCCACAACTTCCATTTCAATTTTGTCTCATTTTACTTGACACTCTGTCCACTGAGGGATCTATAAATGATAAGTTCCTTGAAAAACAAGAGTTGAGGAATATCCAGGAACTGGTTTTCTTAATGAAAAACGATCAGTTTGCATTCAACTTTAAAGAGGGAGCCCGGCTAGCTCAGTCGGTAGAGCATAAGACTCTTAATCTCAGGTTCGTGGGTTCGAGCCCCACGTTGGGCGAAAATGAGTAATTTTTGCAGGATTATTGCATTGGATCTCATAATATGGCAATTCATCTTGCATTAGACATGCAATAACTCCCAAAAATTGTATATCTTTGGTTTCCCATTGGTGGGAAATGTAACTTCAAGATTAGGTAGGGCATTAGTCTAGATTAACATACAGCGATATTACTCCTATTCAAGTACTAAACAGGCCAACCTGAACTGTAAAACATCCCCTAAGTGGAGGTAAGGCATCAGTTAGGAGTGAACTGAACACTCATGTAATGTGCAATTTGATGTCAAATAAAGTGTGGAAGGCATTAACATTACTTTTGAAATGTTATTCTGAGGGAGCACACAGGGGAATTAGCTCAAATGGTAGAGCGCTCGCTTAGCATGCGAGAGGTAGCGGGATCGATGCCCGCATTCTCAATTCTAAAATGTACATACATTTTATTTTTAACTTGTCATTGACAAGCTTGTTGCATAGTAAGAACAGATAAATCACAGATGGTTTTCATATATGGTCACATCATAACAACTAAAGGGGTTTTATCAAAAGGGTTTAGGTATTCGTTAGCTTGTGAGAGCAATTTGAGTTCTTATGCAATCTCACAATGACATTTCCACAACTTCCATTTCAATTTTGTCTCCTTTTACTTGACACTCTGTCCACTGAGGGATCTATAAATGATAAGTTCCTTGAAAAACAAGAGTTGAGGAATATCCAGGAACTGGTTTTCTTAATGAAAAACGACCAGTTTTCATACTACTTTAAAGAGGGAGCCCGGCTAGCTCAGTCGGTAGAGCATGAGACTCTTAATCTCAGGGTCGTGGGTTCGAGCCCCACATTGGGCGAAAACAAGTAATTTTTTTCAGGATTATTGCATTGGATCTCATAATATGGCAATTAATCTTGCATTAGACATGCAATAACTCCCAAAAATTGTATATCTTTGGTTTCCCATTGGTGGGAGATGTAACTTCAAGATTAGGTAGGGCATTAGTCTAGATTAACATACAGCGATATTACTCCTATTCAAGTACTTAACAGGCCAACCTGAACTGTAAAACATCCCCTAAGTGGAGGTAAGGCATCAGTTAGGAGTGAACTGAACACTCATGTAATGGGCAATTTGACATCAAATAAAGTGTGGTAGGCATTACCATTACTTTTGAAATGTTATTCTGAGGGAGCACACAGGGGAATTAGCTCAAATGGTAGAGCGCTCGCTTAGCATGCGAGAGGTAGCGGGATCGATGCCCGCATTCTCCATTCTAAAATTTACCTACATTTTATTTTTAACTTGTCATTGTCAAGCTTGTTGCATAGTAAGAACAGATAAATCACAGATGGCTTTCATATATGGTCACATCATAACAACTAAAGTGGTTTTATCAAAAGGGTTTAGGTATTCGTTAGCTTGTGAGAGCAATTTGAGTTCTTATGCAATCTCACAATGACATTTCCACAACTTCCATTTCAATTTTGTCTCATTTTACTTGACACTCTGTCCACTGAGGGATCTATAAATGATAAGTTCCTTGAAAAACAAGAGTTGAGGAATATCCAGGAACTGGTTTTCTTAATGAAAAACGATCAGTTTGCATTCTACTTTAAAGAGGGATCCCGGCTAGCTCAGTCGGTAGAGCATGAGACTCTTAATCTCAGGTTCGTGGGTTCGAGCCCCACGTTGGGCGAAAATGAGTAATTTTTGCAGGATTATTGCATTGGATCTCATAATATGGCAATTCATCTTGCATTAGACATGCAATAACTCCCAAAAATTGTATATCTTTGGTTTCCCACCATGTAACTTCAAGATTAGGTAGGGCATTAGTCTAGATTAACATACAGCGATATTACTCCTATTCAAGTACTAAACAGGCCAACCTGAACTGTAAAACATCCCCTAAGTGGAGGTAAGGCATCAGTTAGGAGTGAACTGAACACTCATGTAATGTGCAATTTGACTTCAAATAAAGTGTGGAAGGCATTAACATTACTTTTGAAATGTTATGCTGAGGGAGCACACAGGGGAATTAGCTCAAATGGTAGAGCGCTCGCTTAGCATGCGAGAGGTAGCGGGATCGATGCCCGCATTCTCCATTCTAAAATGTACATACATTTTATTTTTAACTTGTCATTGCCAAGCTTGTTGCATAGTAAGAACAGATACATCACAGATGGCTTTCATATATGGTCACATCATAACAACTAAAGGTGTTTTATCAAAAGGGTTTAGGTATTCGTTAGCTTGTGAGAGCAATTTGAGTTCTTATGCAATCTCACAATGACATTTCCACAACTTCCATTTCAATTTTGTCTCATTTTACTTGACACTCTGTCCACTGAGGGATCTATAAATGATAAGTTCCTTGAAAAACAAGAGTTGAGGAATATCCAGGAACTGGTTTTCTTAATGAAAAACGATCAGTTTGCATACTACTTTAAAGAGGGAGGCCGGCTAGCTCAGTCGGTAGAGCATGAGACTCTTAATCTCAGGGTCGTGGGTTCGAGCCCCACGTTGGGCGAAAACGAGTAATTTTTGCAGGATTATTGCATTGGATCTCATAATATGGCAATTAATCTTGCATTAGACATGCAATAACTCCCAAAAATTGTATATCTTTGGTTTCCCATTGGTGGGAAATGTAACTTCAAGATTAGGTAGGGCATTAGTCTAGATTAACATGCAGCGATATTACTCCTATTCAAGTACTAAACAGGCCAACCTGAACTGTAAAACATCCCCTAAGTGGAGGTAAGGCATCAGTTAGGAGTGAACTGAACACTCATGTAATGGGCAATTTGACGTCAAATAAAGTGTGGTAGGCATTACCATTACTTTTGAAATGTTATTCTGAGGGAGCACACAGGGGAATTAGCTCAAATGGTAGAGCGCTCGCTTAGCATGCGAGAGGTAGCGGGATCGATGCCCGCATTCTCCATTCTAAAATGTACATACATTTTATTTTTAACTTGTCATTGCCAAGCTTGTTGCATAGTAAGAACAGATAAATCACAGATGGCTTTCATATATGGTCACATCATAACAACTAAAGTGGTTTTATCAAAAGGGTTTAGGTATTCGTTAGCTTGTGAGAGCAATTTGAGTTCTTATGCAATCTCACAATGACATTTCCACAACTTCCATTTCAATTTTGTCTCATTTTACTTGACACTCTGTCCACTGAGGGATCTATAAATGATAAGTTCCTTGAAAAACAAGAGTTGAGGAATATCCAGGAACTGGTTTTCTTAATGAAAAACGATCAGTTTGCATACTACTTTAAAGAGGGAGCCTGGCTAGCTCATTCGGTAGAGCATGAGACTCTTAATCTCAGGGTCGTGGGTTCGAGCCCCACGTTGGGCGAAAACGAGTAATTTTTGCAGGATTATTGCATTGGATCTCATAATATGGCAATTCATCTTGCATTAGACATGCAATAACTCCCAAAAATTGTATATCTTTGGTTTCCCATTGGTGGGAAATGTAACTTCAAGATTAGGTAGGGCATTAGTCTAGATTAACATACAGCGATATTACTCCTATTCAAGTACTTAACAGGCCAACCTGAACTGTAAAACATCCCCTAAGTGGAGGTAAGGCATCAGTTAGGAGTGAACTGAACACTCATGTAATGGGCAATTTGACGTCAAATAAAGTGTGGTAGGCATTACCATTACTTTTGAAATGTTATTCTGAGGGAGCACACAGGGGAATTAGCTCAAATGGTAGAGCGCTCGCTTAGCATGCGAGAGGTAGCGGGATCGATGCCCGCATTCTCCATTCTAAAATGTACATACATTTTATTTTTAACTTGTCATTGCCAAGTTTGTTGCATAGTAAGAACAGATACATCACAGATGGCTTTCATATATGGTCACATCATAACAACTAAAGGTGTTTTATCAAAAGGGTTTAGGTATTCGTTAGCTTGTGAGAGCAATTTGAGTTCTTATGCAATCTCACAATGACATTTCCACAACTTCCATTTCAATTTTGTCTCATTTTACTTGACACTCTGTCCACTGAGGGATCTATAAATGATAAGTTCCTTGAAAAACAAGAGTTGAGGAATATCCAGGAACTGGTTTTCTTAATGAAAAACGATCAGTTTGCATTCTACTTTAAAGAGGGATCCCGGCTAGCTCAGTCGGTAGAGCATGAGACTCTTAATCTCAGGTTCGTGGGTTCGAGCCCCACTTTGGGTGAAAACGAGTAATTTTTGCAGGATTATTGCATTGGATCTCATAATATGGCAATTCATCTTGCATTAGACATGCAATAACTCCCAAAAATTGTATATCTTTGGTTTCCCACCATGTAACTTCAAGATTAGGTAGGGCATTAGTCTAGATTAACATACAGCGATATTACTCCTATTCAAGTACTAAACAGGCCAACCTGAACTGTAAAACATCCCCTAAGTGGAGGTAAGGCATCAGTTAGGAGTGAACTGAACACTCATGTAATGTGCAATTTGACTTCAAATAAAGTGTGGAAGGCATTAACATTACTTTTGAAATGTTATGCTGAGGGAGCACACAGGGGAATTAGCTCAAATGGCAGAGCGCTCGCTTAGCAAGCGAGAGGTAGTGGGATCGATGCCCGCATTCTTCATTCTAAAATGTACATACATTTTATTTTTAACTTGTCATTGCCAAGCTTGTTGCATAGTAAGAACAGATAAATCACAGATGGCTTTCATATATGGTCACATCATAACAACTAAAGGGGTTTTATCAAAATGGTTTAGGTATTCGTTAGCTTGTGAGAGCAATTTGAGTTCTTATGCAATCTCACAATGACATTTCCACAACTTCCATTTCAATTTTGTCTTATTTTACTTGACACTCTGTCCACTGAGGGATCTATAAATGATAAGTTCCTTGAAAAACAAGAGTTGAGGAATATCCAGGAACTGGTTTTCTTAATGAAAACGATCAGTTTGCATTCTACTTTAAAGAGGGAGCCCGGCTAGCTCAGTCGGTAGAGCATGAGACTCTTAATCTGAGGGTCGTGGGTTCGAGCCCCACGTTGGGCGAAAACGAGTAATTTTTGCAGGATTATTGCATTGGATCTCATAATATGGCAATTAATCTTGCATTAGACATGCAATACCTCCCAAAAATTGTATATCTTTGGTTTCCCATTGGTGGGAGATGTAACTTCAAGATTATGTAGGGCATTAGTCTAGATTAACATACAACGATATTACTCCTATTCAAGTACTTAACAGGCCAACCTGAACTGTAAAACATCCCCTAAGTGGAGGTAAGGCATCAGTTAGGAGTGAACTGAACACTCATGTAATGGGCAATTTGACATCAAATAAAGTGTGGTAGGCATTACCATTACTTTTGAAATGTTATTCTGAGGGAGCACACAGGGGAATTAGCTCAAATGGTAGAGCGCTCGCTTAGCATGCGAGAGGTAGCGGGATCGATGCCCGCATTCTCCATTCTAAAATGTACATACATTTTATTTTTAACTTGTCATTGCCAAGCTTGTTGCATAGTAAGAACAGATAAATCACAGATTTCTTTCATATATGGTCACATCATAACAACTAAAGTGGTTTTATCAAAAGGGTTTAGGTATTCGTTAGCTTGTGAGAGCAATTTGAGTTTTTATGCAATCTCACAATGACATTTCCACAACTTCCATTTCAATTTTGTCTCATTTTACTTGACACTCTGTCCACTGAGGGATCTATAAATGATAAGTTCCTTGAAAAACAAGAGTTGAGGAATATCCAGGAACTGGTTTTCTTAATGAAAAACGATCAGTTTGCATACTACTTTAAAGAGGGAGCCCGGCTAGCTCAGTCGGTAGAGCATGAGACTCTTAATCTCAGGGTCGTGGGTTCGAGCCCCACGTTGGGCGAAAACGAGTAATTTTTGCAGGATTATTGCATTGGATCTCATAATATGGCAATTAATCTTGCATTAGACATGCAATAACTCCCACAAATTGTATATCTTTGGTTTCCCATTGGTGGGAAATGTAACTTCAAGATTAGGTAGGGCATTAGTCTAGATTAACATACAGCGATATTACTCCTATTCAAGTACTAAACAGGCCAACCTGAACTGTAAAACATCCCCTAAGTGGAGGTAAGGCATCAGTTAGGAGTGAACTGAACACTCATGTAATGGGCAATTTGACGTCAAATAAAGTGTCGTAGGCATTAACATTACTTTTGAAATGTTATTCTGAGGGAGCACACAGGGGAATTAGTTCAAATGGTAGAGCGCTCGCTTAGCATGCGAGAGGTAGTGGGATCGATGCCCGCGTTCTCCATTCTAAAATGTACATACATTTTATTTTTAACTTGTCATTGCCAAGCTTGTTGCATAGTAAGAACAGATAAATCACAGATGGCTTTCATATATGGTCACATCATAACAACTAAAGGGGTTTTATCAAAAGGGTTTAGGTATTCGTTAGCTTGTGAGAGCAATTTGAGTTCTTATGCAATCTCACAATGACATTTCCACAACTTCCATTTCAATTTTGTCTCATTTTACTTGACACTCTGTCCACTGAGGGATCTATAAATGATAAGTTCCTTGAAAAACAAGAGTTGAGGAATATCCAGGAACTGGTTTTCTTAATGAAAAACGATCAGTTTGCGTTCTACTTTAAAGAGGGAGCCCGGCTAGCTCAGTCGGTAGAGCATGAGACTCTTAATCTCAGGGTCGTGGGTTCGAGCCCCACGTTGGGCGAAAACGAGTAATTTTTGCAGGATTATTGCATTGGATCTCATAATATGGCAATTAATCTTGCATTAGACATGCAATAACTCCCAAAAATTGTATATCTTTGGTTTCCCATTGGTGGGAAATGTAACTTCAAGATTAGGTAGGGCATTAGTCTAGATTAACATACAGCGATATTACTCCTATTCAAGTACTTAACAGGCCAACCTGAACTGTAAAACATCCCCTAAGTGGAGGTAAGGCATCAGTTAGGAGTGAACTGAACACTCATGTAATGGGCAATTTGACGTCAAATAAAGTGTGGTAGGCATTACCATTACTTTTGAAATGTTATTCTGAGGGAGCACACAGGGGAATTAGCTCAAATGGTAGAGCGCTCGCTTAGCATGCGAGAGGTAGCGGGATCGATGCCCGCATTCTCCATTCTAAAATGTACATACATTTTAATTTTAACTTGTCATTGCCAAGCTTGTTGCATAGTAAGAACAGATACATCACAGATGGCTTTCATATATGGTCACATCATAACAACTAAAGGTGTTTTATCAAAAGGGTTTAGGTATTCGTTAGCTTGTGAGAGCAATTTGAGTTCTTATGCAATCTCACAATGACATTTCCACAACTTCCATTTCAATTTTGTCTCATTTTACTTGACACTCTGTCCACTGAGGGATCTATAAATGATAAGTTCCTTGAAAAACAAGAGTTGAGGAATATCCAGGAACTGGTTTTCTTAATGAAAAACGATCAGTTTGCATACTACTTTAAAGAGGGAGGCCGGCTAGCTCAGTCGGTAGAGCATGAGACTCTTAATCTCAGGGTCGTGGGTTCGAGCCCCACGTTGGGCGAAAACGAGTAATTTTTGCAGGATTATTGCATTGGATCTCATAATATGGCAATTAATCTTGCATTAGACATGCAATAACTCCCAAAAATTGTATATCTTTGGTTTCCCATTGGTGGGAAATGTAACTTCAAGATTAGGTAGGGCATTAGTCTAGATTAACATGCAGCGATATTACTCCTATTCAAGTACTAAACAGGCCAACCTGAACTGTAAAACATCCCCTAAGTGGAGGTAAGGCATCAGTTAGGAGTGAACTGAACACTCATGTAATGGGCAATTTGACGTCAAATAAAGTGTGGTAGGCATTACCATTACTTTTGAAATGTTATTCTGAGGGAGCACACAGGGGAATTAGCTCAAATGGTAGAGCGCTCGCTTAGCATGCGAGAGGTAGCGGGATCGATGCCCGCATTCTCCATTCTAAAATGTACATACATTTTATTTTTAACTTGTCATTGCCAAGCTTGTTGCATAGTAAGAACAGATAAATCACAGATGGCTTTCATATATGGTCACATCATAACAACTAAAGTGGTTTTATCAAAAGGGTTTAGGTATTCGTTAGCTTGTGAGAGCAATTTGAGTTCTTATGCAATCTCACAATGACATTTCCACAACTTCCATTTCAATTTTGTCTCATTTTACTTGACACTCTGTCCACTGAGGGATCTATAAATGATAAGTTCCTTGAAAAACAAGAGTTGAGGAATATCCAGGAACTGGTTTTCTTAATGAAAAACGATCAGTTTGCATACTACTTTAAAGAGGGAGCCTGGCTAGCTCAGTCGGTAGAGCATGAGACTCTTAATCTCAGGGTCGTGGGTTCGAGCCCCACGTTGGGCGAAAACGAGTAATTTTTGCAGGATTATTGCATTGGATCTCATAATATGGCAATTCATCTTGCATTAGACATGCAATAACTCCCAAAAATTGTATATCTTTGGTTTCCCATTGGTGGGAAATGTAACTTCAAGATTAGGTAGGGCATTAGTCTAGATTAACATACAGCGATATTACTCCTATTCAAGTACTTAACAGGCCAACCTGAACTGTAAAACATCCCCTAAGTGGAGGTAAGGCATCAGTTAGGAGTGAACTGAACACTCATGTAATGGGCAATTTGACGTCAAATAAAGTGTGGTAGGCATTACCATTACTTTTGAAATGTTATTCTGAGGGAGCACACAGGGGAATTAGCTCAAATGGTAGAGCGCTCGCTTAGCATGCGAGAGGTAGCGGGATCGAGGCCCGCATTCTCCATTCTAAAATGTACATACATTTTATTTTTAACTTGTCATTGCCAAGCTTGTTGCATAGTAAGAACAGATACATCACAGATGGCTTTCATATATGGTCACATCATAACAACTAAAGGTGTTTTATCAAAAGGGTTTAGGTATTCGTTAGCTTGTGAGAGCAATTTGAGTTCTTATGCAATCTCACAATGACATTTCCACAACTTCCATTTCAATTTTGTCTCATTTTACTTGACACTTTGTCCACTGAGGGATCTATAAATGATAAGTTCCTTGAAAAACAAGAGTTGAGGAATATCCAGGAACTGGTTTTCTTAATGAAAAACGATCAGTTTGCATTCTACTTTAAAGAGGGAGCCCGGCTAGCTCAGTCGGTAGAGCATGAGACTCTTAATCTGAGGGTCGTGGGTTCGAGCCACACGTTGGGCAAAAACGAGTAATTTTTGCAGGATTATTGCATTGGATCTCATAATATGGCAATTAATCTTGCATTAGACATGCAATACCTCCCAAAAATTGTATATCTTTGGTTTCCCATTGGTGGGAGATGTAACTTCAAGATTATGTAGGGCATTAGTCTAGATTAACATACAGCGATATTACTCCTATTCAAGTACTTAACAGGCCAACCTGAACTGTAAAACATCCCCTAAGTGGAGGTAAGGCATCAGTTAGGAGTGAACTGAACACTCATGTAATGGGCAATTTGACATCAAATAAAGTGTGGTAGGCATTACCATTACTTTTGAAATGTTATTCTGAGGGAGCACACAGGGGAATTAGCTCAAATGGTAGAGCGCTCGCTTAGCATGCGAGAGGTAGCGGGATCGATGCCTGCATTCTCCATTCTAAAATGTACATACATTTTATTTTTAACTTGTCATTGCCAAGCTTGTTGCATAGTAAGAACAGATAAATCACAGATGGCTTTCATATATGGTCACATCATAACAACTAAAGTGGTTTTATCAAAAGGGTTTAGGTATTCGTTAGCTTGTGAGAGCAATTTGAGTTCTTATGCAATCTCACAATGACATTTCCACAACTTCCATTTCAATTTTGTCTCATTTTACTTGACACTCTGTCCACTGAGGGATCTATAAATGATAAGTTCCTTGAAAAACAAGAGTTGAGGAATATCCAGGAACTGGTTTTCTTAATGAAAAACGATCAGTTTGCATACTACTTTAAAGAGGGAGGCCGGCTAGCTCAGTCGGTAGAGCATGAGACTCTTAATCTCAGGGTCGTGGGTTCGAGCCCCACGTTGGGCGAAAACGAGTAATTTTTGCAGGATTATTGCATTGGATCTCATAATATGGCAATTAATCTTGCATTAGACATGCAATAACTCCTAAAAATTGTATATCTTTGGTTTCCCATTGGTGGGAAATGTAACTTCAAGATTAGGTAGGGCATTAGTCTAGATTAACATACAGCGATATTACTCCTATTCAAGTACTAAACAGGCCAACCTGAACTGTAAAACATCCCCTAAGTGGAGGTAAGGCATCAGTTAGGAGTGAACTGAACACTCATGTAATGGGCAATTTGACGTCAAATAAAGTGTGGTAGGCATTACCATTACTTTTGAAATGTTATTCTGAGGGAGCACACAGAGGAATTAGCTCAAATGGTAGAGCGCTCGCTTAGCATGCGAGAGGTAGCGGGATCGATGCCTGCATTCTCCATTCTAAAATGTACATACATTTTATTTTTAACTTGTCATTGCCAAGCTTGTTGCATAGTAAGAACAGATAAATCACAGATGGCTTTCATATATGGTCACATCATAACAACTAAAGTGGTTTTATCAAAAGGGTTTAGGTATTCGTTAGCTTGTGAGAGCAATTTGAGTTCTTATGCAATCTCACAATGACATTTCCACAACTTCCATTTCAATTTTGTCTCATTTTACTTGACACTCTGTCCACTGAGGGATCTATAAATGATAAGTTCCTTGAAAAACAAGAGTTGAGGAATATCCAGGAACTGGTTTTCTTAATGAAAAACGATCAGTTTGCATACTACTTTAAAGAGGGAGCCTGGCTAGCTCAGTCGGTAGAGCATGAGACTCTTAATCTCAGGGTCGTGGGTTCGAGCCCCACGTTTGGGCGAAAATGAGTAATTTTTGCAGGATTATTGCATTGGATCTCATAATATGGCAATTCATCTTGCATTAGACATGCAATAACTCCCAAAAATTGTATATCTTTGGTTTCCCATTGGTGGGAAATGTAACTTCAAGATTAGGTAGGGCATTAGTCTAGATTAACATACAGCGATATTACTCCTATTCAAGTACTAAACAGGCCAACCTGAACTGTAAAACATCCCCTAAGTGGAGGTAAGGCATCAGTTAGGAGTGAACTGAACACTCATGTAATGGGCAATTTGACGTCAAATAAAGTGTGGTAGGCATTACCATTACTTTTGAAATGTTATTCTGAGGGAGCACACAGGGGAATTAGCTCAAATGGTAGAGCGCTCGCTTAGCATGCGAGAGGTAGCGGGATCGATGCCCGCATTCTCCATTCTAAAATGTACATACATTTTATTTTTAACTTGTCATTGCCAAGCTTGTTGCATAGTAAGAACAGATAAATCACAGATGGCTTTCATATATGGTCACATCATAACAACTAAAGTGGTTTTATCAAAAGGGTTTAGGTATTCGTTAGCTTGTGAGAGCAATTTGAGTTCTTATGCAATCTCACAATGACATTTCCACAACTTCCATTTCAATTTTGTCTCATTTTACTTGACACTCTGTCCACTGAGGGATCTATAAATGATAAGTTCCTTGAAAAACAAGAGTTGAGGAATATCCAGGAACTGGTTTTCTTAATGAAAAACGATCAGTTTGCATACTACTTTAAAGTGGGAGCCTGGCTAGCTCAGTCGGTAGAGCATGAGACTCTTAATCTCAGGGTCGTGGGTTCGAGCCCCACGTTGGGCGAAAATGAGTAATTTTTGCAGGATTATTGCATTGGATCTCATAATATGGCAATTCATCTTGCATTAGACATGCAATAACTCCCAAAAATTGTATATCTTTGGTTTCCCATTGGTGGGAAATGTAACTTCAAGATTAGGTAGGGCATTAGTCTAGATTAACATACAGCGATATTACTCCTATTCAAGTACTAAACAGGCCAACCTGAACTGTAAAACATCCCCTAAGTGGAGGTAAGGCATCAGTTAGGAGTGAACTGAACACTCATGTAATGGGCAATTTGACGTCAAATAAAGTGTGGTAGGCATTACCATTACTTTTGAAATGTTATTTTGAGGGAGCACACAGGGGAATTAGCTCAAATGGTAGAGCGCTCGCTTAGCATGCGAGAGGTAGTGGGATCGATGCCCGCATTCTCCATTCTAAAATGTACATACATTTTATTTTTAACTTGTCATTGCCAAGCTTGTTGCATAGTAAGAACAGATAAATCACAGATGGCTTTCATATATGGTCACATCATAACAACTAAAGTGGTTTTATCAAAAGGGTTTAGGTATTCGTTAGCTTGTGAGAGCAATTTGAGTTCTTATGCAATCTCACAATGACATTTCCACAACTTCCATTTCAATTTTGTCTCATTTTACTTGACACTCTGTCCACTGAGGGATCTATAAATGATAAGTTCCTTGAAAAACAAGAGTTGAGGAATATCCAGGAACTGGTTTTCTTAATGAAAAACGATCAGTTTGCATACTACTTTAAAGAGGGAGCCTGGCTAGCTCAGTAGGTAGAGCATGAGACTCTTAATCTCAGGGTCGTGGGTTCAAGCCCCACGTTGGGCGAAAACGAGTAATTTTTGCAGGATTATTGCATTGGATCTCATAATATGGCAATTCATCTTGCATTAGACATGCAATAACTCCCAAAAATTGTATATCTTTGGTTTCCCATTGGTGGGAAATGTAACTTCAAGATTAGGTAGGGCATTAGTCTAGATTAACATACAGCGATATTACTCCTATTCAAGTACTAAACAGGCCAACCTGAACTGTAAAACATCCCCTAAGTGGAGGTAAGGCATCAGTTAGGAGTGAACTGAACACTCATGTAATGGGCAATTTGACGTCAAATAAAGTGTGTTAGGCATTACCATTACTTTTGAAATGTTATTCTGAGAGAGCACACAGGGGAATTAGCTCAAATGGTAGAGCGCTCGCTTAGCATGCGAGAGGTAGTGGGATCGATGCCCGCATTCTCCATTCTAAAATGTACATACATTTTATTTTTAACTTGTCATTGCCAAGCTTGTTGCATAGTAAGAACAGATACATCACAGATGGCTTTCATATATGGTCACATCATAACAACTAAAGGTGTTTTATCAAAAGGGTTTAGGTATTCGTTAGCTTGTGAGAGCAATTTGAGTTCTTATGCAATCTCACAATGACATTTCCACAACTTCCATTTCAATTTTGTCTCATTTTACTTGACACTCTGTCCACTGAGGGATCTATAAATGATAAGTTCCTTGAAAAACAAGAGTTGAGGAATATCCAGGAACTGGTTTTCTTAATGAAAAACGATCAGTTTGCATACTACTTTAAAGAGGGAGCCCGGCTAGCTCAGTCGGTAGAGCATGAGACTCTTAATCTCAGGGTCGTGGGTTCGAGCCCCACGTTGGGCGAAAACGAGTAATTTTTGCAGGATTATTGCATTGGATCTCATCATATGGCAATTAATCTTGCATTAGACATGCAATAACTCCCAAAAATTGTATATCTTTGGTTTCCCATTGGTGGGAAATGTAACTTCAAGATTAGGTAGGGCATTAGTCTAGATTAACATACAGCGATATTACTCCTATTCAAGTACTAAACAGGCCAACCTGAACTGTAAAACATCCCCTAAGTGGAGGTAAGGCATCAGTTAGGAGTGAACTGAACACTCATGTAATGGGCAATTTGACGTCAAATAAAGTGTCGTAGGCATTAACATTACTTTTGAAATGTTATTCTGAGGGAGCACACAGGGGAATTAGCTCAAATGGTAGAGCGCTCGCTTAGCATGCGAGAGGTAGCGGTATCGATGCCCGCATTCTCCATTCTAAAATGTACATACATTTTATTTTTAACTTGTCATTGCCAAGCTTGTTGCATAGTAAGAACAGATAAATCACAGATGGCTTTCATATATGGTCACATCATAACAACTAAAGGGGTTTTATCAAAAGGGTTTAGGTATTCGTTAGCTTGTGAGAGCAATTTGAGTTCTTATGCAATCTCACAATGACATTTCCACAACTTCCATTTCAATTTTGTCTCATTTTACTTGACACTCTGTCCACTGAGGGATCTATAAATGATAAGTTCCTTGAAAAACAAGAGTTGAGGAATATCCAGGAACTGGTTTTCTTAATGAAAAATGATCAGTTTGCATTCTACTTTAAAGAGGGAGCCCGGCTAGCTCAGTCGGTAGAGCATGAGACTCTTAATCTCAGGGTCGTGGGTTCGAGCCCCACGTTGGGCGAAAACGAGTATTTTTTGCAGGATTATTGTGTTGGATCTCATAATATGGCAATTAATCTTGCATTAGACATGCAATAACTCCCAAAAATTGTATATCTTTGGTTTCCCATTGGTGGGAAATGTAACTTCAAGATTAGGTAGGGCATTAGTCTAGATTAACATACAGCGATATTACTCCTATTCAAGTACTTAACAGGCCAACCTGAACTGTAAAACATCCCCTAAGTGGAGGTAAGGCATCAGTTAGGAGTGAACTGAACACTCATGTAATGGGCAATTTGACATCAAATAAAGTGTGGTAGGCATTACCATTACTTTTGAAATGTTATTCTGAGGGAGCACACAGGGGAATTAGCTCAAATGGTAGAGCGCTCGCTTAGCATGCGAGAGGTAGCGGGATCGATGCCCGCATTCTCCATTCTAAAATGTACATACATTTTATTTTTAACTTGTCATTGCCAAGCTTGTTGCATAGTAAGAACAGATAAATCACAGATGGCTTTCATATATGGTCACATCATAACAACTAAAGGTGTTTTATCAAAAGGGTTTAGGTATTCGTTAGCTTGTGAGAGCAATTTGAGTTCTTATGCAATCTCACAATGACATTTCCACAACTTCCATTTCAATTTTGTCTCATTTTACTTGACACTCTGTCCACTGAGGGATCTATAAATGATAAGTTCCTTGAAAAACAAGAGTTGAGGAATATCCAGGAACTGGTTTTCTTAATGAAAAACGATCAGTTTGCATACTACTTTAAAGAGGGAGCCCGGCTAGCTCAGTCGGTAGAGCATGAGACTCTTGATCTCAGGGTTGTGGGTTCGAGCATGAGACTCTTAATCTCAGGGTCGTGGGTTTGAGCCCCACGTTGGGCGAAAACGAGTAATTTTTGCAGGATTATTGCATTGGATCTCATAATATGGCAATTAATCTTGCATTAGACATGCAATAACTCCCAAAAATTGTATATCTTTGGTTTCCCATTGGTGGGAAATGTAACTTCAAGATTAGGTAGGGCATTAGTCTAGATTAACATACAGCGATATTACTCCTATTCAAGTACTAAACAGGCCAACCTGAACTGTAAAACATCCCCTAAGTGGAGGTAAGGCATCAGTTAGGAGTGAACTGAACACTCATGTAATGGGCAATTTGACGTCAAATAAAGTGTCTAGGCATTAACATTACTTTTGAAATGTTATTCTGAGGGAGCACACAGGGGAATTAGCTCAAATGGTAGAGCGCTCGCTTAGCATGCGAGAGGTAGCGGGATCGATGCCCGCATTCTCCATTCTAAAATGTACATACATTTTATTTTTAACTTGTCATTGCCAAGCTTGTTGCATAGTAAGAACAGATAAATCACAGATGGCTTTCATATATGGTCACATCATAACAACTAAAGGGGTTTTATCAAAAGGGTTTAGGTATTCGTTAGCTTGTGAGAGCAATTTGAGTTCTTATGTAATCTCACAATGACATTTCCACAACTTCCATTTCAATTTTGTCTCATTTTACTTGACACTCTGTCCACTGAGGGATCTATAAATGATAAGTTCCTTGAAAAACAAGAGTTGAGGAATATCCAGGAACTGGTTTTCTTAATGAAAAACGATCAGTTTGCATACTACTTTAAAGAGGGAGCCCGGCTAGCTCAGTCGGTAGAGCATGAGACTCTTGATCTCAGGGTCATGGGTTCGAGCATGAGACTCTTAATCTCAGGGTCGTGGGTTTGAGCCCCACGTTGGGCGAAAACGAGTAATTTTTGCAGGATTATTGCATTGGATCTCATAATATGGCAATTAATCTTGCATTAGACATGCAATAACTCCCAAAAATTGTATATCTTTGGTTTCCCATTGGTGGGAAATGTAACTTCAAGATTAGGTAGGGCATTAGTCTAGATTAACATACAGCGATATTACTCCTATTCAAGTACTAAACAGGCCAACCTGAACTGTAAAACATCCCCTAAGTGGAGGTAAGGCATCAGTTAGGAGTGAACTGAACACTCATGTAATGGGCAATTTGACGTCAAATAAAGTGTCTAGGCATTAACATTACTTTTGAAATGTTATTCTGAGGGAGCACACAGGGGAATTAGCTCAAATGGTAGAGCGCTCGCTTAGCATGCGAGAGGTAGCGGGATCGATGCCCGCATTCTCCATTCTAAAATGTACATACATTTTATTTTTAACTTGTCATTGCCAAGCTTGTTGCATAGTAAGAACAGATAAATCACAGATGGCTTTCATATATGGTCACATCATAACAACTAAAGGGGTTTTATCAAAAGGGTTTAGGTATTCGTTAGCTTGTGAGAGCAATTTGAGTTCTTATGTAATCTCACAATGACATTTCCACAACTTCCATTTCAATTTTGTCTCATTTTACTTGACACTCTGTCCACTGAGGGATCTATAAATGATAAGTTCCTTGAAAAACAAGA